>NC_090923.1:351971120-352274151 GCF_040938575.1 Ambystoma mexicanum | reverse complement strand
TTTGCCCATAATGTCAGTAAAAATGTTGTGCCCACTATAGGAAAACATATCAAGTTTCCTGCACCAATGTAGAAACCCCCAACAGGTCAAAATAAGAGCATGAATCAGGTTGGCTTTGCCTATAATGCCAGTAAAAATGTATGCCACTAACAAAATATGCCCATATTACCTGCAACAATGTGCCTCCTCTGGACATCCATGTAAGAATACTCATGTTGGCTTTGCCCATGATGGCAGTAAATATGTATGCCAGTTTAAGAAAACATGTCCATGCTAGTCGCCAATATGCCAAAGCCCACCCTGCCCTCCCGCCCCACCAAATATAGGCTTGCTCTCCAGCCAGGCAAGCACTCCTACAACATACACACCTCATTCACACATGCACCCAGCCAACATATACACTGCTACCTCACTGACATGCTCACCCATAAACTACAACATACACACTGAGTGCACTCTCATTCACACAAACACTTACACAAACCCTCACATGCAAGCATACAAACATACATGCACACATGGATAGAGGAACGTTTCTTCTTTCCTTACCAGCAGCTCCTAACTCAAGACACCACCACAATGGCCCTTCAGTGCCCATGTACCCCACAAATAGGAAGCAAGGAGAGCGTCCGGATTCCTGCCATGCGCAAGGCAGTGCTGCCATTTCACTGGCCCAGCCCCCCTAAATGTGCAGGGAGGCACAGGAACGCCCCTACATACATTTGGCTCTGCAGTACCCCAGCCTGCATCCCTAATGGGCGGCGCAGCGGGTGGAAGGAAAAATGCTCCTGGTCTTTCATGGCCCATTGATCATGCGCAGCTGGGGTATTATACCAACTATCAAAGGGAAACCACATTTCCCTGTATAGTTAAACCTAGCCCAGGAGCGCATCTTCAGTTGCTTGCTGCAGGCGAGGAAGTGATCGGTGTTTTACACTGGGCTGGCCTAGCTCTTCCATAATGGGTGGCGGGTCAGCGCCTCTTAACCCGTCAGGGAGGAGTTGTGACTAGAAAAATAACGCACAAGACATTTTCTGTAAAACCTGGCTTTTTTTTGTGCTCATTTTGCACTCATGTGCACATTCTAAATGCCTTATCTAACAGTCCCCTGCTTGGCTTGAGATCCAGCAGTGCGGTGGCCCTAGGGGCCAGGGCACTCCCTGGGCCTCAATATGGTGACACAGTAGGTACTATATTGCAGTCTAATCGCTTAGCAGGGACCAGCTACATGGAGACTACATGATCTCCGAAAATACCCCAGGATCCGAATCCTAAATTACAACTCCTAACAACCCTAGCAATGCTCACTTCATTGACAGATGCCCTAGAGAACGGCCCTTGTGAAAATGCAGTACTCATGGGTCAAACCCAGCACTATGTCAAAATGGGCACAGGTCACTTTAAGGGATCACTGAATATACCAGCGACCACTACACAGGCACCCTCAAAACCAATGGAACAGACAATAGTCCCTTTAAGGGAATCAAGGAGTAGTGTTCCAGTAAAGCTGGCAGCACCTGTGTGTTTTCCTCCCCTCACCTGAGTAAAGGACCCACTCTTAAATCTGCGGCAGACTGGCCAACTCAAACCTAGAACAGCAAACTAAACAGGAAGATGGAGTTAAGAACTCCAAAATGGTGGCGGTCCTGCAGTCACTGAGGACCTACCCAGGCCCAGTGAACTGGAACTTCCAAGCCTCCAACTCAAACTCAGACAACTGAGTTTCCTTACCCTAAAGAGAGGCTGGAGGTAGGGGATAAGGCACTATATAATCCCATGCTTTCAGCCAGTTAGTGTGGCATTAAGGAGACTGGAGCAGGAAGAAAGAGCAGGAAAAAGGAGTGCAGAAGGTGCCTGGAAAAAGAGACAAGAAAGGAAGAGCTGGAAGGCAAGAGTGGGAGATGGCTCTGATCGAAATAGGGTAGGTTAAGGAGGTGAACGTTTTATAGGAAGAGGTGGGAGTAGAGCATGCAGGGATGTTAACACAATCTAAGAGCAGGGCACAAATGCGTCGGGGTGGGTTGGAGATATATAAAGGAGGAGACTGACGGTCTGTTCTTGGGGAAGATTGAAGAATTAAAGGAGAAGGTGGGAACATGTAAGGAGGAGGTGGGTGAATTTAAGGAGGTGCCTACAGAGTCAAGGAGAAGGTCAGTAGATGTTTGGAGGAGGTTGTCAAGTTGAAAGAGAAGGTTGGAGCATTGGTGGAGGGGGGATAAGAGATTTATTAAAGACATTTTTTAGAGGAGGAAGGATACAGGAGAGTACAATTATGGACTTCCAGTATAGGCAGGGGGGTGGGGGGGCCTCAGAGCAGTGCAGAGGAGGTAGGAAGAGAGGAACAGTGGTTCAGAAAGAAGAGAGATGAAGAGTTTGCTAGAGAACGGATAAGAGAAATAGAAGGTGGAGAGATTAAGGAAGAAATCAAAGGAGATACCTAGGACGCTGAGGAGGAGAATGGTACAGGGGTGGATGAACAGGGCCTACCAGAGTGGGAAGGGAAGAATGAAGAAGAGGTCATTTGAGAGTTTAAGGAGCCGAGGAGTGTGTTTTCCGCGTAGTAGGGGATTGATGAAAAGATAGATAAGGAAATAGCAAGAGATGTTAGATATTGGAATGCAGAAAAGGAGGAGGCGGGAAAGCCAGAGAAAGAGCCAATTGAAATATATCAACAGGAGTCAGTGGCAGAGTGTGTAGACTGTGAGACCTGTATAGTAGGAGATGGTGTAATGACAATCCAGATACCCAGAACATGTCAGGAGGTAAGTGAATGCCAGGCTGGCCCTAGGAAATCAGTGGATGTGAGAGGAAGAAAGAGGCAGTGGCAAAGCACTAAAGCGGGAGAGTATCATAGAGAGGGGACAGTGAGATGGTGGTCAGAACCAGGGAAAGTTTGGGAACCCTAGGAAGGAGTTCGGGATCCCCAGGAGGCTGCCAACCGAGTCTGAGCCAGCCCCCACCTCCACGTGCAATTGCCACTCTCCCTTCAAGTGGCACAGAAATCATTGTTTGGACTTTCCATAATTAGGGGCTGGGAACCTGTTTCTGTACACCATTTTAAAATAACCCCTTGTTGCACTTTAAGTTCAACTCTGGTTGTCTGCTGAAACCCAGTGGCCATCTTGACACTGGCTACAAGTGCCAGAATGCAACGTGCTTAAAAGCCATGCATGGTAGAATAGTTCACACCTGACATGGGACATCTTCGGATCTCCAAAATGTGTTCTATATGTCTAACTCAGCTCAATACTTAGACACACCCTAGAAGAGCCTTTATGATGAACTGATCTTTTTGTATTCACCTTTTGACAAGGGCATGTGTCTTGTTCTGTATAATGTGCACATTTGCCTATCAAACCATCCACATTAACACTTAATTAAACTGCTGCCATTAGCGGTGAATTTCTGGAAGAAAATGGAAATAATAAATGATGTACCATCCACGATGCCGACAGTAAACATGACTGGGACACTTTCTAACACTTGCAAGGCCTTCCTGATTGATTTTGCATAGGCAGCAATTTGGAAAGAAAGTCCAATGCATGGCTGCAAAACAGCACGTTTCTCGTCTTTACTGTAGAGTCTGCACGGGAGTGCTTGTCCAAACTTTCAGGATCTGAACGGGCCAAAATGACATTCCTGCCTCCTTTGTTCATGGCCACAGGGGCAGTTGCCCTCTTTGACCCATCATACTGTTTGTCAAAGTGAGACACGAAATTATAGGCACAGATCAGAAGCAGCAATATACCTGCACATTAAACAAGCATTGTAAAAGCCAATAGTTCTTCTGCCGTCACTTGCAGGCACATACTCCCAGTTACAGCCATCATATGCCCAGGGACACCCTTCCACCCACAACCTATGCTATGAATGTTAATAGGCTTTTATACTGCACCACCTAACCCCCTTATGGGTCTCAGAGTGCCTAGGCTTGTGTGTAGAGCGTTTTGTGCCCCCACCAGGGATACGTTATGTTGATTTATACCGCTCACCATTGCCATTTGCGAGGTCTCCAGGTGCTCTTGTGTATCCAAGGATGGGGGCTTGTGTGTAGGGCGTTTTGTGCCCCCACTAGGGATATGTTATGTTGATTTATACCGCTCACCATTGCCATTTGCGAGGTCTCCAGGTGCTCTTGTGTATCCGAGGATGGGGGCTTGTGTGTAGGGCGTGTTGTGCCCCCACTAGGGATATGTTATGTTGATTTATACCGCTCACCGTTGCCCTTTGCGAGATCTCCAGGTGCTTGTGTACCCGAGGATCGGGACTTGTGTGTAAGGCGTATTGTGCCCCCACCAGGGATACGTTATGTTATGTTCATTTATACCGCTCACCATTGCCATTTGTGAGGTCTCCAGGTGTTCTTGTGTATCTGAGGATCAGGGCTTGTGTGTAGGGCGTATTGTGCCCCTGCCAGGGATACGTTATGTTATGTTCATTTATACCTCTCACCATTGCCATTTACGAGGTCTCCAGGTGCTCTTGTGTATCTGAGGATGGGGGCTTGTGTGTAGGGCGTTTTGTGCCCCCACCAGGGATACGTTATGTTATGTTCATTTATACCGCTCACCATTGCCATTTGCGAGGTCTCCAGGTGTTCTTGTGTATCTGAGGATCAGGGCTTGTGTGCAGGGCGTATTGTGCCCCCGCCAGGGATACGTTATGTTATGTTCATTTATACCGCTCACCATTGCCATTTGTGAGATCTCCAGGTGCTTGTGTACCCGAGGAACGGGACTTGTGTGTAAGGCGTATTGTGCCCACGCCAGGGATACGTTATGTTGATTTATACCGCTCACCATTGCCATTTGCGAGGTCTCTAGGTGTTCTTGTGTATCTGAGGATGGGTTGGTTAGGGGAGAAGAGGAAAACGACAAGGTATCATGTTTGGCTGTTGGTGTTTGTAGAGCCAGGAGTAACTGGTCTCTATGCGTTTCTCAGTGGGTTCTGATGTGTACACCAGAGGCATATTGTTTCCGGATAACAGACATCCGGTGTTTGACTTGTCTGAGTGTTTGAGTTCATTGGGGAGGTCTGTATGGCGGTTGAAGAGAAGTGGTGTTTTGAAGAGTTTTTGATGATTTTTCCTCTAACCATTTGAGGCGTGGCTGCTTAGTATGTAGTGAGTGAGGGTGGTTCAGTAAAAGCTGTTAGTAGGTTTTTTTGGGATATCTAGTTGCGAAAACAAGAGGGCACCATGCAACCTTGCAATTCGTCTTTGTTTGGACACCCACATTCATACGAACATGCAGAGTGCACAGCTTCAGACATGATGCTGAGATATTAGTCATACCCAGAAATGAGGAACCAGATGCAGAATGCTGAAATTGTAGTCTTTTGTTTGGGATATCACGATGGGAACATTGTAGGTATCAGTACAGGTCAATACAGTCTCCAAGATGCACCTGGGCAGAGCACTAGGCAAAATAAAATATATGCAATCACTCAACCCACCTTCGCAGGCACTTAGGTTTCAAATGCCTCTGCGATGTGCTTCGACACTGTGCAGGAGTAATGCAATGCACCCACAAAGAGTAACCACTTGTGATGCACCAACAGGGTGCAGTACCAAGACAATGTGATGCACCCTCTGAGGGCACCGAACTGTGTGGGGTGCACCATATGCATTTGATGGGATACCCAGGTGTGGGAAAGAGTATATGGCACAGAAAACATTGTCCTGTTGGCCTAGAAGTTGTGTTAAGTTATGTTATTAGAGTTTAGTATCATGCGCAGCCGCCACTTTTCACGGTCTCCTGGAGAATAGGCACAGTTTTCTGCTAAGCTGTTGTTGCCGGTAGGGCCGGGAGCAAATGACATCTGTGAGGCTGAGTTCTCTCTGTGCTTTGCGACATTTTCCAGAAGGGCTGTGTTTCTGGTTTGAAGGCCTCAGGTGCAGGGAGGTTTGTGTGTTGTCGATGGATGTTTGCATTCAGTTTCTGGAAGTGCAGAATTATTGTTAGTGGTGGAAGGGTCATGATATGTGCTATTCATCAAGATATGTTTGTTCTTGTATTAATGTAGCGGATGTCTGATGTTGTGTAAGAAGTATAGTGGTGGAATTGTTCAAGTAGCGTTTTTTAGTGTATATTCCGTATTCGGATTAGTGAATCGGTCTCAGTATATAGTTTGGCTATGAGGATAGAGAAGGCAGTTCCTCCGCATTTGTATTTCCCATAGTGCCTTGTTTGTTTGAGCAAAAGTCCTTCTTGGCTGATACCTTTGTTTCCCGGTAGCCAGCGCAGACTTCTCAGGGCCGAGGTGATGAGTTGCCTTCTGTTTAATCTTAGAAGGAGTCATGCCGCTGGGTTTTAGATGCATTGTCATTTCTTGGTGAGGTAGTAGGGCATTCTGAGGTACAGACTGTTTGCATCATGTTTTCTTGGCAATAACAGGGGAGATTATGTCACGGTTCTGGGAAATGTAGGCATGGGAGGAACCCTCTTATTGAATATAGGTGATACAAGTATTTTCTTAATATAGCATTGACCTGCGGTTTTAGAGTGAGTGCCCTTTCCTAAGTATCCCAAGATTGTTTGTTAGTGCAGAGGTCGCTGGTTGCACTGCCGTTCCTTGGGGCCAGGCGAGTGATATCGGTGGTTGGTTGTAGATCTTATGTGGTTCTTCGTCTACGGAAGGAAAAACAAGCATGGAGAAGATGGTGAAAGAGAGGGGAATAGAGGCTACAAACAAAATGGTAGCGCGTCACAGCAGGAAAAGACTGTTCTGTTATAGTTTGGGATTCAATGACATATTGACAGATTGGCACCCTGAGAATGAGGCAACTATTAGACAATCCTACAGTGTTACTATCATACTAAAATGTACCTGTCCAAATGACAAAATAGGTTGCATTGAGCAACGTATCATTTGCCTGTGTACACAACTACTAGTTTATAGCATCCCAGAGTAACTAAAAGCAGCCATGTTTTCATGAAGGCAGTTTCAAGCCCGTCATGGGTGTGGAACCAGCACCCATGGTCGCATTGTCACAGAATGGAAACCCGATGGCACAGATACACAAGCAAACACAACCACTTTATTCCTTTCACCAAATCTAGGCATTCAGCCATACTGTGAAGAGTAGCTGCAAAACATATAACCCACTAACCAAAAAAGCTCAAACTTTCTGCATACTTAATCAAAAAACTCACACAACCACCTTTCGCACCGCAAGCCGCATGCACTTCACCACACCGCAACAATACATAAGCTGCACCAACAGCACACGTTGACGGACATCACTCCGATACTCGCACCAAAGCTCAGTGCACGGTGTATACCGAGATGAAGCTGCCAACAGAACACCATTCCTCTCACTATCCTACTCCCTCTTCACCCTACTAACGCATTCTGCCTTCTCGTTTGCATCCCTCCTTCTCATTTGCAGATCTGCCAGAGCGACTGGGGACCAACTCCGTTGGTGACGGTGCGTGGTACAAATATCTTTAACATGCCCAGCCTTGTGTGCCAGGCACAGCCATTCCAAAACTAGGAATGTATATTAGTTACAATCTCACATCCTATGCGTAAATGACAAAGTGGAGAAGCTCAAGCATGTTACACTCTGCCTCACTATGTGCAAATGCCCAAAAGAAATACATATTGCAGGGGTGTTGCTAGATCTGGAAAAGACCGGGGCTACGCTAATGTCGGAACTGTCGGGACCCGGGGATAGCTAGCCTTTTGGCTCTAGCTCCTGAGATTCTATCCAGGGCTACAACCAAAAGATCCAGGGCTATAGCCCCCTTAGCCCAACACTAGCAACGCCTCTGACATATAGCAATCTTCTTAACACAGCGTAAAGGCCCCCCAAAAATCTATTTCCAAGAATTCACTCTGATACACTCAGTACTGCTATCGGGACAGGACAAAATGTAGCAAACTGCATCATGCTGCACTCCTATTGATGTAACCACAGGCATTCACTTTGTCTTATGCAAAACAAAAGAGGGGACGGCTGAAAGGTTTGGAATAAATCCTTCCTCTGGCATTGCTCTGGGCGACCCTCCAGACTATCGCTCTTCAGCCTGCCAAGTGATTACAGAAGGGGAAATGCCATATGCAAATTAGGCTTGGTCCCACCGTGCGGATGTGTTTTCGCTTTCTCCGATCCTGGCTGCTGGTGCTCTTCGGCACTTGGGCATAGTGTCCCGCCTGGCGCAGTGGTCCGCGTTGGTGGGGATGCCGTGCAAAGTGCGCAGTGCCTAGTTCAGCATTTGGTGTTGCTCTGAACCGCTCTGAACTGCCATGACTTTGGCAGCTTTGCTGTTTTGTGACCCAGTTCCTGCCGTAATGGAAACAAGCCTCCAGTGTCGTGGTGTTGATTATGGGTGAATAATCTTCCAGCGCCTGTCTTGGTAAGCCTTGTGCTCTACTGTATTTTTACTGAGGGCAACGTTTTTGCTTCCTAATTACATTTTTTTTGTTTATTGTGTTCTAGTCGAATCATTGACTTTTCACAGTACAAACAATATCTATACAAATTAACAAAATAACATATTTAAACTTGCGCTTCGAATAACACCCAATGCAGCACCGTTAGGACACTTAAACTTCCCACACAATGCTTATTTCGCGTTTGAGTTAGTCATGTGTCTGGGCAGGGAAGTGGCAATGTCCTTACCCAAAGCCATGTTCCTGCAGCACACGAGGAACTTGTGTAGTAAGAAAGACCTCTTGGACATTTTTCAGTCTCTCGCAGAACATTTCAGATCCTAAGCTCTCCATCCTGTCCAAAAACCTTTCCAAAAGGGACGCCCTCGTCTTCCATGTGCCGTTACAGTGATTCACTATGTGCTTTAGGGTTTGTTTGCCCTCTTCTTCGCACAGGGAGCTTTTACTTGCTCCAATTAGACTTATTACATATGGAGATGATTTCACCAGTATTGATCAAATTTAAGCAAAATCTTAAAAATGGTTGTCCCTGAGTCGCGTATGGGAAGTTTTCTGAAGTACCTTAGGAGGAAACAACAGGGCTTGCCATGGAGTGAAAGAGATTTGGCTAGAACCAACTCTCACATCCCATTGATAGTACGGATCCGATCTGCCTAATGCCTTCTTAACACCCATAGGGTTGGCGGTTAAGTCCTCCACATTGCGGTTACACATAATCAATGTTTTGCTTTGTATAGCCATTCTTTTAAGTCTCTCAACAATAGACTGGTTTATCCGTTCAATGCAATGCCAATATCTTTGTATAAAGAATTGTGCGGAGGAACCATGATATACCTCAGCAAGGAGACCATGCTCCATTCCCCCTGCATCTGCAGGGAGTGGAGACCCAGTTCATATCTCAAACTAATCACTGGGACAATGCGGGAGGCCCAGGACCTTTTTCCAGAGCGACCCCTCTATGTGTTTCCAATATATCTTCCTACACAGGGGACCTATCTCAGTGCCAGAAAGCAGAGTGGGCAATGCTTTCCCAATGAATAATCATATGAGGGGAATAAGCAAGCATTTACACTGAGAAGTTGCAAATTTCTTCATTGATAACTGTGAAACCCTAACATTTAGATCTATCGATGTCTGGGCCAGTGTTGGAAATTGGTATAAGTTGAAGCTTAAGTAGACCACATCTTTACCCACCGGCACAACCTGCTCCTTCAAGGGCCATTTGTAATTCGAACTAGACTTTCCCGGTCTTTTAAAGGACACTATTTTTGATGGGGTTAATCTGTGGCTAATCTTCCGCTGCATATTCACCCATGGCTGTCAGTAGTCTCTGTAGGCCCACCGAGATATAGTCCAAAAGGATCGTCAGCGTATGCCAACCACGTCATGGTATATGTCCCGATCTTTGGGATTCCCAGCACGTGGGACATCAAACACTCTTCTAGATCGGCCAGATATAGATTGAAGAGAAAGGGGCAATTATGCACCCTTGTTTCACCCCTCTCTCCACTGGAATTGAAGCTGACAAATGTCTTGCCTTGCGTGTTTAACCTTACACGTATATTATTGACCTAGTGCAATCTTACTATGACGGCTAGCAGTGCCTTCGGGATCACCCACGCACCCAACCTGGCCCATAGGCGCTCACTATTGATCATATCAAATGCTTTGGAAAGATCGATCCATGTGCCATGTAGGACTGGACACTGCTTTACCCATGAGCTTTCACAAATCACGCTCACGATGAGATCATTCAAGCCAGTTGATAAACCTCTTCTGAACCCCATTTGGTATTTTGACAGGATGATATTTTCTGCAGCAGAGGTCTCCAATTCCTGCAAGACTGCCCCAGCAAAGATCTTACTTTCACCATTCTTATAGTTGGAGACTAATATGGTTGGCTTCCATGATGGCGGTATATCCCTGGTTCGCAAGACTTCCTCGAATAGATTCAACAAGACCCTGGACCATAAGGCTGTATTCCCCTTCAGGGTTTGATTTGTTAGGCCGTTCAGACCGGCCACCCTAGAGGAGGAAGAACCCACTATAGGATCACAAATCAATTCCTGAGGGACAACCACCCTCCAAGCTGTTGAGGTCAAAGAGACATGGTAATATTTTGCAGGTTTACCATATAGATCCCTAAAGTGATTCTACCATATTGATTTAGCCACTGCGTTACTCTGTATGCTAGCTTGTGATTCCTGCTATTGATTTATGAATGACGAGAAGTTGTGTGAACCCTCCAGACCATCGTTCTTCAGCCTGCCAGGTCAGAGCAATGCCAGAGGTTAGGATTAATTCCAAACATTCCAGACATAACCTCTTTTGTATAAGTCACCCCAAGTGGGACGGGTTTGCCCAGACGTGTGTCCCGTGTCTGCTGGGCCAAGAGACCCAAGTTACTCCTCACTGATGAGGTCAAACAAGGCCGAAACAGGTTTGGGATGCTTGTGTTCTCGTGCAGAAGGGATGTGACAAAGCAGTTTGGGCTGGACTGCCCCTTTTGGGAGGGGACCAAGCCTAATTTGCATATGGTCTTTCCCTTTTTGTAATGGCTTGGCAGGCAAAGGATGATGGTATGGGAGGGTTGCCCACAGCAATGACAGAGGTTAGGATTAATTCCAAACCTTCCAGTCATCACCTCTTGTTTTGTGTAATTCACTTTGTATTCAGTGTAGGTTCCTTCACGTGACTGCATATCCCATATCACATTTGCTGCATCATGATCAAATTCCACCACAGAGTTAAATATCCCAGAATGCATTATTTTGCACAGTACAGAAGTACAAATTGTGGACTCAAATTGCTTCTGTACAGCAGTCATGCACTGAACTAAAGGCAGCAGTATGTTTTCTATCAAAAACCACATTGGATTACTTCTCCCTGAATGCACTGCGGCTCACTTAATAAAATATGTCTCAAGACTTGTTTACCATAAACCACCTCGCCAACCTCAATACAAAAAAAAGCAACACGACAGCATGTGACAAGTGGTACTCTGCCTCACTTGGTTCAGAAACTCTTAGCCCATTTCTATTAATGCATATTGAAAAATAGCAACATTCTGTTCAGTGTCCTCGCCAAAAGGGCTAGATGCGCCGTAATGCACTCTGCCTTGCTCAGTATAGAGACCCCCTACTGGACTACATATTTCAGTGTGCACTTTTCCTCACCTTGTGTAGATGTCCTAGCAACACTACACACCACAAAATGCCTCCTGCCTCTGTACAGAGGTGCCTCTGTACAGAGTTGCTCCATCAGGACAACATATCAAAGAATGCACTCTGCCTAACAGTATGCACTCTGCCTTATAGTATTCAGGAACCAACATAGCACTCCTGGTTCCAGAATAAACTCTGCAACAGTATGAAGGACCACTTGAAACATAAGTCTCAAATCTTGCTCAAGTTCCACATAAATGTTATTTTGTTGTGCTTATAATAGCACAATGCTGGACAAATTGGTACTCAAATTTATTAAGCTCAAGAAGATGAAAAGCAACGTCTGCATGTCTTGGATTTGAACCCTTAAACCACAGGACACAAACACACACACTTGAGCTAACCTTCCTACTTAAGGCTCCTCCCAAATCTCCCTGATGGGCCTTCCAAATGTAACTGAAGATTGCCACAAGTCTCCCCGAAGTACATTGAAGCACTGGGAGAAGAAAACATGACGGGACCCTTCTACTATTCACCGATCAAGCACAGGGCAGGGCTTGGAGGGAGTAGATTGGCCAGCAACTATACTATTAGTCCAAGAACAGTCCTGTGCTACTGGTGCGCTACCATTGACCCAATCCTCTACTTACAACATACTGCCATGTAATATTGCAGGTCTGGGAAAACGTCTGGAGGTTTGAGGCTGGAATAACTTTATCCAGGGTTTCAATCTAATATGTCTTCAGGAGACCTGGGCAATTGAGCAGAAAGAGGTACAGGGCTTAAGCACCTATTCCATTCTAGCAGCAAAAGGCCCAAAAGGGTGTCCGTGGGGTGGAGTACTGAACTGTGTTGGATCCCAATTAAATTGGATTATTTACAGTAGTTCTAAAGTTATCCCGGACTTGCAATATGTAGTTGTAACTACCCATGAGGGCAAGACAATTATTTTATCATACATATATATATATATATATATATGGGATACATTACTCACCGTAATCGTATTTCTGATGCTTGTATCTGCTTAGATTCACATGCTGTGCATAGGCCGACATCTAGTGGAAGCTGCGGAGTATTACAGTTTGTTTTTCGAAACTCGAAAATGGGCGTCGACACAGGCGTGCCAGTAATACTATCCCTAGTGTGACGTCCACTGTACCCAAGATCCCTCACGCGTCTGGGATCCTCAGATTGTATTTTTTCTATATGTATATATATATAAATAAATCGACCATCTGAAGAGTTGTCCCTGGAAAGCCAGCTAAAGATGAAAGAAATAATTCAGTACTGGGAAAAACAGATATGGATCCCCCTCTTGTGCTGCATGTAGGTGATTTAAGTTTCCGACAAAAGCCCCTGAAATACCTTGATGGTCTATGTGACGAACAGGATTTAGCATGGAGAATCCCACCATTAGTGGCTACTTATCCTCAAACACCTCCCAGGCTATAGAGCCCGCTCGCATCTTATTTGAATTAAACTTAAGAGCCGGTAACAGCAGATTTAAGCAAGATCAACATGCGAAGAATGCATTCTTTGGACACAATGGAATGTCAAGAATTGACTGCACATTTATTTGCGCAAAAGATTGGGATATGGTGGAAAAATGTGATGTTTTAAACCACCAAGAGAGCGACCATAAGCCAATCAGAAGCACTATACGAAATTGGGATTGCAAGGGACAATGTCAAGAAGACAAGGCAGTGCATATACCATTGGGGGCCATACTAGAAGCATAGTGAAGTGGTTAACATCCATTAGAGTATTTGCAAACCTAGTATTTATGGAACCATTCTAGGTAATATTTCCGCCATTGATAATAACGACAGCTCCAACGAGAGTATATTGGAGAACTATCAAGTTATGACCCAAAATCTTTCCCCCTTCTTCACAAAACGATTGAGACGCATTAAAGGTAATGTGCTAAAGAAACAAGAATGGTTTGAGGATGAATGTAGAAAAGCCAGACAGTATACTTTCATGTGTAAATGAAGGTCCACCAGTGGCCTTATATAAAAATATTAAATTGAAAAAATAGAGCATTTCACCAGCAGTAGATGGGTTGACATGCTTAGTGCATGCAAGAGTACCGCCTCATCCTCGTTCTGGAAACTGGTGATGGGAAAGGATCGAAATGCACCCAAAACTCTACAGTGCACGATAGCCCCGGATATTTGGCTAAATCGTTTTGGTGGGCTACACTGTGATTAACGACTGCCCACTTTTGAAATCCAGCCACCCTCTGGGGGACTTCTAGAGGAGAGGGTGAGAGGGTGATTACAGTGAAGGAGTTAAGAGGGGGCAATCAAGGCTCTGGGGGGCGGGAAGGTGCAGGGACATGATAACATACCAATTGATTCATAGAAGGACGAACTGGTGATTTGGGCTCCAGTGTTTTGCTGCGTTTTTAATGCTACCATTCTTAAGGGTCTGGTGCCACAATCATGGCGTGATGCTAACATTGTGCCTATCTCCCAGAAGGGAACTATATATCTCTCCCCCTTCTTGACGCAGCTGGTAAGATGTTTGCAATGTTGTTTTGGGCAACGTACAGTCTTGGGTCGAACAGTTTGGGATCATAAACCACTTACAATCTGGCTTTCAAAAATATATCAGCACTTTATATTAGAGCTTTAGAGTCGAGCTGATACTGGAAAAATATATGATATTGAAAAGAGCCAAGGTTTATGCGATATTCGATGACCCTACAACAGCCTTTGACTGTGTGCCCATATGACAATTATGCCAGGTACTAAGGAAAAGGAGAATCCCAGAAAATCTACTGGCAGTCCACAAAACACTTTATTCGGAAAACAGAGCGACTGTTCGCTGGGGCTTACAGGGGAATGGACAGAGCCTATCGAGGCCCAAACTGGAGTCCGGCAAGGGTGCATACTGCCCCCCTCCTCTTTGGCATTTATATAAACGAAGTGATGGAGGAGTTACCTAGGCGCTGTCTGGACCCGTTGAAAAATGAACATGAAAAAGTTTGCAGTGTTGTTTTTTTGTGGACGATGCGGTTCTGCTTACAACTACCCCAATGGGCCTTAATCATACGCCATCAGTGTTTAACAGGAAGTGCGAAGAGCCATGTCTAGAGTAAAATAAAGACAAGACTAAGATAGTGTGTCATGAATATCAGGGTTGGTTGAACTATCCCCTCCTTCCTCCTCACCTGAATCGACTGTGGACCTTTCCTGTAGTTCCGTCCTTCTTCCAGAACGTCTTTGGGTCTGCGCTTTATCAGTCTTCCTTGCTTCCTTCTTTTGCCGTAAGTAGGGGCGAGCTCCCTGGGATGCCACACTGTCGGGTAACTAAAGAACACGAACAGCGGGGACTCCCGGGAGCCAGCACCTGAACAGGGAAAAAGCCCAAAAGGGCAGAAAAAACCCTGCAGCAATTGTTCCGATGAAAGAGTCAGTGGCAATGAGAAGTCCAGGCGAACGATCCTTCAGCGTAGAACAGTACCATAGAAGGGATCGGAGAACAGCTGTGGTAAGTGCACCTGAAGTAGCCCGAATGGCTCACAAATAACTCCGGGAGGAATGGAACATCTAGCCCCAGGCTAAATGAATGTAGAAGCATGGGCGAGGGGAGACAAGCCGAAAGGCAGAGAGGAGAGGGAACGGAGAGAGAGAGAGACCAGAGCGAGCTGTACCGAAGCGAACAGCCCGAGAGAAACAAAAGGAGGACGAAAACACGGGAAGCAACACAGGAGAGAACACACGTAGGAGGGATACATCAAGCGTTACCTTCGAGTCGGGGAAACACAGTGAAGGTGCAACGCGAGGAACGCCACAGTGAGCCGGCCGTAAGAAACGCCAGCGGCCATCTTGGAAAAACACTAGAGCGGTGCTCTAGACGGCCGTCAGATGTGGTGGAGCAGTTAATGGCTTCTCCATAGGGAAAAGAAACGCCGCCCGACTGAAGTCATGACAGTATGCCCCCTTTTACATGGGGGGCCCCCAGGCTTGCCCGGATACAGTCTATGAAACTTTCTAATGAGTCGAGGGGCGTGAATGTGTCTCACGGGCTCCCATGTTCTTTCTTCGATGGGATAACCCTTCCAGTGAACCAAATATTGTAGACTACCGTGATGGTAACAGGAATCCACCAGATGTGAAACCTCATATTCAGCTGGTCCAGACTACACATCAGCAGAATGCCTCTTGGATCGTCTCTTGTATGGATCCGGAAGGTATGGCTTCAAAAGGGAGGTATGGAACACGGGATGCACCTGTTTAAGGGAGGGGGGTAGCTGAAGGCGAAATGCAACAGGGTTTACCTTCTTCTTGATTTGGAAAGGTCCGATATATCTTGGTGCAAATCTCCCTATGTGCGTCCAGCGAGGTAGAAATTTAGTGGCTAACCAAACCTTATCACCTTCCGACCAAGAAGGTGCAGCCTTCCTCTTCTTGTCAGCCCATAATTTATACACATGTCGGCTAGCGTCCAAGGTTTCACTGGCTAGCGCATGGGTGTCTTTGAATTCCTTCAGGAGGTGGTCAAGAGTGGGTGACTTTGAGGGTTGGATGTCTGCCAACGGCAGATGTTTCGGATGGTAACCAAATGTGCAAAAAAAAGGAGACATTAGTGGCTGAATGTTTGGTATTGTTATAGGTGAACTCGGCCATAGGGAGAAAGACGTTCCAGTCTTCTTGCTTTCTGCCACAGAAACATCGAAGATATTGTTCCAGCGTGTGATTGAGCCTTTCCGTCTGACCGTTGCTTTGTGGATGGAACCCAGATGAAAGGGCTCGTTGAATCCCCAGTTGTTTACAGAGGGCACCCCAAAACTGGGAAGTGAATTGAGGACCTCGATCGGACACCACGGTCTCAGGAAGGCCATGAAGCCGCACTATATCTTTCAGAAAGGTCTTGGCTGTTTCAGGGGCTGTAGGTAATCCTTTCAAGGGAGTGAAGTGAGCCAATTTGCTTAGAGTATCCACAGTCACCATGATGACAGTGTTCCCTTCAGAATTTGGCAGGTCCACAATGAAGTCTGTAGAAACGTGGGTCCATGGTTGTTTGGGAGCAGGTTCCTGTTGCAGAAGACCTAGGGGTTTGGTTGAATGATACTTATTGGAAGCACAGATGGCACAGGTAGATACATAAGAATGTACGTCTTGGTTCCAACTTGGCCACCAAAACAGCATGGACACCAAATCCTTGGTGGCTCGAATGCCCTTATGACTGGCCATGGGCGAATCATGACACCATGAAAGAGCCAGCCTTTGGTGTTTCTTGTTGGGCAGGTACAAGGCTTGACCCTTGAAAAGGATTCCCTCTCTCTCTTCCAATTTGGAGGCTGCTTCTGTCTTCATCGGTGCACAGTGTTGTTCGCACTGGACTTCGCGTAAAAAAGTATTTGCCACAGTCCGTACCTCTTTACCCGCTAACAATAATTCGTGGCTAGAATCTGCCTCATAGTCCGACCCCAGATTGCGTGACAGGGCATCAGCTAAGATATTCTGTTTGCCTGGTAGATAGGTAATCACAAAGTCAAACTGAGAGAAAAAATATGCCCAACGGGCATGTCTAGCATTGCGACATTCCATCTGTTGGAGTATACGAAGGTTACTGTGGTCGGTACGAACTGTAAACTTATGCATGGCTCCCTGAAGAAGATGACGCCATTCTTCACAGGCATGTTTGATAGCCATTAATTCCCTCTCAATGACAGAATAATTCCTTTCACTGGGTGACAGAGTCTTTGAATAATAAGCCACAGCATGCTCAAGACCGTCCTTGCCCTTTTGCAAGAGGGCAGCTCCTATGGCTCCTCCTGAGGCCTCCATCTCTACAATGAAGGGAAAAAGTTGATCCGGTTGTACCAATACGGGAGCCGAGGTGAATGCCTCCTTTAAGGTTTGGAAAGCTAAATCCGCTTCTTGTGTCCAAGTGAAGATAACGCCCTTCTTTAAGAGTGATGTAATAGGAAGAAGCATATTGGAGAAGCCTGAAATAAATTGGCGATAGAAGTTGGCCAGACCGAGGAAACGTTGTACTTCCTTAACGTTTCTTGGAGCGGACCAATGGGTGATTGCTTGTATCTTACAGGGATCCATACGAATGCCCTCATGGGAGAGGATAAAACCCATATAAGACACCGAACAGGCCTCGAAGACACACTTTTCAGGCTTTACCAGTAGCTTGTTTTCCCGTAGACGTTTCAGCACTTGTCGGACCTGTCTTCTATGTTCAGTAAGAGAGGAAGAGTAAATGAGGATATCATCCAAGTATACCACCACCGAAGAGAATAGGAGGTCGGCAAACAATCTATCCATAAAGCGCTGGAATATGGCAGGGGCGTTTACCAAACCGAAAGGCATAAATCGATATTCGAAATGCCCTAGTGGGGTTCGAAATGCCGTCTTCCATTCGTCACCCTGTCTTATACGGAGCAGGTGGTACGCACCCCTGAGATCCAATTTTGTAAAGACAGTCGCACCTTGGACAGCTTCTATTATCTCTTTGATTAGCGGCATAGGGTAACGGTCTTTAACAGTAAGGCGATTTAGGCCCCGGTAGTCGATACAAGGACGGAGTTCCGATGATCCCTACTTCGGGATGAAGAATAGCGATGCTCCAGCGGGTGATTTGGACTCCTGGATGAGCCCATTCTGTAGATTGCAGTCCAGGTATTTCTTAAGTGCCTTCCGCTCGGGGAAAGATAAGGGAAACATCCTTCCAAAAGGAACAGAAGCATCTGGTAGGATCTCAATAGTGCAGTCTTCTCTTCTGTGAGGAGGAAGGGAGTGAGGTTGTTTGTCCATGAAGACCTCAGCATACTCCTGATAGTGTTCCGGTACTTGATGGAGAGAAGCTGTCAGCACGGATTCACTCTTCTGCAGGGATTCTAGGGGGTATTTGTTGTTTAGACATTCATTAAGACAAAGATGCGACTGAAACTGGATGGTATTGTTTGACCAATCAATCTTTGGGTTATGTTTACGCAGCCACGGGATCCCGAGGATCACCGGGAAATGCGCTGCTTTAATGAGATCGAATGCCATTTCCTCCTGATGTTGAAACAATTTGACCCGAAGTGTCAGAGTCTCTTGAGTAACAGGTCCTGAAGACAGAGGCTGGCCATCCACCCCTTCCACCGGAATGGGTAGATTCTTTGGGACGATGGGCACACCATTGTCTTGAGCCCAGGATACATCGATGAAATTTCCTGCTGCCCCACAATCCAACATGGCTAAGGCTTCCCAGAAGGTAGAGGAGTCCCGGGACAGTATAACCTGAAATACCATAAGACGATTGTCTTCACGGGGAAGAGGAGTCAAAGTGTTGGCACAGGGATTCATCCCAACACCCCCGGACCTATCCCTGTTTAGGTTCGGGGTGAATCGTTTCCCTGGCGGCGTGGAGGAACCTCAGGGCAGTTACGGAGCAGATGTTTGCTAGAACCGCAATACATGCAGAGGCATAGCTCCCTTCTTCTCTTCTTCTCTTCGGCTGTTAAAGGTCCTCGGGTGGTGCCTATTTGCATCGGTTCTTCCCCAACGGATGAGGTTGGATGTTCCCTAGAAGGGTTTGGGGAGAAGGTTGAGGGAGAAGATCGTGGACGTTTCCTTTCTTGTCTTCTTTCTCTCAATCTATACTCAATCTGGAGAGCGAGGGACACTAGTTCCTGAAATGTCTGAGGTCGTGAAATACGTGCCAGTTCATCCTTTATCTCTTCATGCAAGCCGCGACGAAACAAAGTCTGTTGAGCAGAATCAGGCCATCCGGCATTTGTGGCAAGCTGCATGAAGGAGGTAACATAAGTATGTACGTCGTGCGTACCCTGTCTGATATCGAGGATTGCTTCATAAGAGGCATACTGTACCTCAGGTCAGTCAAAGCGAGACTTTAGGAGTTGCACAAACAGATCGTAATTAGCAGTGGCTGGATCAGCCTGTAACACCAACGGTGAAGCCCATGCCAAGGCACTTCCCATTAGATTAGACACTAGGAAACCCACCTTGGCCCTGGTAGTCTCATAAGTACGAGGGCGGAAGGTGAAATATAACTGACAGGTGTCCAGAAATGCCTTCAATGTCTTTGGATCTCCGTCAAATTTCCCGCAAGGTAAAGGAAGGGGAGGTAGATCTCCACGGGCATCCTCACGAGCTGCTACCTGTCGTCGCAGAGACTGATTTTCGGACCGGAGGGATTGCACTTCTACGGTAAGTCCCTGTATGGCTGCCACCAGTTCTTGGTACTGCTCGAGAGATGCCATGGGGGTCGTTAGGCGTTGCACTCTGTCATGAATATCAGGGTTGGTTGAAGTATCCCCTCCTTCCTCCTCACCTGAATCGACTGTGGACCTTTCCTGTAGTTCCGTCCTTCTTCCAGAACGTCTTTGGGTCTGCGCTTTATCAGTCTTCCTTGCTTCCTTCTTTTGCCGTAAGTAGGGGCGAGCTCCCTGGGATGCCACACTGTCGGGTAACTAAAGAACACGAACAGCGGGGACTCCCGGGAGCCGGCACCTGAACAGGGAAAAAGCCCAAAAGGGCAGAAAAAACCCTGCAGCAATTGTTCCGATGAAAGAGTCAGTGGCAATGAGAAGTCCAGGCGAACAATCCTTCAGCGTAGAACAATACCATAGAAGGGATCAGAGAACAGCTGTGGTAAGTGCACCTGAAGTAGCCCGAATGGCTCACAAATAACTCCAGGAGGAATGGAACATCTAGCCCCAGGCTAAATGAATGTAGAAGCATGGGCGAGGGGAGACAAGCCGAAAGGCAGAGAGGAGAGGGAACGGAGAGAGAGAGAGACCAGAGCGAGCTGTACCGAAGCGAACAGCCCGAGAGAAACAAAAGGAGGACGAAAACACGGGAAGCAACACAGGAGAGAACACACGTAGGAGGGATACATCAAGCGTTACCTTCGAGTCGGGGAAACACAGTGAAGGTGCAACGCGAGGAACGCCACAGTGAGCCGGCCGTAAGAAACGCCGGCGGCCATCTTGGAAAAACACTAGAGCGGTGCTCTAGACGGCCGTCAGACGTAGTGGAGCAGCTAATGGCTTCTCCATAGGGAAAAGAAACGCCGCCCGACTGAAGTCATGACATAGTGGTCTTTAGACATCGAGCAGCTAAGAGTGTGAAAGTGAACATCACAATAGAAGGCACCCAATTGGAGCAGGTAACCTCTTAGGAATACTTGAGTACTAAGTGTTCTGAAAATAGCTACTGGTCGAAGCAAGTGACTAAAGCATCGGGCACTTGGGAACATTTTTACTACCAATGGTAGGGCGTGGGGGGCGATTATTCCAGTGCTCCAAATCTATAGGCTACCAACCCTCCCATTCAACTCTATATGGAAGTGAGATCTGGCGTCATGTGTGGGCACAGTCACTGGGGAGTATTGAGAATAAGTTTAGGAAACCTCTACTGAAGTAGCCGATGGGTGCGCCAAGCACCAGTATTCTCATGGAATGTAACCTATAACCTATTGAAGATTTAATTTGCTATAAACCTCTGCTTTATGGGGCAAGGTTGTCTAAATACAGAGAAATTGTCCTTCATCTAATATCTCTGGAAGGCTCTAGATCGCTTCCTTGGCTTAATCATGTGCAGCTTGGCTTGCTGCAGCTTAATCTGGGCAGTCTTTGGTGCTTACTGCAAGAAATGACAGAGCACAAAAGCTTTGGTCAAAAATGCATGTAGAGAGGCATCAAGGTGGAATATGGAAGAAGCTTGTCAAATGCTGGGTACTGATCGGTTAGATCTCCTTCCCACAACTCCTTAAGCCCTCTTGTTTATCCCCCTCTTAAAAAGCCGTCTGCTGAGCCTTCTTGCCCGACTAACTACCACCCTATCACTATCACCCCTTTCTTTGGCAAACTCATTGAGAAGCTGGTCATCCCCCAACTGACCCTCCACACTGAAATGGCTGGTTGCCTCCATGACCACCAATCCGGTTACCAGGCATCCAAAGGCAGAGAGACTGCTCTCCTGAACTCCCGTGAAGACCTGCTCTCTAACCTAGACTCAAACCCTCCCTCCGTCCTGATTCTCCTTGATCTTACTTCTGCCTTTGACACTGTCAACCACTCCATCCTCATAAACCGTCTCTATGATACCGTATGCATCACGGACAGGCCACTGGCGTGGTTGACCTCCTTCCTTTCAAACAGACCCTCCCAAGTACAATTGGGACCTTTTCTCTCCACCTCACTCTCTACCTGTGGCGTCCCTTAGAGCTCCATCCTATCGCCATGGCTCTTCAACATCTATCTGGCCCATCTCACCTCCACCTTCACCCCTCATTTCCAGTGTTATGCAGATGACACAGAGCTCTCCTTTAAGCTGCCATCTTCTTCCTCCTCCTCTACTTCCTCTCTCATACCTGACTGCCTGACTGCTATTCAGGCATGGTGATTTTCAAATGATATCTGCCTTAATTCCAGTAAGACCAAAATCCTTCTCATTGGGACGCCTGCTCCTTGTTTCTCCCCACCCTCTGGCAACCCTCCTTGGACCCCCTCCCCTCGCCCTCCTGCATGGCAAAAAACCCTTGCAGTTATCTTCGATTCCTCTCTCGCTCTTTCTCTCCACACACTGCGGACCTTGCCAAGAAGTCCAACTATCAGCTCCACCTCCTCAGAGGCATTCTACCTGTTATCCTTTCCTCAAGCCCAGGTACTGCATCTCTCCAGCCCTAAAGTCTATTCACTGGCTCTTGGTGACCGTAAGGGTCAAATTCAAGATTGGTTGCATCATCCACAAGGCTGCCTGGGGCGTGGGACATCTCTACAGGTAGCTTTCCTTCTCTAAATACCTTCAGTCCTCTGGCTCAAACTCGCTGCTGGTGAAATGTTTCTAGAAGCAGAGAGTGAGAGGTAGATCCCTTTCTTCAGCAGGTTCCTCCCTCTGGAAGCCTCCCCTCCCCCCTCAGACTTCAGCCAGATCTTCTTAAGTTCCGGAAACTTCTCAAGACCATCCTTTTCTCCTCTTCCTTCGATCTCCCCCTCCTGTGCCAACGTCCCTCTGCCGCTCCGACTGGAGCCTGGTCCATTCTGAGTCATACAAGGGCCAGACCACCCCCCATCAGTGCTCCCAGCATCCCTTGCCTGCGCTTGCCCTTGGGCACCCTTCCCCAGACAAGCTGACCTGGCCCACCCTGTCCATTGCACTTATCCTCCCTTCCTCCTCTTTCACCTGGCACTTGCCGTCTTGGCCCCAACATCACTTGCTCGCCCCCCCTTCTTGGGCACCCCCTCCTGCACTTCTCCCTCTTCCCCTCACCCACACTTACCACCTTTGTCTTGCACTTGCACGGTAGGATTGTCACAAGGCCTATATAAACATTGTGGTGTTGCCATTTTTCTTTCCTATGTCGCCCTCCCCACACCCCCAAATTTGTTTTGTGGCGCCTGGAAACACTTGTGTATAGGCGCCATACAAATGTCCAATCAGATAAATAAATAAAGCACGATTTCAGATATGAAATTTATCTGGACATTATTAGACCACAACATGCCCGTGCTCTTTATATCTAATTCTGCACTAACACATTGAACGTGGTGTGCGTCATGAACAACTGGCATAGATCAGAAGTAACAGTATGTCGGTTTGTGAGGCGCCGGAAGAGACTCTTGTCCACCTTTTGCTTGTTTTGCACAGGATATAAGGACTTAAGATCCCGCTATTTATTTCCAGTGTTCAGAATGATGAATACATGCCACGTAAATGTGACCATGGCCTACTGGAGAACAACAATGTAAATGTTGTATTCTTTGTTGCTAACCTCTTATTTCGGGCTTGGCTAAGGAGGGCAACCATTTGAGAAATCACTCACTTAACTATGATGCGACTTCTAAAGAGCAGAGCATTCTATGATGATATATTGTATGAAATATGTGCTTTTAACATGTTGATGATTAATGGTTTATGAACATTTTATTTGATCATGTATTTTTTATGCTGTTGTAATATATGTTTTAACGTCCTTTTATGGTTTTATAACTGAATAAAGCTAAAAGGAAACTGAAATTGAACCTAATGCTTTTTCCCATTTTCCCAGCCAATCTACTCAAATATAATCAACATCTCACTAATGATGCCTGCAAATTACCTAATTCTTTTTCCACACACAGCATATTTGGCTAGTGGAAGATTCTGGAGTGAAAAACCTGTCGGTACTGCTACAGAGTGGTGTGGGAGCAAAGGGTGCCTTTGAAAAGCTGCAGTTGGAAGAAATGGAAGTGAAAGAAAAGGCCTCACAAAAAGGATATGCATATGTGAGAATGCGCTCCATCTAACGGTGAACAGAGGACCCTCCAGAATACTACAGGAGTCAAATCTATGCAAAGCTAATGTACACTCACACGATTTACAAATGTGCCGGGGATGTTCCCTCTCAATGCTGTAATGTGCACAGTCAGGTTCCAGGCCGTGCCCAATAGATTGTGAGAACTAACGCTTTTGTTTGCATGGTATGCAGTATCAATGTCTCAGGAAGGTTATTCCTATTTCAGGTCTTTCAATGGACAAGCACAGTGTGGTCAAAGTAGTGGCAATATTTGCAGATTCCTGTTCCAAGTGTTCCATTAAAGAAGCTCAATGATTATGGTGTTCCAGGTCTAATAGTAGGCTAGTACATTGCATGGTGGGAGATGTGATTTTATCCTGAGCATCCCAAATTACAAAAGATTATTGATGTAGGTTACTGTGAGAAACCTAGGGGTATTCTCCCATTAAGATCCCGGTGGTCAGGGGAGGGATCCCAACCCTGGTGGCGGACGTGCGAGGGAGGATCACCTAGGTAGGGGAATCTAGGGTTGCCTTTATGGGAATACCCCAGGCGAGACGCGGTATTCTGACTGGGTGCAAAAGAGGAGGAGGAATTCCCGGGCGCCTTCATGGGATATGTCGACTCCTATCACCCTAATCCAGGTTTCACTTTCCCTAATTCCAATCCCGTCACCAATACTCCAAGGGGGAGGAAGGGAAGAGTCAATTGCCCAAGGAGGGGAAGGAAGAAAAACCAACTAAAACAAAGCCATGAGTCTGACGTTAATATCCAGTCATCCTCTACAAATGTAAATCACAGCGATTAACAGCAAAACTCATGTTCATATAATGAACCATCAGGAATATGGAAGGGGCAACTATCCCCTTCAGGGAAAACCAGGCTACAGCATTTCCATATTTCCATTGCCGATTCCCTGACAAAGGAGCGGGGAAATAGATCGATGCTCCAAAACACTTCCATCACACCCTCCCCATTTCCAACCAATACTGAGACACAGAAGAGGCAACTGAGAGCAGTAAAGATTACCCATAGAAAAAAGTGGAGAAAGTAAGGGCAACCTACGGTCGAAATAACTCAAGTTGTCCCACTTATATGGTCAGGCATTTAATAATGACCACTCACACCCGACAACACTTGACCTGTTTCAACTATAAAAAGGTGTGGTTTTTCACAAGAAGAAGATTGAACTGGAGATGCTGTCAGGATCCAAGAAGCCAAGGAGCAGAGAGCAGCAGGAGTAAAATCCCGCAGTAGAACACCGTGCCAGGACGCTGGCCCGGTGTTTGTGAGGGGCTGCAGCGTGGCTAGGAAGCCATGCCTCCAAGGAGCTGGAGGAAGGCAGCCTGTATCCTGCTGGTGGCTTTTGGGAAAATGCGTGTTCCCTTGGGACGTGTACCAAACCCAACGGTGTCTGAGGGCAGGTGGTGATACACTGACCTCAACCCTGTGCATCCAGAGGAACCGCTGGTCAATGCGACGATACCTGGCAAGAGAGGGAGGAGCATGCATTTCACTGAAGCGGAGCGGGAGAAAGACACAGTTTTAAAGCGGCACAGAGCCGAACGTTTTGAAAGTGTGCGGAGGCCAGTAAGCATAAGAAATAAACAGGCAAAAAGAAATAGAAGAAAGAAAAGGGTCGATAGCGGCACAGAGGAAATCAAAAAGCAAAAGAAAGGCATGGAAAGAGTTTAAAAGGTGCACGATGAAGAGAAGTGCAAGGCACAAACGGTAAAGAGAGGACAGTGTTTAAAGCGTGCAGGAAATAAGAGAAAGAAACAGACAAGTGCAACAGTGCACTATGTAACAAAAGGAACAGCAAAGGGAAGGTGCAAGTGTGCACAAGCAAGAATCCAAGGAAACAAGAAGGTGTGCAGAAAGCACCTGGAGCTGAAAGTACAAAAGAAGACCAAGCAATATAGAGAGGGATTGCAGATCAGAGTGGTCACGCCTAGGAGGAGCAAAGAACCAGGCGGTTTCCAAAGTCTCTGATAGTGCCCCACAAATGAAGTGTGTATGAAAGAACTGTGTTTTAAAAGGAAAGGTACATCCTAACAAGTTGAACTTGTATTTGAAACCAATAAGGGGCCCAAGCTTGGGGAAGGAAACCCTGAGGGGGCTAGCGAAGAAAGCAAAGTACATCCCGACAAAACTGAATTTGTGTTGGAAACTGAAAAGGGCCTGAGCTTAGGGAAGGGAATCCTGAGAAGCCTAATCAAGTTGAGACCTATTGTTTTGTGGTGTTGAAAGGGTTGAAGTTTGGGGAAGGGAACCCTGAGGAGTTTCCAAAGGGACTATTATATTTCTTTTGTGGTGTTCTTTTAACTAGGACAAGTTGAAAGGGACCTGAGCTTGGGGAGGGGAAGCCTGAGAGGCCTAACTTTGTATTTTGATTAAAGCTTGGGGAAGGGAACCCTGAGAAACTTAAAATGAACAGTTATATTTCATTTGTGGTGTTTGGAACTTTAACAATCCAAAGACACTGAAGTTATTTGAGAATATTGCAAGGGCTCTGCAGAGAAGTTCTTTCGAACAACTCTTTTTGATTTAACTCATTTTTGTGACATTGACCAAACTATAACTGGTGAGGAAGCCACCTGAAAACAACCTTGGTTTCCCATTTTCTGTTGAACCACTATTTTTCCTTTTTAAAAGATTTCCTATCGTATTTTTGTAAAGCGTGAGGGTTTGGCCACAGACAGACTTATATTTTGGACAATTAGACATCAACGGCCTTTAGAAACATTAGTTAAGGGAACCATCCCTATAGAGTTAGAGCCAGTCAGGCATTACACCAACCCAGGAAACTTAGTAAATAAAGGTTTTGAAACAGACACTTTTGAGTCTGTGTCTTTCTTGATACTATGCCTGTCTCACACTACTTTGTTGAAATTGTCTTGACTTTCCTGTCCTGAACTACGTATTATTATTATTTATTTCTTCTTCTGCGCAACACGCCAGTAGGCCTCAGTACGCACATAAAAAGACAACAAACAAATCAGTAAGGTAAAAAGAGTACAAAGCAGTCATGGGTCCATAAAGTAATATAGATGCAGGAGTATGCAGGAGTAAACCACATCAATCGTTAGAATAAAAAAACAGTTTTGACTGATTTCTTAAAACGAAGGCTGTTCTCACTAATCAAAGACTAGATGGTAAACTGTTCCATAAGTCAGGTGCACACACATCAAAACCCGTTCCATGGAAGTTTAGTATGAAACGAGGCTTGTTTCCCGGATTAGAATGCAACGATATTGAGACAGGGGCATCACACAGTTGATCAGCATGATAGCTTGGAGCATTTCCTGCATGACACTTATATGCGAGTGTAAGAATTTTATGTCGAACAGGCAGCCAGTGGAGTGACATTCTGGCTTCAGTAATGTGGTCCATCCTGCCCAATCGACGAACTGCTCTTACAGCACCATTTGAACAAACTGGGGGGGGGGCGGCTTTAAATTGGATTTCAATGTTCCTGCCAATAGTCTATCACAATAGTACATTTCCGAATTCACTAGAGCACATGCCAAAAAGGTCAGGTTGTTAATAAATAGACATGGATTAAGCTACCTAAGCAACTTACTGGTATATGCACACCTTGAACTTAAGTGTGCAATGTGCTTTTTCATAGATAGATTGGAGTCAAAATACACTCCCATGATCTTAACGGACGATACGACTAGAATATTACATTCAGCAATCTTAAACTGACCATATCTCACATCTAGTTTGTTCAGATGCTGAGCCGACCCCACAATAAGTAACCCGGTTTTGATGTCATTAAGTGCCAGCAAGTATGAACCAACAAGTATATTTGATTTATAACAGATGAGTCGGAATCATAGATCCTAGTCAACTCGATGATAATCTGGGTATCGTTTGCATAGTTGGTGTACTTCACCCCAACACTGTCAAGAAGGTCAAATAAAGGGAGAGTATAGATGTTAATAGTGTTGGGGATAGGCAGGACCCCTGTGGAACACCACAAAGTAGTGGTACTGAGTGTGCTTTAAATTAATCAAATGAAACCTCTGAAAAGTGAGGACCATGAAAGGACCCAATCCAGGATGAAGCAGCATCGGAGTAGTTCATAATCTTGGTTAACCTCTCAAGCAGCAACGCGTGATTCACAAGATCAAATGCAGCAGAGAGGTCTAGAAGCATTAACAAGGCTGTCAGCCCTTGTCCATGATCTCCACCAAATTGGCCCTCAGATCGAGTAAGGCTGTTTCAGTTCCGTGCCTCGCCCGAAACCCGGATTGACGACATCCAAACAAACCTTTGCTTTTGATATGTTCCTGAAGATGCAGGTAGGTCCATCCTGTCCAAGGACTTTAAAAGAAAACGGACCTTGGTAATTGGACGCTAATTACCCGCAACTTCAGGATATGATGTCTCCTTTTTTAGTAAAGGGGTTATGCAAACCTCTTTTAGACACATTGCAATAGTTGCGGTCAAAAAGGAGGAATTGATTATGTTAGTAATCACCTGTGTAAGGCAAGTAATCGCACCCTTGATTACACTTGCTGTGCATAGATCACCCTTACATGACGTCGGCTTTAGGCCTAAGATGATCTCAAAAATATCACTTTCAGTAACCTGCTGAAAACTTTACTTGGGTGGACATACATTAGTAATGCTAGAGTCACTATGTTCCAATGAAGAAAGAGGGAATGCCCTGCAAGCCTTCCTGACAGATCTTTACTACATGGGCGTTGCTCAATTTTCCTTGAAAAAACAGACTGCAAATTTATACACCAGCTATCACCTTTTTGGCCATTGACACCAGTGCTCTTGCTACCTTCCAATTCAGGAATAGTAAAAAGTTCACAAGAACTAGATTTTGCACCTGAGATGATGATGATGTTGTAGTTTTCCCCCTTGGCTAGCAAGATCACATTTTTATAGCCTGCTCCTGCAAGCCGATATGCTGCCTTAGTCTCAGGATGAGGGTGCTTACACCAGTTATTTTTCGCACAATCATTTTACTTTTCTATGGAAGATGATTTCACTATTGAACCAGATTTTATTTTTAATTTCACTCTTTACAACGCTCTCTTTCAGGGGCTAGAGCATCAATCACCCTAGATGTTATCTCCAGATAGTGAGAGACTAAGACATCTGTATCAGCAGAGAAAGGCCTATCAAAGGGCATGGGTGTAGCAAGGTCAGAGAAAGCCTCAGGGGTAACTTTCCTCAAATGTATCACCTTCTGTTTCAATCCAGGGTTGACCTTTACCCGTTTAAGAGCCGCAGGAAGATCTAATTCAAACGATATTAAATGTTGATTAGTACAATGACATGTGGTGTTAATAGGAGTGGACATCTGATGATTATGAGTGAGGACACAATTAAGGATGTTTCCCTCCCTATGGGTAGGGGAGGCAACATGCTGGGCAAGGCACCATGGCATCAGGGGCTGAGATCAGCGAAATGGCGTACTGATCGAGATCATTATGTGCCTAGTAATTAAAATCACCTAGAACCACCATATATGTAGTTGATTTCAGAGAATCACCCACTCATGCCAGAAACTGTTCCTCAAAGGAAGAGATTCCTTGAGGAGGTCAGTAAAGAAGGAAAAATGTGACAGTTATATTATGGTCAACACTAATTTTACCAAGTATATGCTCACAGCCATCCAACGTAGTAGTACTTGTAACATGCACATTACAATTGTTTTTGGCCATGATAATAACACCCCCTCCCTGGCACCCTTGTGGTCAGCTCTAAAGATCTTAAAACCAGCAGGACTGGATAGCAGAGCCACGCGAGTGGCAGCATCATGTAGCCAAGTGTCAGTTAAACAAAGCATATCTAAATCCAACAAAGTCATCAAATCAGAGATTACAATAACATGGAGAACTAACGACCGGATATTAAGAAGGGCAAGTTTCAAGCCGTTGGTCACTACAGGGCAGAGGGCTACCAAGTGTCTCACTTTCACCCTTAGAAGATAAGGATCTGAAATCAGACGGCTTAGTATCCAGTCATAGATTGTAAGTCTAGGGTTTGCAAGTAAAGTAAGAGGTTTAGATGTGGCATATGGCTCTGCCTGCAGCCCCCACCTTCAAAGACAGAAGCTGCTGTTCAACGACTGCACAGCTCCTGCGTTCTCAATAACCAGCGTTGATGATTCAATCTGCTGAACACCACCAGTTACAGAAGTAGCCTCAGAATTCGCAGACGGAGTCCATATTCCATTGGGGTCAAAAAGCATCTACAGTAGGTAGCCGTTCCAAGGCCAACTACTGGGCTAATATATCGGCACAGCAAACATGTTTAGGAGGAGTGTTATTTGCAGTGGTGGAAATGGAAAAAATGTGGTGGGGGATCCCACAACACAAGGGCCGGGTGGGGGAGGAGTTGGGGGGCGGTGCCCGAGGGGGCATGGTCTAGAGGGGGCGGGGCTCGTAGCGTGCTTCCAGCAATGCTGGAATCCTAAAACAAAAAAACGCCCGCGACGGCAGCATTGCCTTTTACCGCCGGCTTTGGCCCTGGTGTGCAATGCACAATGCTGGCTACATGTACAACTGAAAGGAATCAGTTGTACATGTAGTGAGCATTGTGCATTTCACACCAGTGCCAGAGCCGCGGTAAATGGCAATGCAGCTGTCGCGGGCGTTTTTTTTTTCCTTTTTTTTCTTTTTTTTAAGTCTTCCAGCGTGGTTCATGCTCTTTGGCGGCTGACTCTGGCCGGATCCCGAGATCCGGCTCCATTTCTGGTTCCGGATCTCAGATCCGCCGAGAGCCGGCCCAATGACCAGCACTGGTTATTTGTATTATTTGCCGCAACGACCTCAGGTAAGTCATTGCGCAATTGCTCAATAATGTGGAGCTGATGTATACGTTCTCAGGAGCGCGAGACGTTACTATGGGCTCAGAAGGCACACAAGATGTGCAAGATGAAAGTACACAGAGAGTAAGGGCTAAACACTTACCCTTCTAGGCACCAGTCACAGAAGATAGAAAACAGCACTGCAGGCCACGGGCATCACAGACCAGCGGAGACGGCTAGGCTCACACACGCCCGATAACATCCTAAATAGGCTGAAGGGCTGCTGGTATATGCAGTCCATGAATTAAAAACAGTAATGTTAGCACACTACAGATTTAAATGAGCACTAGCGTTCCTTAATAAACTGGAAATACTATAGCTACAACTGTAAGCACACTAGCAATCCCCAGCCCAAAAAAGGTTTAAAAACACAAGATGTTACAGCTACAAATACAATTCTACACATGAGAAGTGAAAATGGAAGCAAAACAGGCAGTGCTTTAAATACCAGTGCAGCCCGGCTAGCAATGTTACCCACCCGAGCATGGGCGGGGCATTACTGGGCCATGCGAACGGTAGTGAGAGTTGTGTGTTGGTGGGGAGTCATAGCTGTGAAGGAAAACTCACTCCTTTGAAAAGTCAGAAGGAGGTGGATAGCCATAGGAGGGGTGGAAGGTGGTTGGCTTTCACTCTTTTCCTTCCCATCATATCAAAATCTCTTTCATAGAAGGACACAGATACAACAACCAATCAAAACAGGTTCCTCTTCTGCTGGGTTCATGCGACTGGTTGTTTGGACATACTAGAGCCCTTTCCTAATGTTTTCTTGTTCTGACACAATCACTCCGGCTGACTCCAGCCAGATCTAAACAAATCGGTGCAGGCGCCCTGCAAATAGGCTTCGTTAAATAAATCAATTGAAGCAGACAGAGCAGATTCAGCTTTGACGCATAATGTAATTCTTTCTGGTCTAGTTATTCTTGTATCCTTTCCAAACGGGTCAACTTCCCCAGAGATGAGGCAAAACAATCCTAAATTGCATTTTAGTTAATCGAGATAACAGATACCCTTTATGCACGCGTTTAAGTTGGGTTTCTGCAGTAAATCAACATGAAAAACAGATCTGCTAAAGAAAGCTGATAACTGAGGTAATGCTGCATTTGCTAACAATGTCAAATGATAAAAAGAGCTTGCTGCACATTGAAAGCGAGATGTAATTACATTAAAATAAAGATGTATGCATTTATTTCTAGACCATGGTTAAAATGTAACGCCAGTAGGGCACTCTGAAAATCGACTTTAGAAGAACCAGGAAGGGGTTGGCGGGTGGAGGTGGAGTCATACAAGGGGAGTCATTGGCTTATTGGTACGTGGAGCAAATAAAAGCAGATGGCATTTGGGGGGCAAAGCACCTGCCTCATCTGAGAGGCATCAGAGGTTCTGGGGGACCAGGAGCAGGTTTTAATTGGCTGATAGTGTCATGTGGGTTTTTCTGGGTGCCTATTATCTATGCAGTTGCGGATTGCCAAGACACTGAAAAGAACGCATGCTTGCACTAGGCTTGATGGACCATTGCCATGGTTTCAAGACTAGGACGGGTAGGACAGGTGCACTTCTAATTTCCTCTAGGCAATCACTCTGGTATTTGAGTAGAGACAATAACAGTAGGCTGCGTAATCCGGCCTGAGCCTTGTGGGCATTGATAACTATTGTGCTGTCTGTGAGTGGAGGATGGAAGGCATCATCTCCCTATTCCTAGGCAGAATAGGGTACTCATGAGCCAAACTTGATGCCCTTTATAAACTTAGCTGAAAACTAAGGTAGTTTGTGGTGCAGACATGAGGACGCTGGAGGGTCTCTGATCAAATCTGGGGGGGTTGGAGATGTGGCACAATAGGCATTGATTCCAACCAGAAAGAGCAGGGCTCGAAATGGGCACTAACCAACGGCAAGTAATAATTGACCCTTGGTGAGTAAGAAATGCCCCCCTCGACTCCCCAAGTGACTCCCAATGACAAACCATCGCAGAGCCTTGCGCCGATACTTTATACGTGGATCGCTATACACATTTTGAAACATCATTATCGTTAAGTCAAAAGGCACTGGTGATTGTTTAAAAACAAATGCATGTGTTTTCAAATGGCATTTAGATAAAAGCCAATCATATGGTGACACACCATTTGCATTAGAATAAAGCACACAATGCCTGTTTATGGAGTACACAAGTTATGTAAATTGTAGTAAATGGATCCCAGAAACCTTTTTGATTCGAAATGGATGTCTTAAAAGGAAATCCACGAAATGTCAGAAGAGTGCATATTAGCAGGAACAGAGGCTCACTAGATGCCAAGGATCAAGATAGAGAGGAGACATTTCCACCCATGGGGGAAGAATACAAAGTGTAGAAATGTCTAACTCAGCCAAACAGCCTGTTTCATCTTGCAGATACTTGAGAGGCAAGACAGCTTTATTTTAAAGTTTAAAAGTCCACGTTGATCCAAACTTTGGAGTCGAATTAATGAGTTTCATCCGTGCCACATACTTCTTTTTAAAAGTAGCATTATTTTCTAAACAGCTTTCCTTAATTACAGCATGACGATGCTCTTTCATTAAAGGAATAGTGGCATCAAAAATGTAATTGGCTCAAAAGATGGGCCATCATCAAAAATATATATAAAAATATTCATTAAGAAAGTTCCTATGTAAACTTTTGAGCAAATGAGGCTCAAAGTCACAGATTTAAAGCACCAGAAGGCATCCATTTTGTGAAATGGATGAGCCTCCTGTGCTTGTGTTAATTTCTGCCCTTGCGGCACCAATGAAGCAAAGGCCAGCCAGCTGTAATAAACAAAATCTATCAGCAGGTGGCTTTTGCTTCATTTTTGCCGGCGAGCAGAGATTAACACAAGCTGCTGCTGATAAGTGCTAATAAATGTCATTCTTTTTAAAAGCACTGCAAAATAAATGCTGTGGTTTTCTTTCGAACTTAGAAAAAAAAACTGCAGCATTAATAACGTTGTATTTATGTTTGCTGTGGCTTCAGCTTTGACCTGGGTCGGGGGAGCCCAGGAGACTCAAAGCTGAAGCCACAGCAAACCTAAATACAACATAGTTGTATTTAAAAAATGCTGTGGTTTTCTTTCTACGTTTCCCGCAGCCCGAGAAACATAGAAAGAAAACCACACAAGTTACAAATACAACAATGTATTTCTGACTGCGGCAGCTTCAGCTTTGACTCTCCTGGACTCCCCCCGATCCAGGAGAGCCCAGGAGACTCAAAGCGAAAGCCGCCACAATCAGAAATGCAACATTGTTGTGTTTGTGATTGCTGTGGTTTTCCAACCACACCAATCAGAAATTCAACAACGTTGTATTTATAATTTCTGCGCCATTGCTTTTTGCCTTTCATTTTACGTTTTCTGTGCTTCCCTGGGCTTGGGGAGCACCAAAAACATAAAATGAAAGTGAAGGCAGCCTCCCAAGCTCATGTACAGCTCTGCTCTGGCTGCAGTAAGCAATAGCTCCCAGTAGGGGGCTTTTGCTGCTAATTTAGTGCCGCCAGGGCAGAGCTTAACATGAGCTGAGGAGGCTGCCTGAAATGGCAAAATGGATGCTCCCATGTAAACGCTTTGAGCCTCATTTGCTCAAAAGTTTACATAGGAACTTTCTTTAAAATTATGTTTAATGCATGTTTTTGATTATTGCCCATCTTTTAGGACAATCATATTTTTGAGCGCACTATTCCTTTAAGGCCATTCCTTGCCCCATTAAAAGAGGTTACAAAATAAGAACTGAGACTAGAGCGCCATAATGGAAAGTATATGTTGTGTAGATTATAAACTGCTTATTATATGGTGATGTATGCCGCATTATTAAATGAAATATTTTATTAATTATTTGCCTATCCAAACATCAAAGGTGAGTTATTTCAGTATGATCTATTTATACTGCCATTCTAAATGCATTATGGTTAAATATGTTTATTAAAATAATTGTTCACTTAATTTCTGACCTATGTAGGTGGATTCTGAAAATTAAGACTGAACTTTAATGCATATGTATTAATTATAACCATTAGCGAGAACTATATACATATATATATATATATGTTATGTAGGCCGTTTCTCTTTGGTAATTGTTTTCATTGTGAGAAGGCTTGAAGGTGATCATCCTTGGATCTTTATAATGGTATCATGTATTTCAAAGTTACAGAGATTGTGCATATACTCAGCATCAGTTCAGCATAGAACTAAATAGAACTACATAACCGCTTCTCTTCTTTCTCAGAGTCTGGACAAATATGAATTTTCATTTAACACATCGATACATATGTCTTTTAGTGTAAAGCATTATTATATCAGAAATTTTGGAAATAACGCTTTAAAATTCAGCCAAAGAATAATACTCGTAAATAATTTAGAAGCATATCAGAGTCAGTGTGGGTTCTGGCTCTCTAAGCAAAGTCAACATAAAGATGGGTTAGATGGTAGCATATAGCTGGCATCTCAGTGTTTACATCATGCTGAATATGTACAGAACAAACTACTACAGTTCATCCATGTACAAGAAATACATTTCCCTCAATGTCCAGGCTTTTCTAAAGTAGCCAGCTGTTCTACTTCTCTATGGCTTTAGTCTGACATAGTTTCACCTTTTTAAATGACCTAGTCTCCTTAATCTCTTCCTCTCTCAGGGAGTAGAGACATTTCTCCCTGTGAAAATGTAGATAAACTGGACAAAGAATCATGACATCTTTTGAGTTCTCGTTCAACAAGGACTGAAGACATTACTTTGTTTCTTCCTTTTTCCAATAGATAAGCTAAAATTAAGCAAGTCACTCGAGTATTACGTGTATGCTTCTAGGGATTTAAAAATGACGCTAGGTATGCCTGATGCTGACTTGCTATTTATGAAATCTGCCCCAGTGAAATTAGTTTAGTTTCTTCGTCTGTATTTGAGTTTCAGCAAGGACTGGCTGTGTCTGGGCAGTCCTGAGGGCAGTCAAGTTTCCGTTACAGGAGGCCAAGAACCACTTGGAGAGCCACTCATAGCAAATGAAGCAGAATTAGCCATGACTGAAGTAGAGAACACCATTTATCAATATGAGCAATCAGAAGAAAACTTGGCGGTGTTGAAATCGCAGCTAAATGATGAGCAACTAAGCATTTTCCTAGACGTGACTAAAGAAATTGAACATGGTTTGAAGCATGAAAGAAAAACTTGTAGCTGTGAAAATGATAAACCTCAACTCCTCTATTTAAGTGATGAAGCGGATTCTGGAAAAACATGCTTAATAAAAATCATCAAATTCCTACTAAAGTTAACAAACAACCACTTTTCTGCTGTTGTAACAGCCCCACAGGTTTAGCTGCCTACAACATAGGAGGTGTTACTTTACACAGACTACTGCTCCTCCCAGTAGAACACCAAACCAAATGAGAGTACTACAAATTATCAACAGAAGCTACTAGGGAAGTACGCAGAGTTCCCCAACAAATGAAAATGCTCCTAATAGATGAGGTAAGCATGGTTTCCAACCTTATGTTGGCTTTAATTCACCTCAGATTACAAGAAGTCCTTAAAATGCACTACTAAGAACTCATTGAAGGAAAACGTTATTGCTTTTGTAGATCTCGTACAATTAACACCAGTGAAAGGTGAACCTATTTTTAAAACCTTAGGACACAAACAGTGCCGCAACACACTTGGCAGCACAGGAAATGTAATTCTCTGGCATCATTTCCAATACAGAGAACTAACTCAAAACATGCGTCAGTCTGCAGAAATCACCTATGCTAACATTTTAAAAAGCATTAGGACTGGTCTTCTTTCTAAAGATGCACAATCTATCTTAAATAGTAGACTCATCCATTACCTATATGACCATTACACATCTGCTCCTGATGTCATGGAACAATTAGCACAAAACAATGTATGATGTACGTCTTTAATGCCAACCCTAGCAAGCTGTAAGCAATTCAATGAGACAATGTTAAAAAAGAAATGCAACCAATAATGTATATTAGCTCCAAAGACAAACTGGAAGTGCACAGCATGACACTCCCTATGTGTCAACAAGCAACAGCATGACTAAATAGCTTATAAAAATGTATCTCCAACAGAGCTGGTTTGGCAAAAATGTTAATGTTGTGTTTAAACTGCAGAGTAATTCTGAAACGTAACCTTGATGTTGAGCAAGGTTTAGGAGCAACTCGTACAGTTGTGGCTTTCCGACGTAGCCACATGACAACAACAGTTTGTCAACATCCACTTTGACAAACTTTCAGAAGTTAAAAGGATCAGATGCTCAACAGCATAATTCCTTCTTTTCAATGACATGTATGTATGCAGAGAGCAATTCTCTCTGTCTCTTGCATATGCAGTCACTATTCACAAATCACAAGGTCTAACCTTAGATCAGGCATTGATTGGCATTGGCAGCACAGTCTTTAAAGAAGGTATGAGTTATGTAGCACTTTCATGTCTACGTACAGTCGAAGGACTATTTCTACTACATTTTGATGCAAACAAAGTCAAGGCTGACATTGCTTGCACTCTAGAGTACAACAGACTACACGCACTCTACACACCCATCTCAATATGCACCCTGTTCCTGAAAAAATAACATTTTAAAAAGAAAATGAATGCAAACATAACTTATAAGAGATCTCCCAACAATACCACCAAAGAAACTAAAAACAACTGCTACTCCTCCATCAAGTAGTACAACCACAATAATATCTAGGGCAAATGCAAGTGCACATACATAAGCAGAAACAAAGAGAAATATGTCTTCTAAAAAAACAAGTGGAGGTCCAGCAAATGACACAGAGTCAGAACTCTTCGGTCCATTTCGGTCCATTTAAATTTTCCAACACAACTGGTGTAAATTGCTATGCAAATGTAGCAATCAATTTTCTGTTCCGATTGCCAACAATTGTTCAAAACATTTAATTGAATGGCTCAGACCAGTTGTGTTTACAAATACTCACCCTTCATAGAAATGCCACAAATAATCCTGACAACACTTACAGTCTCTCAGGAATAGGAATAAGGCGAGAATTGGACTACTGTGCAGGAATGGCAAAATTCACCATAAAAACACAGGAAGATCCACACTAATGTCTAATGTACTTACTGCTAGTACTGGAAACCAAAAACATACCTATTAATTATATCTTCTGGATTTCATACACATGGAAACATACCTTCACTCTCTACAACCTGTTGCACAAGAGCACATCCCTAATAAACAATTTGTGTATGTATCCATACCAAATTGTGAATCCATTCTATTTCATCAGCTGGTGCAAAATGCAAATCATGCCATATTATGCACTGTTTGCAATTCAGACAATCGTTCCACCTTACACATAAACTCACATGGCCAATATGTAATATTAATGCTTTTAACGTATAACGCAGATGGGACCAAAAACAACTGCAAGCTTACTAGCTTCACACACAGGAAAGTATCTCTTGGCAAGAAAACCTCTCAACAGTAGGCATAATCTACCATACTGGTTCCACAACCATTGCAGGTCACTATACCGCATACCCTAAAAAAAGATGCGATTGGTTTGAATGCAACAACACTTCCATTACTCTAAAACAGAGATTACCAGCAAATCTAACAAATGCCTACTTAATATTCCTTAAAACTTAAATTTAGTCACTGACCTGTAAAACTATCAACAGTTAGTGCACGTTAGGCATTCCCTTAAGTACTGCACACTTCAAACATACTGTGAAAGTTAAATTCACATAAATGTAGTCCATTTTATTAATGCTGTATAGATTTTTTTCCCAATGACACAATGATTATGCAAACAACCAACTGTGCAAAACACACAGTAATGTTGTTCCAGCCATAGTACTTCAAATGTTCCGATTATGAGGGTCTACCAAATTTAGTCACTGACCTGTAGAACTACCAACAGTTAGAATACACCAACTGGTATCCAACTTCATCCATACTACTCCAATGCTACTTTTGAATAGCAAAATAGTTAGAATACACCAACGTATATTGAACTGCTTCAATAAATACCCTTCAGAACTATAAAACTATCAACAGTTAGATTACGCAGACTGGTATTCAACTGCATCCTATCTAACTGCACCCATAATACTGCAATGTTACTTTTGAATAGCAAAATAGTTAAATTACACCAACAGGTATTGAACTGCTTCAATAAATACCCTTCAGAACTATAAAACTATCAACAGTTAGAATACGCCAACTGGTATCTAACTACATCCATAGTACTGCAACACTGTTTTTGAAATGGAAAACAGTTTCAATACGCCAACAGATATAAATATAGTATGTTTTTGTTAATGCTGTATAGATTATTTTTCCCAATGACCCAATGTTTATGCCATCAGAAACAAACTGTGCACAACACAGTAATATTGTTTAAAACATAGTACTTAGAATGTACTGCATATGAGAGTCTACAAAGTTTAGTCACTGACCCGTAGAACTATAACCAGTTAGACTACACAAACTGGTTGGTATCTAACTGTATCCATAATACTGCAATGCTACTTTTGAATAGCAAAATAGTTAGACTATACCAACAGGAATCAAACTGCTTCAAAACATATCCTTCAGAACTGTAAAACTATCAACAGTTAGAAAACGCCAACTGGTATCTAACTACACCTATAGCACTGCAATGCTCCTTTTGAAATAGAAAACAGTTTCAATATGCCAACAGATATCCAAGTACTTCAGAAATTCCTTTAAAAAATAAAAAAGTCCACTAGCACTTTGGAAAAGCAAAACACAATACACCAACAGGTATCTAACTACTTCAAAAATACCCTTTATTTCACTTCATTGCAAATACAGCATTACGATTCTTTCTACTGCACCACTGCTTGTAACAACAAATACACTTATTTGTGCACCTTAAACATTCCTTTAAATGCTGCACACTTGAAAACAAACATACTGTGAAATGTAAAGAAAAATAAATGTAGTCTATTTTTTAGAATCCTGTATGTATTTTTTTCCCCAATGACCCAATGATTATGCAGACAAAAACAGCAACAACACACAGTAATGTTGTTTAAAACAAAGTATTTAGAAAATACTGATTATGAGGTTTTAAAAAAGTACATGAATATGTGAGATTGTATGCAATGCGACATTGTAAACTATCCTTCTCAACATATTATGCTACGTGGCCATGCACCCAAGAATCTGGCCACTGGCCACAAGGAACACACCACAACTTGCCCTGAACTGTCCAATTCAAATGACACTTTTAGACATCGAAATGGACCGCCAACCATATTTATCACCTATGCAAATATCCCCATATCATCTAGATTCCAATCCTTTACCCTGACCAAGCCCTCTTGTAGTCACCAGATAACCCCAATCGTGTTTCTCAAACTGCCCACCCAAGACTTATTACAATTGTTGTGGCCAGTGGCAGATTCTTGGGTGCATGGCCATATTATGCTGTGGTGGTTGCGGCCAGTGCCTAGATTCTTGGTGCACGGCCTATGGTCTATCTCAAGCTGTCCACCCAAGCCCTCTTATAGTCACCAAATAACCCAAGCTGTCCACCCAAACCCTCTTTCAGTCACCAAATAACCCCAAAAGTGTTTCTCAAGCTGCCCGCCCAGGTTTCTGTCTGCAGACTATTGCAGTGTCCACGGACTTCTGTGCCGCCCGTATGCTCTTCTTCCACCTAAACAAAGAGCCCCATATTTTTTTTCACTTCCCCACCCTTCCCAGCCCCTCTTTCCAACAGCAAACAACCCAAAATGTGTTTACCAGACTTTTTTGCCCACTGCGCTGTCTGCGGTCAGTCAGTTTGTCTGCGGATACAACATAGCAAGCATTTCGGAAAATATGACGCACCTCACACTTTTCACGATCCAATCAGCGGGCGCGTCTGATGTCCGCAGACATCAACAAAGGTGTCTACACCAATCGAAGGCCCGTCTGCGGAGCGAACAGGGAAGCGAGTCTGTGGACCGAACCCAGATATCACTATTCTTTTTTCATGTACATTACACCTGTTTTAAAGAAAACTACTGAACGGATTTGCATCAAATTTACAAAAGCACGCCTTCGGGACCAAGCCCCAGCTCCTGCCGCAAATTTGGTGATAATCCATCCAGCGGTTTGGGCTGTGGAGTGAGCAAAATATTTTTTCCATTGCGTTTATGGAAAAAACTGAAATTAAGGGACCCCCCCTACAACTTTGTGTTATCTATCTGGATGGGACATTGTGAAGACTGGAGGGGGGTGTCTGTGCTTCTGCTCTCTATATGGTAGAGGAGAGGAACAGAGGACCCCAGCCAAGATTCTCTATAAGGTAGCAATGGACGAGCAATCAAGGCCTAGCTTCTCAGGGGGTGATGCAGGCTGCTTCTTAAGTACAGTGTAGTCCCCAAGTCCCCACACTGTATTAGTTAAAACACAGTCTTTATATAATTAATATTCAAGGTTATGTACACTATCACAATAACTCACTGTGTGCTCAGCAGATCTATAATGGCAAATATATACAGTTCTACGTGGTACCGCAATTATTATTAGATTCCTTTAGTGCATCAACTGTACTCTGGTTAAATGTCAAATCAATTAATAGAGGTAACCAACAATAGACACAGAATGAAAGCAGTTGGTTAGAACAATTGGCAGAATACTGGCCCCGTTACCTAGGTACAGTTCTATGTGGCGATCCCCCCCACCTGCGCAACCTGTAAATAAAGATATCCTACAAGCCCAGTCCATATATTGTTCACAAGAGTAATTTCCTTCTAAATAGTTCTGCCACCCCAATGTACCTGGAATAGCAGAGTTCGTCGTCGGGTCGTCGACGAATCCTTCTTGAGCGGCTCCCTTTAAAGGCAGAAGCCACGGATCGTCGAGATCCCATGAGGAAAAAGGGTTGAACGACAACGGTGAGGTGGCAGCTTCGTTCCTAGCGATGCTCGTCAATGGCGGAACGTTGGCGTCCTGCAAGGAAAAGGCGTGCGGGTCACCTCAGTGATGATAGTTCAGGACCGCAAAGAGATTGTGAAGAACTGTGGCCCAGCAAGGGCATCGAGTCGTCCGGCGTCTCTACATTAGTCAGATGGCGGGAAACCCACCGGCGGATGCTCCTCGGCAGCATTGACTTTCTCCGGTGGGACAAAGCGATCGATGATGCAGGCGAGAGCATCCTTGGATCAACTGTTACTTAGGCAAAGGGAGCACGGCAGCTCCGGTCGGCAATGGCGGTCGTCGACGGTGGCAGACAATAGTCCGGGCGCTTCTCCTTGTGATTCCGCGGTGGTCCCCGTCTCCGGTCGGCAGCCTGTTGTAGGTCTGTCTACCAGGGAGCTCTGGCAAAGATCAGCTGTGCACGATGGTCCCTCGTAGCTCGGGAAAAGGGCGCCTTACCAGGTCCTCTCTAGGCCAGTCCTTGCAGACACAGCAGCTTTCAGATCGACGAAATAGAGCAGCAGCAAGACTTCTCTTCCAGCAGGGCTTCAAGGTTAAGCTTCAGTTTCACTCCAGTTACTCTTCAGATTCTGAACATGAATTCTAGTAGTGAGAGGCCCCAGATATACCAGCTGATCTCCCATTCATTCTGCTGGGTCACACTCAAGCAACCAATCGGTCAGAAGGGCATTCATGCAGGCAGGCAGCCAATCAGGTGCATAGTGCATTCAGGCAATTCACTTCTCTCCAGACACTCACAACACGTTATGTGTATTGGGACAAGAACCCAGCGATTCAACACTCCACACTGCATTTATACCAGGTTCGGGCAGGGCTGTCTCAGTCATTGTGTCAAACACCAGATACTAGACATCCACAACACAGACTGCGTATTCGTCACACACTCCATTCACCCAGGTCCCAACCACAGGGTGTACCCACAAAATACAGTTGTTAAGATGGATTTCTGAACTCTGACCTGGAGGGGCAGAGGTTCAGAAGGCCAGCCTAGTTTCTTAGAACAGGGTAACGTCTGGACAAGCCAGACCGATCAGGGTAGCTATGGCAGCGGTCAAGACTAAGTCTCAAGAGGGGTGAGGGTGACTGAAAGACCTCAATGAGCACGCAAAGCAAGGACACTTACAAATTACTCCAGACAGGTGTTATATTAAAAATATAGATACATTTATTACAAGGCCTTTGTAACATCGACCAGAGCAAAGAATCACAATAATAGTGAAGTAAACCAGCACATCACAATCAATACAATATATATACAAGAACGAGGGATCTAAGGAGTTAAAAGCACGAAATATGTGGACCACCTAGATGGGGAGGAAAACAGGCAGTGCAAGTAATCATTAGACCCAGTTCGACATCAGAAATACACCTAACTAAGAGGCAGTCCAAGCCCTACAAAGAGAGGAGCCTTATGCTCAATAGTACATGCACGCGCTTGTGCCAATGGACAAGAATAGGGTCTCTTCAAGGGTCTCTGACAGTTCAGGAGGGTGGATGAGGCGATGAAGAACAAGTCCCCACTACTCAAGCAAGACCTCCACTTGCGGGCAGAGGCAGGGTGAGAGTACGGGATGAAGCCGCTATTTTGCAACAGCGGTAGAAAAGAAATGGAATCCTGCGCATGGGGCCACCGGTGGGGGTATGGACTACTTACCGGTCCCCGACGCAGGCAGATCCAGACTTCGCCAGTTCAGTTCACTTTGCTGGCAGGTTCGGATGCGACAAACATGATGTCTCGACACCGTGTAGTTTCCGCGGTAGCAGGATTCAGGCTCAAGGGGGTCACAAGTGCAGCAAACTTGCACAGGTCGTTGCAGCAACAGGGCAACATGGTAACCACATTTACTCCGGTCCGGGTGCACTCGTCTCACTTCAGACCTGGGAATGCCAAGTGTACAAAATTCAGTGTGAGGGTGCCGGGGACACAGAGCAAGCAGGATACCAAGTTTCGAGGGCTTCCTCGAAACGGCGGCGGTGACAGAGCAAACGTCCCCTGTAAGCTGTTCAGCCCACTGGTTGGCCCAGGGACACTTCCGAAGAGGATTACTTGCAGGGTTTGATGAAGGTGCCGAGAATAGTTGGTCCCACTATTCCAATAGGTCGAAGCGCCTTCGCAGACCTTCTAGGACGATCAGATGCCGAGGGGTCTCACAGGACGACAGCAGGCTCAGGGTCCCAAACCTTCCAGCGGGTCACCAGCGGTTCCTCGACTCGGCTTCTTGTTGCAGGATACTTGGCTCCTTATCCTTTGTTCGTGTGAACTCAGGAGATCGACATGGTAGTGGTGTTTTCGGCCTCCTCTTATCCAAAGTTCCCTTCACACCAAAACGGAGAGGACCCAATTGGAGATCTGCTCGCAAACACTCACTCCATACGCGGACCAATCACGGACCACGGTGGTCCCGGGCATTCAGGACTCTCCAGACTCTCTGGCACCCAGGATGCGTATTGGGAACAGACATCCCAGCCCACATTCTGGAGGCACACACACAAGGCATGCAGAAGCCCGCAAAAGCTTTGGGTTTCGCGGGAAAGTGCATGACCAAATAAGGACTGAGCCCGGTCGGCTCGACCTGGGGAAGGTGAAGGAGCACGGTGGCCAAAGGACAGGACAAAGAACTGCGTGGCATGGCCATTTTGGAGCCAGGCCACCTATTCGTGCCAAACGCGGTAAGCGCGGATAACATGGCAAAAAAGGGTTCAGAACATAAGATAAACGATAGCTGCCACCAGTCCTGTCCATGACACACCTGCACAGTTCAAATAAGTCCAGCGAGAGTTTCTAGGTCCTTTGGAATGACTAGAGAACCAAGGGTGCAGTAAAGTAAGTTACATTGCACCCTTTTTTACATTTTGCACAAAAGCTGCAACGTGAGGAAAGGACTAAGGGAAACAAAGTCTCCCAGTACTGACTGTCTTAAGGGCATGTCAGTTTCCCCATAAGAAGTGAGCGAAAGCCCATAGGAGTGCGACGGAGGGCTGCGCTTCTCTGGCAAAGGTTAGATCAGGGTGTAAAACAGCAACAAAAAGTTTGAGGGTTGACACGGAGGGAAAATTACATTCAAATATGAAATTTTTCCTAACAACAGTCACTGGGAAGGCTCCATCCAGTCTGGCGTGGACTTCACAACAACACCATATATGGAACTTCCACCCAACAGGCAGTCAGGGGGAAGGGACAGAGTCAGGGCTTCCCAGGACTTTGGGAAAACAAGGTAACATGCAATAGAAAGCCAGAGGCCACAGGTGCCATCTTGTTTCCTATCAAGAATCAACTGATTCCAATGGCAGGGCCTGGGTATCCCAAAATGGAGGAAACTCAGAGCACCTGTCAAATTCAGCATGGAGCTGCCACCAGCCCATACCCTGCTCTGTGGGCCACACACAGGTGCCCAAAAACACACACTAGGGGCACAGGGTTGTACCCTCACCCATGGGTGCCATAAGGGTTACCCATGGGTCTGTACACCAAAACCAAAAGAGCTGCACCGCCAGGAGTCCAACATGAACTCCTGCACGGAAAACACGACAGAACACACGATAAAAAGCAGTAAAGGACAAGGATACGGAGGCCCTGTCCCTCTGATGCATTTCCAGCATCACAGACATGTTGCTGTATGGTAAATGTGTGGGAAGGTTTTTTTGGTGTGAGTTGGTGGAAAGTGAATGATTATGCACCTCACTTGTTTGCTGTAGTAGGTGTTTGCGGGACCACCTTTTATTATGATTGTTGGTTGAACGTGGGCGGGCTTGTTTTTTTCCGCCCGGCCTCTACACCCCAAAAAGGGGGTGCATCCTAGTTCTTATTGAGTGACAACCTGTGGTTCCCAACCCATGCCCCCCAACATCCTGCTGGGTATGCCTGCAGTACTGGTTGTCGGTGTAGGTTGCAGTGCGTTTTGTTGTGTGTTTGTAAAGGGGGATGTTATGATGTGTTTATATTGTCCTGTCTCTGCTGGCCATCTATGAATGTTGTGAGAATTCCGGTGCTAAGAGTGATTGGCAGCTCAGTAGAATGTTGGTGAGTGTTGCGGTGTGTGTGTGTTCAGAGAGTGTTAGTTGGGCCTGAGCTGTGTGTGCTTGAGGATGACCGGTGAGTGGTCTGATACATGTCTCGCTGCCCATTTATATAGCTAAGAGTAACAGGAACCCTGCAATGTAAATATGTAAATAAAGCTTACCTGGTTTCCTACATTAAGTGGCTCACAGCTGGTCTGTGTCTAGACTCCCACCAGGTATCAGCAGTAGCTGGGGCACAGTCAGCCTCTCCCACCTTACTCAGCTTACCTGACCCCCGCATCCACCATGATTGTGAAGTGTTGCTCTTTGACAGAACAGGGGCAGTCGGTGTGTCAGTGATAGGCCAGTGGTTTGCCCTCAGTCATGCCAGGCTCTGCATTAGACCTACTTCAGTGACAGACCTACTGTGGTGCATGAAACTGCTTTGGATTTAACTGTGTGCAAAATCCCACTTGGCTGTAGGCCTGTCACAGTGAGATGTGTACAGGTGAGTATAGCAATGCAACCTGGCCTAACATGAGCAGTGCCATGATCAAGAGTTGGCTCGTCATTGTCACAGGCTTCCTGCTGGCTGTAGTGCATGCTGGGTTCTCTACTTCCGGCTAATCTGAGAAGAACTGCGTGAGACACAGAAAATGGCTTTTCACTGCGGTCACATCACATTGCGGGGAATGTGTCCGTCATATTCCACTGGAGTGACATCATTGGAATACAGCATTTTCCAAATCTGTGTTGTGTATAATGGGTTTCAATGAAAGCTATACAAAAGAATCGTGTGGCCAGTAAAGTCTGACTGAAAACAAAAGTGCCATATTCATGAATTCTGGACTGTTTCTGGGTTCAGCAGGACCTCATCCACATTGAATTCAATACAAGGAAAGTAATTACAAAGGTCATGCATCCCAGTAGTCTCCTGGCAAAGGCAAAAAAAAAGAAATCATGGTTGGAGCGCTAGAAGCTATTGAGGATGTGTACGAAGAGGGTTCTAGCACTTGGCAGTCTGAGCAGAGAGGAAAGGATTGGGTCAGTTTCAACTGAAACGGACCCCTCCCGATCAGCTATGACGCACACTGTACAGTGCATACGCAGCCCCTTCACTCACCGGATGGACTGGTCACTATTACCTCCTAATCACTACTAGACTTGATCATGTATCCTGCATGTCACTGTACAAGGAGGTATATCTAGTTTTCAAAATAATGCATGAGCAGAAGCTAAAAGTAGCTCTTGTGCGCAAAGCATCACACTGGAAGCAGGGGCTCCCTCGGAGAAACGAGAAAGGACTATATAAAGGGGGTCCCAATTCTAACTTCAACATAAGATGCAAACTACAGTATACCCTTTCACCATCATGCTTTCAATGGCTTATAGGTGTGTGCTAATGCTCCTTAATACATATTCCCACACGCATGTTTATTTCAAAGTATGTCATTAGGCAATAGTTGCCCCAGGGGAGTCAAACGTTTCTGGTGCCTATTTGGGTCAAGCTAGCTGGGCTCTTCTAGGCTAAGCGTGAGCTAAATAGCTCGCCTGGGACAAAGAGCTATATGTGAGCCAAGTATTCAACTCGCCTCACACAGAGCATCGCTATCCAGCCCTGTTTCAGGGACAAATGCAGTTTTAACACCAATTTGGGGAAGTGACTTTGGCACTGCATCGGCAAGAACATGACATAAGGTGTCCATCAAAGATGCTAATTGTGTGTGCTGGTGAGTCGCTCTGTGCCAATCAGAAATGTTCGCTAATTTACTCAATATGTCTCAGAGATCTTTTTCGCTAATTCAGTCAATATGTCTCAGAAATCTTTTTTTCCACTAATTCACTCAATATGTCTCAGATCTTTTTGTAAAGTACATAGATTTACAAAGTCACAATATGTTCTGCTCCAGATTTACTCTCGGATGATAGCCAACACGCGTTTCGACATTGGGTCGTTTATAAGGCTGTTAATTTGTGCAATTTTGTGCCAGAAAATGACCTTTGGTTACAATATCAGAAAGTAAAATTGAAATAAGAATAAAGATAAAATTACATACCAATTCATAATTTAAGAGCAGGTAGTTGAAACATGAGAAAAAAATGAACCAGAACATGGTGTCATTCAGAAATTGGTATTCATTTCATTAAAATCATTTACTCAGTAAACTTTGCTCATAGACTTCTGGGGAAAAAAACCTGTGCCTGGCGAATAGGTCCAAACATCCTCAAAACTGTGCATGAAGATCACAAATCATTGCTTTACTTGTGTCTATTTATAGGAAAGTGGGGGTTCTATGGTATGCATTTGTGTAGTGCCACCCGAATACTAGAATCCAGTGAGAGTCCCTCTCATGTCCCCCAGGGTAAACGAGAATAAGTATAGTAGAACTCACCAATTATATTAGGGTGTGGTTCCCTGCAGATCATGTCACCAGCAGAATGTTTCATACCTCAGCATTTATGTAATTCCATCCATCTCAAATTTAACACCTACCACCGCGAAAGCGGCAGAGGTGAAGAGTGCCTCCTTGGATCTGAAGTCAGGGGATGCAGAGAGTGCTCCTCCGGCCACCTAACATAATGACCGACAGAGGAGTTCCTCTGTCCAGTCCCACTCGTGTGACACTCAACCAGTGTTCCAAAATACAGACCCTTCTGACACTCATACCTACATACATCCATCCATGGTACCTGGGCTCTAGGTCCATGGTGAGCTACAGATAGACTGCATCACAACAGGAGGAAATCAAATCAATTGGTCATTCCCCCCCAAACCCGTTTTCTTTTTTAAAAAACACTTCTTTTACATATAAATAATAAAAAACTAATATAAAAAAATACATTCAAAACTTTTTTTTCCGCCACTTTTGTGTACAAACGTTTGCCATTCGAAACTATTGTTTCGGAACTTTGACTTGACACCCAGAATCAAGGGCCTCAATATTGTTCTGAGGGAGGAGAAAAGATCTCTCAGCTTAAGCGACAGGTCAAGCAATTGACTAAGAACATTGGACAAATGTGGCCCAACAGAATCCTCAGGCTGCCAATGATCCCCAAATTGCCCCAATGTCCGGGGCAGGTGTCGATATCCTAGAGGAAGAAGAAAAAGGGGATAGTGATGAAAAGATATGCTAAGCCATTAAGGAAGCTTCGTTTCTGACCAATACAATAACCCTGAATTAAACAAAGAAATACCAGAAAATAGTAGCAACACCCCTATCCACTCGGAAAACCCAGAAAGAAGAAACACCCCCTGAAGAAAAGTGGATAAAAATACAAATCCCTGACTCCAAGAATGTAGAAAAAGAAATCAAGAAGTGCAAAGTCATTTATACAAAAGTCATTGGGATAATACAGATACTAAAAACCATGAACATCCAGAAACAGTAGAGATACAGTAGAGATACACTCCCTCCTAAAAGACAACAAAGAGTCTGTGGAAAGGTGGATACACCTAGGCCCTACCTTATTTCCAAATGCATGTTTATACCAACAGGTTCCCAAGCCAACTCAAGTGAACTTGACCTCGAGGAAGGAAATACAGATTATGAGGGCAATCCAAGGTTTTGCCCTAGAAATAAACTGCATCAAGAAAATTCATGCTGAGCTGTCAAATAACTCACACTTTCTTTGTAGAGTAAAGGCTGAAGAAATTAGGTTCTATGATCTTGTCCAGATACAAGGTCAATGTGACTTATCAGCTCTGGAAGATTCAGGGTCATGGGTGACCTTGATTTTTAAGCAAACATTTGAGAAACGCAACCTGGAAAGATGGGAGAGCCACACAATTCTTCTTAAACCTCGTCTAGGAGAACCCCAAAATGTTAATGGAAAGAACATTTCTGTCAATGGGATTGCAGATCTGCAAATCAAAATTTGGCAACACTGTCTAAAGCATACAGTGATCGTCGTAGCTCCAGAGGGCACACCCGGTTTACAGGGAAATTATTTCCTTCAGAGGCTGTCCCGCGTGATTGATTGTGTTAACCAGTTTCTCTGGGCCAATCAAGTTGATGAAGAGAAGTATCAATTATGTCAGTCTGAATGGTACTTGTCACTTGATTGAACGACACTCCAATCAATTGAATTTCATTTTCAAAATAACCAGGGCCCCGAGATCACTGTCATCTCAATAGGAGAACAGAGTAGTGAGGGGTCCTCATCTCAACTCCTAAGAATGAATCTCCCTCCCGACAACAAATGGTTTCCCACATTGGACAAAGATAACTTTACGTTCTATGTTCAGGAGGACCCCAGGAGGACCCCAAAGAATTTCAAACTACTCCTGAAAACAGTTCACAAAAACATAGTTATAATTTGACCGACATCCAGAAAAAAAGGAAAACACATTCTCCCCCATTTGGATAAATGGAGAGAAAGATCTTGTGCTTGCCAGAGTCTGTCTAAAGAATGGAAAAGCTTCATAAGCTAAGCATTGATGAATTGCACACTACAGGCATATGTACCTTTGAGATCTAATGACAACACTATTTGAAAACAAACTTCTAATCTCAGTCTGTCTGGATACTGACAACATCCCGTTAGCTTCTAATCTGCATCCACTATCCATGCTATGATATATGTAGCTTTCTCCTTCCTCGCAATTGGTCTCCTCTATCAATGCTTGAGCACTTTTGCATTCTGTAAGGCATATAATGCAAGTTCTCTATTCTGGGTTACATGTACATTTTACATACAGTCCTGCATTAATACTACAGGCTACATACTTTCCTGTATGTTATTGATAAAAAAAAGTCTCCTGTATATATACTAGAACAGAAGTAACCTCTTCGTAAACCGCTAATGTTGGCATTCAAAGGCTACTTGTTTATCATTCTGATTAGAGCAAGAATGAAGATGGTAAGGGGACTTAAAGGGAGTCAACATGCTTATTTTGAATCACTTCATTTCTTTGGTTTGTTGGAGGGGGGCCACAAAGATGCCCATGCTCAAGGCCCCAAAAGTGCTTAAAATGGCCCTGTGCATAATATATCGTGACACGTGCTAGTGTGTCATGAGTCCTCACATCCGCAATGACGAGCCTGTTATGTTGAGATGGAAAAATAATTTGAATATAAATGTAGAAGTGAGATAAAAGGAAAAATATATAACTCTGAAATTATTCATGGTATAATGATCAGGATTGCATCAATTGATGTGTACCAGAGAGAAATTTGGTGACCTGATTCTTAAAGTGGTCACATCGTTGGGATAGAATGTTTGAGAAGGTGGTAACATTTAATGCAACAAATCCCTGAGATGACATTACATTAAATGGGAGGAAAATTGGGTCTGGAAGTTACTTCAATCAAACTGCCTCCTTCATTAATATGCCCAATGACTGCAAAGGGGTATGTCTATGGTGATATCAATTTTGGAACATTGTCCAATCATACACATTGACTAATTAGATTGGGAAACGTATACACATCTCAAAAAAGTGGGGCTTTCCCTTCTATAAAAATGTCAAATACACACGGAGGGTCAGACAATCACTCCCAGACAATTAGGGAAGGGACTTACTCGCTCACTCACTGACCGATGGAGAGAAAAAAGAATTGATAACAGGAAGGATAAAGAATAGATTGCTCCCCTTTTGTACCCATTGATGGATTATAAGCAGAGGCTGCAAGTGGGGCATGCCAGGAGTTAAAGCCCCAGGCCTTCTTCAGGAAAAGAGAAAGCAGACAGGCTGTGTAGAATAGCTGATCCTATCTTACTGGGCGAATGCCCACCTGTTCCTAGAGGGGGAGAATTGAACCAGTCCTTAAGAGAGTTCCCACCTGTCTTTGATTCAGCCAAAACAAATCCTGAGGTGAGTATTAACTAAAAGGGAAGTCATCTTGTGGGGCGTGATCCTATGAAGTGAATTAGACTAACTCCCAGTCCCTATAATTTTTTTATACTGAGGGGTGGGAATAGATAAATTAATTGTGCATCCAAAGAAGTTAAGGAACATTTCAGAAGTTTATGTGCTTCTGGAAAAATATCTATTTTATAGATTAGGTCCCATGGTGTGTATACAGTGAGATCCACCTGACCCTGTATGTCAGAAAGGGCCCGAGGGTAGAGGTGTGCCCACTAAGCCAAAGGGATAAAGGCACACAAGAAGATGGATTACAAGGAGTCCTGAAGACAAGAAAGGATAGGCTACAGAGGCTGTGAACAAAAAGGGGCATGGAATACAAAAAGAACAAACACGTTCGGTTCCCTCTTGGGGTGTACGCAGAATGGGGGAAGAGTGTTCCACGGAACCTGGGAAACTCCAGCCTTCTGAATAAATTGCTATTACCAGGCCCACTCTGAATGCTCATGGCTAGGAGCAACAGCAGTGGGTGTCTGTATCTGAACCCTAAGGCACGAACAACATAACAGTACTCACAAGACTGAAGCCTGTACAGGTCCAGCAGGAACCAAACAATGACTGCTTCCTGAAACAGGAACCAGTACACTGTTAACAAAGACACGAAGTACAACACTGAAAGGCGACAAAGGAAGGGGCAGAGATTGCCTTCTGGAAACCCAGCAGCCAAACTCTGTACATAGGAATTACATAAAGCACAAGTGAAGACAAGAACAGAAATATCCAGGGAAAATGAAGTCAAAGAGAGCAAGGTTCAGAACAGAGAATCAGAAGAAAGGAAGGGCAGAAAACTAGTATCTAAATGCAGGGAACGGCGACTGGAAACTGTACACAGGAATCAAGAACAGTAACTCGGGGCTGGAAAGACGAGAGAAAGCTAGCAGAGAGAAATCAAGGAACAGTACGTCTGGAGTGGATGAAAAAAGGGAGGACTGAAGACTCGAGGAAGCTAAGGACAGGAATCATGGGCAGAGGGTGCAGCACACGGCAAGGAACAAGTTAACTGATGGTAGAAAGCAAAGTGGGTGTAGCCAGGAAACAGAGGGCTGCAAGCAAGGAAGAGAGCAAGGGATCTGAATCCAGGAAACAGAGGTCTTCAAACAAGGAAGTGAGCAAGGTGGCTGTAGCCAGGGAATAGAGGGCTGCAAACAAGGAAGCAGGACTGCAGTATGGAAAGCACAGAGGTGCAGGCAAAAGGCAGGGGTGAGAAGGTTGAAAAGCAGGGCTGCAAGGCAGGAAGCACAGGGCTCTGGAACAAGAGCAGGAACTGGAAACCACAGGACACAGCAATTTTCCAAGGAACAAGGCAATTAAGGGCTGGTAGAAAGCTCAATGCAAGACACCTGTGCTCCTGCAGGCAGCTGCTTAAATACAGACCTGCCCTGTGCTGAAGTAGGCCTATTAGCGGCACCTGGAGCAGCACACCTGAATGTAATTGGCCTCCTCCCTCTCTAGTCCTGGGAAAGCGAAAGCTGCACTGTTCTCTAAGTCTTCTGGGGATTGTAGTGCTAGAAATGCTGCATAGGAATAGCCAGGGAATGGGAACTGCCAGAAGGTGCATTATGGGACATGTAGTTTGTAAAAGTAAATAATAAAGTTCCAAAGCCTTGCAAACGGAAAGTAAAGACAATAATATGAATATGTGTTGTCCAAAATAGTCTACGATGGGTGCCAATTGGTGCGCCAGTGGCAAAATCGTGACAATGTCCTCTGGTGATGACGTCTAGCAAGGAAGAATTATTAAGGGGGGTCAGAAATGTCATCATACTGTATGCATACCTAGAAAAAGAAGATAATTAAAGTAATTGCTGGGTATATCATCAAGCAGAATATAGATATTAATTTGTGATTGCTCCAGATAAAAAGTAGAGGGTGCTTATTTGCAATAGTGCTGGGCGATAGGGACCAAAAGTCATATTGTGATATTTGTGGGCTGAATGGCGATATATAGCTCGATATTGTTTATGTTGGTTAAATGCCCAGTTGTAAGCTGCCAACCACATGTGAGGTGTCACAAACACACTTATAATACATTGATCAAACTAAAGTGCAAATACAGGCTTCATCTTCCTGTTTGAGAATACACACAGTTGTGTAAATATCAAAATGCAAATGAAAAATTGTAGCATATGGAATAATGTATATGTATGTATATATCTCAATGTTAACAATATTGTTTCATGGTATATCAATTTAGAAAATGTATCGATAGAACGCCAAAACTAGATGTATCACCCATCCCAAATTTGCTGTCTGTTTCTTTCCGCTGTTCAATTTGCCCATTGAAAGGAGACAGGTACATTTTACACAGTAACTGAATAGAAACATCACTGAAGGCTATTTTTCCAACATACTGCTGAACATGTTTTCTTTGTTTACAAGCCTTTCACATACCAGAAGGTCCAATACCTTGTTACAATTTAGATGAAACTCTGACCCGTCTATTGAGTAAAGGGGGTGGTATTTTGAATAAAGAGGAAGCAGCACCAAGTGGAAAGGTCAGGGATATTTTAACTAATTTATTGTTTTGCTGGACTCTCATGCATAGAGATATTTACAACAAGGCCGACGAGGCCCAGGCCTACAGCAGCAGATCCAAAGGAGCAGCATTTTATTGCAGTTTATTTTCCATTTACTGGTTGTCATTTAAAGTCAAGCACAGAGTTTCCACAGGTGGCACTAAAATGATAGAAGCGATCACTAATTCCCCTCCGTTGGTCCATTTCAGAGGTCCGTGGCCGCCCAAAAGTAAAAGGTGCAAGCATGAAATAGATCATAGAGCAGTTAAAATGGCAAAGAGTAAATCGAAATGCGCAAGTGCATCAAGATACCTGTGAAAGGATTCCGAAAGCCATAAAAGATGAGAACAAAAACTGTGTGCCAAAGGTACACACTGGGCCTCATTCAGACCCTGCTAGTCCAGAAACAAGGGTGCCAGTAAACTTACCAGCACCATTGTTTCCGGACCGGCATATTACAGGTCTGCCTTTCTGGAGCCTCCGTGCCCAACTGGTCTGCCTACCGTGGCAGCTGTGCCTGGCAGGGTCAGACCTGTCATGGAAGCACCGGCACTGTTAACAACGGTGCCGGTGCTTCCGTGTCCCCATTCCCATAGAGTCCTATAGGATACTATGGGAATGGGGAACAACATTCTACCGGCCCCTGACTTCCCCGGCCACCGGGGCTGTCATCTCTGGGTGGCACCGGGAAGTCAGGCACTGGTAAATAGCACAGGCACAGTTACCGCTGGACCTGTAATGGGGCCCATTGTTTCACAGCTGTAAAGGTGTCCTGTAGTTTCTATGTCATATTTTTGCTTTTTGCAGGTCACCTAACAAAAAGACACATTTTTTTTTCGACCGATATCAGGCGGCCGGCAAAAAGCAAAAGTGTCCCCTTGCCTTGCCCCGATCCTCTGTGACCAAATGACTTCTAAATCGAGGGTTCCACTATCCAGAACCCCCCTTCCTCACCCGCTACCGCCTCCCTGCCATCCCTGGCATCCCATTCCCAAATACACACACACAAACGCATGCAGACACGCACAGCAACACTTACCTGTTCTCCTGTGCTATCAACCCCTGTGCACTCTCGCGTGCGGCAGGGGCACACAGAGCAGTCTTTCTAAATCAATCTTCTTTGCATTCAGACTAGTGAAAACTATCTTTTCACTTAGTACTGTCCCGTATAGATATCCATTCAGCCATCTTCACAGAAGCCGCTCAGTGCTAAGCAAGCAAAAGGCATCCGAGCTGGGTGTATCATGTGTCTTTGATGACATTCTGCTGCAGGCTCAGTACTACCAGGAGAATCAATGGTAATGTATGTCACACAGTGCATAACTGTGATGCTTATGAGTAATATTTACATTAATTATATTTTAAATACAAAGTAGGACTTTTACTGTGAAACAGTACTTCAAACGACAGCAGGACATCTAGATATATACCCATACATCCCAAAATGTTCCTATGTATTGTACAGTCCAACCAACTCCACAGAGTTGACAAACATTTTAAATTAGGTTAAACGCAAGCTGGCAAACCGCATAGCCTCAAACACACCCACAAGGGTAATGTTGTGCTGGAACAACCGATCCATTACTCAATTTTACTCTTGGAGTGTTGGGTATTTTGAGCAATTGAACAAACAGCAATGATGTAAACAGTATGTACCACTTCATTTGTTGTAAAAGGTGCCCGCATTGTGCAGCTACGAGAAATGCTGTTGCTTCCCACGCATGAATGTTCAGGGTCACCCTTATCCATTACTCCACCAGCCAAAGATTCCATGAAACTTCTCCAACTGTGTTAAATCTACTGAGGTGTTCATGCCCAGGCAGAGTTTAAACATTTCACTAGTTATTTTGCCATATTTTAATAGGGTTCCAGCTCAAGGGTTTTTGAGGTAACAGGTAACTTGACTTATTTCCATTTCCATTTTTCCCCCTGCTAACAACACCAGAGCTGCATTCCTGAGAAGGGGGGTGAGTTATTTGTATTCAACAGTTTTATAAGATGTGTCTGTACCACTTGCATATATTTCATATGTAAACTTTACCATTTGACAAGACCAGATGTAGAAGTGTAGTAATCTTGCATTAATATAACAGACCCATCTCGGTGCTTCTCATAGAGTGACAGCAGGCAATTTGTGAGAGAAACCAGATATTAGAATTGAAACCAAAAATTCCTCATTTCAACCTTCTCTCACTTGTGTCCAGCTGGCAGACAGCTTATGTACTTATCACTTACGGTTTTCGGACCTAACTGAAAATAGACAATTAGCCGTTATAATTACCTCTAGTGCACTCAACTGTAGAACTCCCTGCCTTCTCCAAATCTGGGGCAGCAGAGATCTGAAAACACTATTTCAACTAACAAAACATAGAAGTTGACAGGCTTGAATTAATAGAGGAAGCAATAACATTCTAATCTCTGCAAACTTAAAGATCTGCTTATAATGTTATGAGGACAAAATAGAGGTGAAGAGGTGCTGTTTGGACAACGCAGACAGAGTTAATTGAAGCTGCAGAATCTGGTGAAGGTTGGCAGAGGTGGAGTAAAGTTGAGGGGTGCATGCACTTTTTTGGGCCTAGAGTAGCAGAAAGTTGAAATATGCCACTGTTCTCGTGCATCCAATCTATGGTGCTTGCGTGCTCCCGGTGAATTAAATGCATAGATACTTAATGTGTGTTGATTTTTTGACCAGTGTGTTGATTCTTTTTTTACCATTTGCTTTCTTTTTTTAAAAAAACTATTTGTTTATCTGTACTCAGATTCAATTATTTTCATGTGGTTAATAAATATACCTTTGTTGCAACCCTGTGTGTTTCTTGTGTTTCAAATTCTATTACATTGGGGCACCAGATTCATAAAATTAACTTTATTAAATAAAGTATAATTTTGCGCCCCTGGTTTGGGGTGGGTGGAAATTCCCCTGAATTGGATATCGCCTACAGGACTGTCAGTATCACACGGGAGGATCCACTCTGCCTGCGCCATCCAGGGAATCTCCAGTAATGTAGGGCGGTTTAGCAGTAACGGAGGCAAGAGAGGCACGCCAGGAGCAGACGAGGCAGCTATAGGTTAAGTTAACTGATGCTTAAAGCCAATATTAATATCAATCCTATTTCTATACAGAAGGGTTCTGACATTAGGTGATGGAACCGAGGAAGAACGAGAAAGCAGGCAGAGACAGAAGCTCGGGCAAATAGACAGTAAGGTGTTTTATTCACTGGTTAAATGAGGTCTTCGTCTGCTGGCCATCAATGTGTGCTGATAGAATGCTGATGTAGTGCATGACTGACAGCCCATGAGAATGCTGACGAGGGCCTGCTGCGTCAGTGTTTTGAATGTGTCAGTTGGGGGCCTGAGCTGGAATGGATGAGGATGGCCTGGGGTGGTCTGTATATACTACAAGAGTAATTGGAACGTGTAAAATACTTGTAAATAACTGAACTTGGACATTTTAAAGAACTGGCTTGTGCACCTTCTTCTAAATTACAACACGTGCCCACAGGAGAGATCCCTACATAACGGCTAATCCGAAGAAGGAAGGCTCTCGTGCTCTTAAATGTTCTCTCCCCCGGTCTTTCACAGGCGTGTTTGGAGGATAAAATATTGAAACTCCTGACAGGGGACACGCCCGGACAATAACAATGTGATGCGTTTGAATCATCCCCCATACTGAAATAAATGACGTCGGAGCGAGCGGGAATCACGAGAAACTCGATTATGATTCGGAGAGCGCGTGAGCGTCTCATGCTTTGAGTAAGCGGCATTCAGCCTTCCGAGGAATTCTCATTTTATGCACTTCCTGTCACCGATGAATGATTCCACACAATGTGATAATGATTTTGTGTCGAGCACACATGTGCATGAATGTGTGAGCCACAGGAATAGACAGCGCTAAGCCTGTGAAACAATGACAGCGGGAAAGAAAGAATGCCAGGGAAACCATCACGTCAAGAGTGCTTCTTATGCTACTCACGTTATTACACTGGGAGTAGGAAAACTAGTCCGACACAGAGTATCACACTAGTGACTAGTTCAATCGTTTGCAGTAAAAATCCTTGGGTTGCCCACCGTCGAATTATTCATGCGAATAAAGCATTGCAGATGTGCACATTAGAGAAATGAACTGTTTGAAGATTACTAGTTAGGAGTGGCGTGTTTATTCGGTTTTGTGGTTTTTACCAAACATGCTGAGAGTCAAAGCGTGGCTCCTTGCTGGGATCAAACACTTAGTTCATACACTTCGTTTTAGTCAAAAAAACGAAAAGAAAATATGAATGTGTACATCCTTCACTAGTTGCAACCAGAACAGTGCAGATGTCCAGTGGTTGTCCATTTGATATAAAACATTAGGAAAATAATAAGTACTTTAAGCACATCGCTTAATTTAAGTGCGTGTCTGTTCCTCCTGAATTCCTATAAGGCATCTTCGTAAGCTCCGCCCACTCCCGCAGTTATATGATCATTCCGAAAGTGTAAACAACTGAAGGTCTGTCTATAATTTCATGGCAAAATGGCAGGCTTAGTATTACACTTCAGTTTCACGTAACGTTCGCCTAGCAACAGGGTAAAGGAATACGAACTTTTCCATTCGTACAGGCGAATTAAAAACACCTAAATACTCAGCCATCAGGGGTTAACAGAGGGCGCCGGATGCCCACGCATCCATTTGCACCCTCCCTTCCTTGTAACGGACACATAACTACACCCCTTTGTTTTCTCTCTGGAGGAGTGATGTTACCTTTGGACGGTCCTCCAAGTTTCAGTGAATACTGGGCCAAGTGCCAAATATTGTCGCTTGTTGTCTCAATTGAATGCATTGAGACAATACTTTAATCATACATACTTCAATTTTGCAGTGCCCGCGGGGTATGTGCCAAACAGAGTCAGACTGGGAGCCAATGACCCCGCTGTTGCAAATGGCAATCCATTCCTTTTGTGACAGACTGTTTGAGTAGTAGCCAAGGGGGAGTTTTTTTGATAAAATGTGATGTACATTATGCAATTTGAAAAATATTTATTCAAGAACGATGGTCAAAACTACTAGCCGCATGGTGAAGCAACCAATCGAACTGGCCCACATTGCCCAAAAAAGTGCCCCAAGTTGAGCCAAAAAACTGGCCCACGCTAGTATTTTGCATTTTTGGTTCGGGCATTGCCCTATAGGCCAGTACGAGCCTGGTGCCAGATGCATGCCAGCACTCTTCTCTTGGCATGGCACGCATGTTCTGACACAGTAACCCTGTGTGTGGAGCGCGCTGGATCTAGACTGCAGCCACGCCCAGAAAAGGTGACTCTACCTGCGGTGTCTGCAGGGCTTGGTGTATAGCCATGTCCTGGACACGACGACACATATAGCCTGGGGCCCTGTTTCAGGCACAGTGCCCCATCTGCAGGAACAGTAAATGCCCAGTCAGTGCACATTGGCCATGGTCTGGAGCCATGCCCCAGCCACACTGACTTTGCCATCAGGTCATGCCCAGCGGGCATTTTGCCCAGGACATGACTTCTGGCGGGTAGGACGTGAACCACTGCAACAGGCTCTGTTCGGCGATGTGATTGCATTTTTAAAAAAATGTTTGTTTTTTTATTTTTTTTTTATTGTGTTAACCATTAGGTTTTTACAAAAATCAGTCTTCCTACTTAGGACACCACTTGATTCCGTCGTGTCGGGCTTTTATCGAGCTCGCCTGAACTATTGCTCCGAGCTAACTAGATGGTCGCGTTCGACCGGAGTGTTAGCCCTTCTGAGTGCAACGTCCAGAAATTTGGCAGTCATCCTCGACCATCTGGGCGAGTCTCCAGTGATTAGCCTGTTCCAACGGGTTTCTTCATCAAGTCTGATTTCATTTGATGCAAGTGGTGCCAGATATGTTAGTCTTTCTGTTGTTACGGCTGTACATGACATTAGGAGGTGGTAGATAGTTTCCTTTTGGGTAGGATCTCCACATAGGCGGCAATGACTGTCTAAGGCGCCCTCTCGAGCCGCTAAAATTTCCCTTGTACTTAGTAGATTCAATCGTGCTCTCATGAATGTCTTCCTCAGCTTCTTCTCTGGAAATTTTTCGCAGTATTTTAGAGGGACCCTCAGCCGATTGTGCGTGGGAGGTAGATGCTTTAATGATTTGTATTGGAGGACCCTTTCAGCAGTGTTAATCCAATCTTGATCGTCCAGTTTCTTCTTTACCCTCCCAGGGTTATTGAGGAGTGTTTCGGTCGAGCAGGCCACTTCTTCCAGTTTTTCGTGTATTTTGTTTACCCAGTCCAGAAGCGGTTTGCAGGAGCCATTAGTGATTTCGATTTTCATAAGTTGAAAAATTGGTAATGAGTCGGGAGACAGGATTTTTCTGTACAGTTGGACCGCACTCTGGATTATCACTGAGGATATTGATGACAGGCCAAGATCTCGTCGAATGGCTGGCATAGGTGCAGATTTTGGGAGCGCTAGGACAGACTTCCAAAGGTATCCTTCCAGCTTGGGCCAAGTTTCCGCTGGTAGGGACAGATTTGCCGCCATTCCGTAAGTTAAAGCTGGTAAGACCTTGGATTTATAGAACTGAATGGCTGGGGTCCATGAGAATTTTCCAAATTTATTGTCCACAGCACGGGTTTGTGATGTGAGGCTGCGGGTTCTTTCCCATAACGAGTTCAGGAGTGAATTGTCTTTCAGGGAGTTATCGATCATCACGCCTAGGTATTTAAATTCGTTCACAGACTCAATTTTAGTTTTGTTCAGATGCCATGTGTGTGTTATCTTGCGATCTATAGAGGTTTTATGAAAGGAGATGATTTTTGTTTTCTGCGAATTGATCTTTAAGTTGTTGGACTCCATATATGTGGATAAGTTGGTAATCTGTCTTTGGAGTCCGATGGCCGTTTGATCCAGCAAGATCAGGTCGTCCGCGTACCACAGTCTAGACATTTTCACATCACCCAGTTTAGGAGGAAAAGCTCGAACCGATTCTTCGGTCTCTTGAAAGTCGCCAATAAAGGCGATGAAGAGCGCTGGGGCTAGGGGACAGCCTTGTTTGACCCCTCTTTCTGTAATGATTGGGTCCGATAGGGTTCCCTGCTGACATAACCTCACTCTCAGCGATGTTTTTGTGTGGAGGGCCTTGATAGGATCCAGGATTGGTTTTGGGCAATTCCAGTTTTCTAGCTTTGCCCACAGTTTGGCTCGGTCCACTGTATCAAACGCCTGAGATAGGTCAATCATGGCCATATGTACTCCTGGGGCACCTCCTTTGACACTCGCCTTGATGGTGTTCAAGATTAGCATATTTATCGCTGTTCCAGCTACTTTTTGGAAGCCAGTCTGAAAAATGTCAAGCAGCGGCAATTGTTTAGCCCAATCTTTAAAGTGGATGAGTGTCAATGAGGCAAATATCTTCCCAATAATGTCTAGTAGGACAATCGGTCTGTAGTTGCATGGGTCCGATCTGACCCCCTTTTTGTAGATCGGCACAAGGACCGCCTCTGTCCAGGTCTTCGGGATTTGTTTTTGTTTTCGGCATTGCTCGAACAGCTCACAAATCAGGCCCGCCCAAGCTTTGGGATGTTGCTTCAAATCTAGGTTGGTGAGGCCGTCCGGGCCTGGGACCCTCGAGCTCTTCAAACGTGAGATTACGCTCGCGATGTCTTCCAAGACAGCCACGTTCACCCACTGCTCTCTCAGGCCTCCTAGTTGTTGTGGAGCTAGACTCTTCAGGATGCCGGCTGAGGGCATGGCGTACAGATCAGTGAAATATGTGCTCCACTGCTGTTCTGTAACGTTGCTTAGAATCTGTTGGGGATTCTGGCCATTGACAGATTTTAATAAGGACCAGAAGTCACGACTACTTTTGGAGATCCCGATTTTCAACATCACCTCTGCGTCTTTCTGGTATAAGTTTTGACGTTGTCGTGTGAGCCATGCTTTATATATTGCTTTCCCCCTTTGGTAAACTTTCAAGATTCTTCCCTGTGGTTTTTTGTCGCTAAAAAAATGTTTTTCAGTGATACTTCCGGTCTAAAATACATAAATTACAAAAGTAGCAATCATATTCCAAGGCAATTTTGATTTTTCTATAATCAATACATGACAGCAATAACCCCAATATATTTATTTGTCCTGCATCTCCTAGTTCATGTTTGCCTATTTATAACGCGCCGTATGCCCGAGGGCAAACGGGTGCACACAAAGGCCAAACAGATCCACACAATCAATATAATACATGACTTAGAAGTGTAAAAACAGGCAGCAATAGTAAAGGCATAAGCTAAAAACAACACAGTAAAACACCATATAAAAAGGTGCGAAAACAACGCTTAAAACGTTAAATTAATAAAAGAAAGTCAAATCAGCAGGATAAAAACAACCCAGCATGCAAAATACAACCAGGTAAAAAAGGGCTTTTCGGATTGCTAGGCAATTTATTCCAGAGGGCCTGGGCCAGAAAGTTTAAGGGGCATCCCCCTGCTCCCTCAAGTCTTGCCCGAGGTATTTAAAGCAGCTTATCTTGACTGGACCAGGTCCATCTAGAACATTGCCTCTCTTGAAGCCTCCTATTCAAATAAGTAGGAATTTTACCATAAATGTATTTGTGAGGAATGACCAAGATTCTAAAATGTAGGTGATCCCTTACCGGCAGCCTGTGCAGGGCCCTACGGGCTGCTCTTTTTCGAAAATCCGACACACTTTGCACTGCACTATTTTTGAATCGCTTGCAATTTCTTCATATACTTCGGTGCAGTGCCAACCAAAAGGCTACCACTGTAGTCCATTTTTGTACCCATGATGGCACGTGCAATGGTAGCACAGTGCCCATTAGAAATAGCTTGATGCGACGAAGAAGCTTCAAATAATAAAATGATGAAGTAATCGCACTAACCTGATCCTACACGGATAGCGAGAGTCAAGGACTACTCGTAGGGTTTTAACCTTCGTTGAGACAGGAATGCTACAGTCCGTAATCAAATATTTTTCATAAGAATTTGAAAGCGTAGCCAATCGTTGTGTGTCAACTATTAACATCTCTGTTTTTGCATCATTCAACACCAAGGAATTATGGGCCATCCATCGCTGGATGAGAATAAAAACATAACTTACTCTCTTAACATCAGTGGAATAATCCCCTGTGACTTGTATCAGGATTTGTGTGTCATCAGCATAATTGGCATACAAAATATACTGCTCATCTAAAATATAAAAAAGTAGCTTCTAAAAGATTTTTTTTTAAAAGAGTAGACGACAGGCACAAGCCTTGATTCTCTCCACAAGTAAGATTCACAGTGGAGGTCATATTGGTTTTATGGAAGGCTCTTGCCTGTCTGCCAGATACAAATGACAACACCCAATACGCTGCACTTACAGACAAGTGAGCAGTGGTTTGCAATCTATTATAAAGAATAATGAAATGAATTAGATCGAACGCTGCCGATAGATTCAATAGAATCAGCAGCAACATCTTACCATCATCCATGAACTGGGTCATAGCTGCCTTTAAAAGAAGTCCTGACTCTGTGCCATAGTATGCTGCGAAGCCTGATTGCCCAATTCCAAGAGTATTAAATTCCTCTCGATGGGCATGTAACGGAGTAAGCCACGCCATCTAAAATCTTTAGTAAGAAGGGCACACCAGTGCTCAGTCTGGAATGTGTCTGCACATTAGGGTCCAAGGCCAGTTTGTAATCCATGCATGTTTAACCGCCACAACACGAAGCCCTCACCATACTGCAGCTACGAGGCGAGTAGCATGTCACTTTCGGTTCTATACCGACCGAGGCATCCGCTCGTCCGAGATTTAATCCGAGACCACACGGACCACTGAGCCACGGCATCAGTCAGACAGCTTGCAATGTCCCTGCTGCACCATTTCATGTTGTGACTTCTCCAGAATACCGCATTTGCTTACCATGCTATCCAGTGAGTGAGCCTCATGACACAGACCTAGTACAGCACTACGGGGAATATCCAAGGATTGAGACGTTTCGGATGAATAGATGCCCATTTGCTGAGCACCTTTCCAATACATCTTAAACACGAATGAGAGAACCGTCCCTGGTACTCACCAGTTACAGATAGTCAGGTCTTCATCACCAAGTTCTTGTAGGCGCAGCAGCCTCTGACTTCACAAGCGGCCTTCCCGACGTAGCCCTTATTCCTGGAGGTGGTGCACTCACCAACAATGTAGTATAAATGAGGGGCCACTGTTATAATTAATAAAGTATTTATTGTTACACTTAAGTATTATGAGTATAGATATATAAAAGGGGATATGAGAGGCGTCTCTGAAGGGAGATGCTTCAGTCTCTCCAACTGTCTCTTCAGTGTTCTCCTCTCCACCTCCACATTCTCCTTCCAGAATCCCTGCAGATTCCACACTAGTAACTTGTAATAATGAGGGCATTATTTTTTTTCAAGATGATATTCTTATATTTGCCAAAGATCAAGAAGAGCATGATAAAATTCTGGATGGAGCATTAAGGAAGTTGTATAAAATGGGAATGACATTGAGCAAAGAGAAATCAAAGATCCATAGGAAACAAATTGAATACTTAGGCCATGTTATATCAGAGCAAGGGACTACACCCAAGCCGGACTTGATGATTGCGATCAATAATATGGCTACGCCTAGCAAAGAAGAATTGAGAACATTCTTGGGAATGGCTGAGTACTATTCTAAGTACGTTAGACAGTTTGCTGATCACACGGCTGTATTGAGGGATCTCACTAGGATGAATGTCAAATATGAATGGAATGAAATTTGCAAGAAGGAATTCAATTACATAAAGAGTGCTCTGACAACTGTACCGGCGCTGAAGAACTTTGTAAGGGGACAGCGAACGGTAATCACGACAGATGCCAGTAATGTGGGCCTGGGTGCAGTGTTGGCGCAACTACATAATGGAGAGGAGAAGGTAATTGCGTTTGCTTCACGGCTGCTAAAGGGAGCAGAAGAGTTGTATGCAACAATCGACAAAGAGGCTTTAGCCATTGTATGGGCAGTGGACAAAGTTCGTAGTTTTGTCTGGGGAACACAATTTGAGATAAACACAGATCACAAACCGCTTGTGGAACTATTCACAAACAAAGGTCTGGACAAAGTATCTGCAAGGATATGGCGATGGGTTCATAGAATTCAGGAGTTCAATGTGGTGGTCAAGTATATTCCATGAGTGAGGAATTATGCTGCAGATTGTTTATCTAGGCTCACGAATGCTCAAGAGGAAAATGAAAATGAAAGTGAAGAAAACCAACAAGAAATGATATGTATGCTACAAGATACAGCTATCGCTGAAGAAGAATGGTTGGAAGGCATGAATAAGGATGTAAAATTACAGTTTATGATAAAAAATATAAACAATAGACATGTCCCTCTCAATAAGATCAAGGAAGCAGATGTGCAAGGACTGTGGAGTGTCAGAGATGAGCTGAGTGTACAAGGTGGATATTTGTTTAGAGGGGACAGATTAATTCCACCTGTGAATGTAAGGAAGAAAATTATTGAGCTGGGACATGAAGGCCACCAAGGCATTTCCAACACCAAGTGCAGGATAAGGAATACGTACTGGTGGCCGAGATGCGATGCGGAAATCAAGAGGATCATAAGAAACTATATCCTTTGTAATAAGTCCGATAAGGGTTGTGTAGGCAGTGAGTATCCGATGGTTATGACTGATGTGCCGACCAGACTGTGGATGAAAGTTGGGATTGATATAATGGGTCCTATATGGAGTGAAGGCAGTCAGACGTTTTGTGTAGTTATGACTGACATTCTTACAAGGTGGGCAGAGGTGAAAATGATGCCTAGCGTGACAACTAAAAACATCATCAATTTCATGGAAGAGGTATGTGTTCGGGAAGGATATCCTTTGTGACAATGGTCCTCAATTTGTCGAGAGAGATGGAAGACTATTTAAAAGAAAATCGATTAAGCATGTAACCAGTGCGGTGTATCACCCACAAACCAATGGAGTAGTAGAAAGATACAATAGACTTCTCAAAAATGCCATAAAATGGGCATGGGCCAATGGTATGAACTGGCGACCAGTCTTTACTCTCCATAGTCTTAAGTACATCGGTCTCTGGTACTTCCTTCCAAACCTTGACGCTGACGTTTTCATCACAGTTGGTAAATATATGGGAGTTACTGGTAAGGAAACTTTCTGGTTCTCTGTACTTCCACCGACATCACTTCTGTCCACACACTCACCACCAACTTTACTATCCACCACCATAACTCTTTCCATATTCCATACTTTACCATCACTTGTTCTTACAGCATGTTTAAATAGTTCCATAACTTGGATTGGATCAGACCACCTAATCCCTCTCACTGTAAGGGCTTCAGGAAGCTTCACTCTCACAAAACAACCTACTTCCAGTTCCTCATTAACCCTAAATCTTTTCTTGTCATGCCATACTTTATTTCTATTTTGTTTCTGTCTAATCATATCTACAGCATTATCAGTTAGATATGATTAGACAGAAACAAAATAGAAATAAAGTATGGCATGACAAGAAAAGATTTAGGCAGTGAGTATCCGATGGTTATGACTGATGTGCCGAACAGACCGTGGACGATTACGCTAGTTCCTGCAGGCTCATCTAAACAGTGACTTTTCCTATGCAATTGAATTGATTCTTGCCGCTCACCTTCCGATCTCTAGTCACACCGCCCAAGTGTTCCTCTTATCACAGCTATAAAGTTGAACTGTGGACAGTCAGATTTCCTCATCGCCAATAGTATAAATGAGGGGCAAATGTTATTATTGATAAAGTATTTATTGTTACACTAAAGTATTATGAGTATAGATATATAAAAGGGGATATGAGAGGTGGCTCTGAAGGGAGATGCTTCAGTCTCTCCAACTGTCTCTTCAGTGTTCTCCTCTCTACCTCCACATTCTCCTTCCAGAATCACTGCAGATTCCACACCAATGTAGCAGCAGATGTTACCATGCTACAAACAACTAAGGGTCACTTTTGAACTTCCATAATACTCTTGGTCCTGAGGAAGTAAGGCATTCCTTTCACCGCTGAAACGTAATTTACCCCTGCGTCACTCTCCGGTCACGCAGGAGTGACACTGAGAAGACTCAACAGTTATTGATTTCTCAATAACAGCAGTGTGAACGGTTTTATTAATGAAAACTCTTTCCTTTAAGGACTATAATTTGTTTAGCCATTAGGACAATTCTTCATCTCCATATGAACAAGTAACAGAGACATAGTGAGAAGTTAAATAGAGCACAGTGAAGGTACTGAGAAGAACATGTGTACCATATATACTAATTAGGCTATACAACTCGAGTTTTTTCTGCACTAAATTTGCTTTGAAAAACAGTATCTCTGTAATGCATTTTCTAACTTCCTTTTTCTTTTCCTTTTGCTTTCCCACTTCCTGACTGTGTTTTCAGGTTGTTTTCTTTATGTATTGCACATTATTAATGTTCTATTGAGCAATTTGTTTTCCATCATTAGAATATTGGTTAAAAAGAAATACATGTAACTAACAGAAATGCTTAGTCTTTGGCGTCATGTGACTTAGGTCCTATGTGTCTGAGAGCTACCCAGAGGACATAAAATTACGTGTCATTTGTGTCTTTATTTTTATATTTATAGCAGCGCACAAAGCCCAGAGGCACCTGGGCACTAGTTACAGTTACAAGTGCAAAGTATACATTATGTGTACAAACCGAGAAAGCCTCACTCCAAAGTGCAGGGGGCTACATCGGAGATGCAGGCAGTCATAATAGATACCTTTGTATGCCAGGAAAAGCTTCCCACCAAGGTGCAGGGGGCTACATCAGAAATGCAGGTGGTCATCATAATTACAATAGAGTGGGTGCCTAGGGAAGCCACACCGCAAGGTACGGGAGGCTACAATGGATATGCAGCTGGGCAGTACAATCAAAGGGTGCAGTTTTAGAGGTTCTAAGTTACAAGGTTGCGGATATAGAATGGCAGTCGTTCCTTAATAGTCACAGAAATAAATTGCGTAGAATAAAATGCATTCAGATGTGTGTCTTTAGTGCAATGCAGGGCTTAATAATTGTGGATGGGCATGGATCATCTGGACAGTTTCTGGGTTTCAACATTAACACTACATTCTCAACTTCAGCTACTGTTACTTCCTTAAAATAACAAAATGGTGCGACGACCTCAACAGGTGGTAGGCGGTCCGGTGGCAGTACCAGCATAATCTTTGGCTGACTAATGTTGGTTTTCACCATTATTGACTGATTCTGAAGTCTTAACATCTGGATTCTCCAATTCTCTAAGAGTCGTAAATAACTTTAGAATTTTAAACTGTCTGACTAACAGGATTACTCAGATATTCCTGTTTAGCAAAAGTGACCAGGTTCTTATATTCCTTAGCAGCAGAGGCACACGTTTCTCCAGTGATACACCAGAGAGACTTTTGCCAGTGTCGCAAGGTCTTCTTTTGGGTCTGTAATGCACAAAGTTCCTGAGTGTACGAGGTATGTACAGGCAGGCTTATTCATCACCGTGGATTTACAGAGCCTCCTAGGTGCGATAGTGTAAAGAGCTAAAGATAACATTGGATTGTATCCAAGTGCCAAGACCTCAGGTGTGTACGTTTCGTGCTGAAGTCCCCCTGTGCCTTTGCCACTACAGCCCTTTTTACCATATAGTTCTATGGTAGCCCACATGGCTCCTAAAACAGGGTCGATTTTTAAGCACCCTATTTTGTCCCTATGATGACTATGTCACCCTGCACAGATCTGTTGGAGCAGGCTGGTCGCAGCTGTAATTCAAGGTTTGCTTCACCAGGCGGGCAGACGATTTTACCACATTAGTAGCCCCATGTAACCTTATGGTAACCATTGGGGTACTAATGTATATTTTAAAGTTCTACTCCTTGGCATTTTGTTTATGGGCCATTCCTTGGTTTTTGGAAACTCAGGGCTCACTCCAAGCTCAGCTCTGCACCCTTCATAGTGGTTTGGACGTGTTTAGACTGGTCCCTAGCATTAGACAGCTCAATACACAGACTGTGCAGGTGGGCCAGATGGGTTTTAGGACTAGCCTGATTGACTGAGCAGGCAAGGCCCACCCAAAATCTGTAAATGCCCACTCAGCAGCGCGGTGTGGACATTTACCGATGTTGATGTCACTGCGGTGGGCCCAAATACATTAGATTCGGGCCCCACTTGTTAGATAACACTGGCCACGCCTCCGAGAGGGCTGGCTTAAGCTAGCCCATGCTGAAACTCTGCTGGAATTGTAGGTTTACTTATCTACATGTCAGAGGAGTTTGCCACAAAGCTGTGCAGATGAAAGTCTGACCATACTTGCTGGGCTTTGTGTCCTGCACCTTAGCTCCGGTTTTCTGTTTTGACTGCTGCGCAATCCTGCATCCTTCGATGGTCCTCTTCAGACTGTATCAATATTTGCTAGGCATTTTCTAGCCACTGACACCATAGGCGCAGGTACTCACACCATTTCACAGCTTTGCCATCTTTTTGCCAGTACCATTGTAGAAGTGCCTGTGAAATACACCTGGCATGTCTACACCAATGCCAAAACCATTGGCTTTCTCAATCCATTTTTGGGGCAGTTTCTTGATGTTTCATACAGGGCGCAAGGTTAAAGACGAGGGGTGGGTGAGTGCAGAGTATATAAAGGTTGGCAGTGTAGCACTCCCTGAGGGTTGGACACCAAACCTGGTTGAGAGATTGGCTTCTGGTCCAACAGGCACTACAGGTAGGGTTTGAGCGTGTGATCTTCAGGTTAGTCTCAATTTCACTCAATCCCTTGCTCTCGCCATCTCTATCGCTCTCTCTACTAAATGCAACAGTCCACTGAGCTATCTGGCGGACACCTAAACCAATGCAGAGAAGTGGTAGCGTTATATGTATGGGCCAATGCTTTTGCAACACATTCACTAGTTTTACTGCAGATAACCTGCAGGCACAGGGATGAGGTTATCTCTTGCATTGCTGTATTGCCGCGTTTGTGAACTCCATTCTACCCTCCCTGAAACTGATTCAACGTTGAAATAAAAAAAAAAACATGAGAAATTATAAAAGAGAGGCATCTTCCGTCTCATGACTAGAATAAAACCATTCACATGACCGAGCAGCGCCCTGGCAGCAGTTCCCATCCTACCACTCTACAGCATTATCATAGGAGAAAAATGCACTCTCTCGCTAGCTACTTCACTTCTTCAAAAATAGAAGCATCAATCCATTCTCTTACAGTCGAGGATGCACCACACATTATTTTCTAAGGGAAATTCTTAAAAATGCCCTTTCGCGTGAATTACAGAAGCACAAAACATTGATGTATGATGTTAATATGACAGTGGTTAAAAAAGCGCTAAACTAAATATTTGCTGCCTCATAACCACTGAGCTGGGATCGAAAATATAACCTTTAAAATAGTGCCCTTTAAAGCAGCCCTGGATTAAATTGTATTACTTACAACAGGAAATGGCAAACGGACACACAGGGAACGGTCTGCAACGTTATTCTTGATTTGGACCGCTTAATAGGATCGAGCCGTGCCTGTAAGCGTCCCTTCCTTTCATTTGACAATAGCCTGGGCTGTAATTATGTGCCCACTACAGTATTTACCTTGAACTCCTATCAAGGCGTTCCACCCGGCCCTAGCTCACCGTCACGCCATGCACCTTCTCAAGGGCAGTGAGGATGGGGGAGTTTCATGTGGAACAGGAGCAATTAGTCCAGACAAAAGAAAGCATTCATAGGCGAACAAGCCCTCTTTGTCTCGCCTTTTAGATGAATGTAGTGGTATGGTATGCTACTCGACCTGTAGCCATGATCGCTGAACGCTGCACTGGTTGTTTTTTATCAACTCACTTCCTGGGGAGTCTGGCTTGCTCCAACTGCACAGCCACACAAGCTTCTCCATCGTGGAGTCACTGCAAAATAAATCATAAAAACAAAAAGGGCTTTGATGTATTTTCCTTACACAGCTACGTCGTCAATGTCCTCTTGCTGTTTGCCTGTGAATTGGCCACATGAGAGCCATGTGAATCCCTTCCAACACCCACATACACCAGAAAGGAACCCTGAGGTCCTTGCAGCCAATCAGGATCCTACATTCAACACATCCTCTTTGGTTGTCAAGGTCTCCACCGCCACTCTGGATGCCTCATGCCCCTCCCTCCTGTGGGGGAAAGCTTGGAATTGAAAACTGTATGCACATCACTGCATTATAATATTGATAAGGTACTGCAAACTGCCATGTTTAAAAACAGTTTATTGCTTGTGCGAGGTGAGGCTTTAGGCTTTACTACGCATGTCTTTGCGTTGAAGGCTCTTTGCCTAGTGTTTGATGTGACAAATCTGAGCAATTCAACCCTTCTCCCCAGAGGGGAGCTGCTCCCTTTGAGGCTTGGGAGGTGAGCCCACTATGCAAGACCCTCCCTAGGGGTCTGGGCAAATGCGACCTCACTGGGAGCGACTCCTCTCTTGGGGACAAAGACTCCCAGTCCAGAGTGGAGCTCCCAGTCCAACCAAACCACCTTGTCTGCTTATATGTAAAAGACTTTCATATCTCCCACAACAACTGGATTTCACAAGAATCCTTCTTTACCTGTCTTGGCTGCAGGCAATGCTGAACACAGTCTGAATGCTCTTGACAATGAAGGAGACCATCTCAGCTATGCCTGGGACGCGTATAAGAGGAGGACGGATTGTGAAGCAGAGGGGAACTCCTAACGAGGCAGACGAGCTGCTACGCAGAGACGGGCCTATGTAGTATTAAAGTTCTGGAGGGGCTGAGCCACTTTGGGCCGCAGAGCCAGTGGAACCAACAAGGAGAAAGTAGACGCTAACCAAACGCCTTCGGGTTGGCATACTACCCAACCGAGAAGCCCAGGTCAGAAAACAGGAGCAGAGATGGAAAGATCACTGTTCTGTCTGGTAGCACGACCATGAAGGAGCTGTGGTGGCCCAGAAGGCTGGCAATGGACGCAGAGACCTGACCGTACGAGGGAGCTGAGCCCCCCGAGCTCTGCACACGTCTGACTGTGGTTGCAGGGATGCGTGGCCATGGGGAAAGCCGACAAGGGTTCGGGGAGCCTGAGAAACCTGACAAAAAAACCTGCCTCTACAAGGTACAAACATTGTAACTAACGACGGGAAATAATATTATGGTTAGGATACCCTCAGTAACCCAAAAGTGGAAAAACCGTATGAAAAGGGGATTGAGAGAAATACAAGCATTGGAAAGAATGATTGCAAACACATATCAAGGTTACAGGAGTCTGAGAAACCTAAGAGTGTGAAAACACTGTGAAAAGGGGGTTGAGAGAAACACAAACATTGTGAATCACGATTGGAAAAGATATCAAGGTTATGGGATCCTGAGAGTGGAAAAATCCTAAAAAAGGGGCAGTGGGTGTAAGACAAATACTGTGAAAAACCACTGGTAAAGCTATTCAGGTTATGGGAGCCTGAGAATCCCGATAGTAAATAAAATCTATGTAAAGGGGACTAAGAAAGTGTCAACACTGTGAATAACAGCTGGGAAGTCACCTAGGTTACGGATGTCTGAGAAACTTGAATGAGCAAGTACCCTAGAGAGGGGGAAGAAAAGAAATATACAGACTTTTGAAGTTAGACTAAGAAAGCCAGAGAGAAATTATAAACTTTGAACAACCAGGGCAGGCCAATATATATATATATATATCCTTTTGTGTAAAAGAAAGCCAACAGTCCGAGAATTGAGAATTGTGCTTCAAAGGAGGAAAAGACCGACATGTTATATATTTTCAGCAATCATCAGAGGAATGAGATTGTTTGCATCAAGATACAGTTTTCGTTAATAAAAAGGAGAGACTGAAATACTTATCCTAGTATCAAGGCTGGGAAGAGGACCCTTCTGTGAAAAAAGGAAATTTGAAGAATGATAACCAGTCAAGGGTAAACTGGGATATACAGAAGCCCCGCTGAGGCTAGTATACAAAGAGTCCCCTTTTTCATCTTTAGTTTTGAGTTTTCTAAAGTGGTAGCGCTAGTTGGTTGGATAGCATCTGGATTAAATAGGACTTTATTTTGGACTTCAACATACATCCTTAGCTTTTGTTTAGCTATGTAGGTAACTTCCCGCCTAGAAATAGGGCAAGTTATTCTTTTTTAAAATAAAACCCTTGAACCATGAGACAAAATCTTTATCTTCGTTCTGATTCGGCACAATGGGTAGGACCACCTTCATATCTCTCATTTCTAACGTGTTTTCCTTTTGGCATATGCAAACATGCTCAAGGCTGCCGCTTTCTTAGGAAAAGCGGCAGCAGACAGAAGTCATCATCCTGCCTCAGAGTGTGCGTGAAGCTTTGAGGAGTATATTCAACTTCATTAACTGCATCACAATATGCTGTCCTGTTTGATAACACTGTCTAATATGTAAGAACGCAGTTGCTATTAAAGATTTGTATAGTGGGGCTTTGTTCCCTGTTTGCAACAGTGTTTCAGTATGATTCCTTTCCCTGTCTGAACCTCCCCTTCCATTAAAGTCCATGTGTTCCTTTGGGTACAAGGGAACGCTGCACTGAGGGAAGGAGGTTCTCACTTGTGCCGAAGTTTTGCACTTCCGTTGTTTTTTTTTGTCTTGTTGATTGCTTTTTACTAATACATTGTTCACCAATCCATCAAAATAGTCAGTGGTAATTTTTCAATGACAATTTCTGTGTCTTAGATGTTGGATTTCTGCTGCCCTGTGGCCAAATCCAAGGGTCGTGGGCGCACGCAGCGCCCGGTGATCCCTGTGGGCCAAGGAAAGATGATTTTGTTGCAGGGCAGAGGCAGCCGGAGAGCCTGAAGACTCGGAGAGGGCAGACAGAGCAGGTGCAGAAGAAAGAGCTGACTGGAATTTGTGGGTTGGTGAAAACAGGTTATCGTGTCTGTGTATTATGTCTTGTAAAGTAATGTTTGAAATGGTTTGGGGTAGATGTTTGTCTCTGAAATCTGAAGTCTGAAATCTGTTGTGAATATCCGGGGATACAGGAGGGAAAATAACAATGAGGTGGCCATGCACTGGCAGAGAGTAGAGGTCCCTACTGTTGATTCACAGATACTGGCATATTATGGCCCCTGCTGGGATCATCTAGTGGTCATTCTTTTTGTTACAATGACCCTTATATACACATGGCTCTGGTACCCGGGATACTTGTAGTTTGGACTTTTAGCTGGATGGAACATTCGATCATTAACTGTGGACCACAGAGTTCTTTGCTCAGTACCCGATTCTTGGTGAAACCTTTGAACGGCGATATGTACTTTGCTGCAACTTATGGGAGACTTTAAACTGGAAGTTTTGGGTCTGGCAGACTTATACTTGTGTCTTGCACCTTACCTGTCTCTATGAACAAGATCGAACTTTGTCTTAAAGCCACAAACTTTGGTGCTGGTGTTACGACCAGATTACTGAATTCGGACATTCGTGGATTGAATCTAGTGTATAAAGAGTCTAGGTATATTTCTGTTATCGTTGTTATAGTCAGAGCATTGATATATAATTGCTTTACCGCAACTGATGTCTCTCGCACTACTTGTCATGACAATGACGGTTCCTCTTCACATCCCTGGGTTCACAGTAAAAACACTTACTTGCATCTCTACAGGTAGTATGTCTGCATTTTCAATGCTACCAATTTAGTTGGTAAATTGGTAAACGTTATGTGGTGTTTGGTGGATGAGTGTGTATGGTGTGATTTGTGTGTAATTGGTTTGATTTCCTGTTAGGTGTTGCAGAGTGTGTGCAGTTTGTATTGGTTTTAGGTTTTTGCTGCGGTAGAGCTGTAAGGGCCTCATTACGGCTTTGGCGGTAGCCATGCCCATAAGAACGGCATGGCTGCCACCAAAACCGGGTCCGGGTTCCCTGAATGGGGAATTACCGGGCCATTCCGAGTTTGGAGGGCCCGGTAATTCCCCCCTACAGGGAACCCGGGGCCGGACCTTCTCCATTCCCATTTGAGCCCCCATAGGACTCAATGGGAATGGGTGCAGGGAGCTAACAATGGGCCAATTACGACTGGCGCATTACTAGCTCCCTGGTTCCCTCGCGAAACCCAGTAAGGACGTCTGGTAAAACCAGACGTCCACATCGGGGCACGAGAGGGGACCTCGTAATGAGGCGGAATGGGTTTTATGGGTCCACATTCATTAGCGGCACCCATTAACCCATTCCGCCAAAGTTATAATGAGGCCCTAAGTGTTTTGTTCAGTGTTTAAGGGTGAGTATGGAGGATATTGGAGAGTTTTAGTAGGGTTAGTGGAGAGTCGTCTGTGTCATTTTGTGCCATGTTTATGTTGATCTGTCGAGTTCATATTATTCTATGGTGTTATTAGTGCTGATTTGATGTTGGCGTCTTTGTTGCTTTTTAGAACACCCCATATCGGTAATAATGCGGTTTCTGTTCCTCCTTATGGGTCCGAAGCCGACTTGTGCCTGGTCTAGTATCTAATTGATTTCTACACGTTCCAGGATTTGTTCATAAAAGTAGCTTTCTAGGAGTCTCGCTGGTATGGGATGTTTGAAATTGGTCGATATTTCTTTAAGTCTTTAGTGTTTTTCAATGGGTCTTTAAGGAGTGGCTTGATGTGTGCCGATTTTTAGGCTTGCCTGTTGCTAGTGAGTGGTGGAAGAGGTGGAGGACATATTCTGCAGGTATTTTCTCAATGAGGATATTCTTGTTTATGTCTGGTGGGCAGGGGTCTGCTGGAGAGCCGGCTGTGTTGCTTTTGTTCACTCGGCTGTTGAATTCTTCCGTCGGAATTGATGGGTTGTTATTTATGCCATGTTATGTTAAAGGTTCTTATACTGCGCACTGTTACCACCTCTGTGGTTTTAGTCTTGTACATGGTTTCAGCACTGGCTGGTAAGGAGGTTGTCTGAGTTTTTGGACATGCTCTTACTGACTTGCTGGATGTTTGTGATTTTGTTTTTGAAGTGGTCTGTTAAGTAATTGCAGAGTTTTTCTGAGGGTGTGGGTGTGTTGTGGCATGCAGTTGGGTTTCTTAGCTCATTGGTGATGTTGAAGATCTCTTTCTGGGTGTTGCTTGAGTTTGGGATCCGTTTGTTGTAGCATGTTTGTTTTGCTTTGAGCATTTCAGCATTGTATAGTCATATCTGTCTTTGGTATGTTATTTATTTCTGTTGATCATAGTTTTACCTCCATTCTTGTTCAAATTTCCTGTTTGTTTTCTTCAGTGCTCTGAGGTGGAGTGTGAACCCTGTTGCCATGGTTTTCTTTAGCGAGGGGCGTGAATGGTTTTCTGGTGCAATATCATCTAGTGTTTTTGTGATCCATTTTTGGATTGTCTCACTTCTTTCTTCGATGTTGGGTGAGTCCAATACAGTAACTGATGGTTTTGTGGCTTCCAGTCTGGTGTTAAGGTCAGCAATGTTTAAGGATTTCGAATTTCTTTTCTGAATTGGAGGATGTTTTGGGAGGTTAGCTAGTATGTGTGTTGGCAGGTTGATTACGAAGGCTATTATGAGGTGGTCGCTCAAGAGGATTTGCATTGGAGGTGCAGTTGTGACCAGGTTTATTTTGCGCAAAAGATTGCATCTAGGGTGTGGCCTGCTGTGCGTGTTGCTCCCTTCAACAATTGTTGTAGATGCATTGTTGCTAGCTGATTTGTTAGAGTTGTAGGTGTGTCCATGTTTTCTTCTTTGGAACCAGATGTTAAAATCTCCTAGTATAATCAGGTGATCATGTTTTATGGTGGTGTTGGTGATGGCGTCCACAAGTGTGTCGGTCAAAGTAGGGTTGTAGGTGAGTGTTCTGTAGTTCAGTAGGAATAATCGGTTGACTTGGTGGTCTAAGGCTAAGTGAAGAAGGAGTGATTCACAGTTTGGGATGGTTAGAGGTGGTGCTGCTGTTATCTTTAGCTGGTCCTTGTATGTAATGGCGAGACCACCTCCTCTTTTTCCTTCTCGGTCGGCTTTTTTCAATTTGAAGTTGTATGGATGGGAATCGTGCTATTACCTTAAAGTTTTGAGTTATCCCGGTGTCAGCAGGGAATAGGATATCTGTCCCTCCATCCCTTAGCAGTTCATATATCTCTGTGGTGTGTTTTGACATTGATCAGGCATGGAATAGGTTGTAGTGTATCTTTTTGTTTTCTGGGTTTTATTTGTGCTTTGACGATGGTGATTTGAGTTAATATGGATTCCATCAGATTGTGCCTTGAGGTTTTGTGGTTTCCATTTCTTACTTGAGTAGGTCAAGAAAGTTGTGTTTTGGGTTGATGATTTCTTCAGGGTTGTCTGTCTGCTCGCATTGATGATTTTTTGTGTCTCGCCAATTTCTTTTGATAAATGGTGTGTTGAGGTTGTTTAGTTCAGTTATGCTTCTGTGGATTTCACATCTGTCCGTTGTGTTTCTGGTCATCTTCCTTATGTGCTTATGGTTGGTTCGTTGGTTGGATGTGTGAATTTGGTCTTGTTCCAGCTAAGGGGATCTCTTCCAGCTGGCGTTTAGGTGTGCTATTTCCTGTTGTTGGTTGGCTCACGGGCATGATGGTATCAGATGGTTGGCCTTGTTCCATTTTGTTTGTTCTATTTTGGTTGTTTCTTGTGCATTGGTTTTTCCTGGTATGGTGCATTTCTGTGGCGTGGGCTTGTTGCTTGGGGCCTGGGTTTATTGTTTGATTCTGTGTTTTCAATCAGGTTGGTTGTCCGGGTTTTTCCTGGTGGGTTGTCTGTCTGTACTCACGTTTTCTTTGTTTTGCTTGGGCTGTGTTTGTGCTATACCTGCATGGAATGCAGGTGTGGCCGGGTGTAGTGTGTAGGATGATATTATAGGGTAAGTTATCCCAGTGGTTAAGCTGTCTCAGTGACTAAACTATTTCAGGTGTCAAACTGTCCCATGGAAAAAACCTATCCCGGGGGCTAACCCTTATCCCCGGGGCAGAACCTTAGCCTTGGGACAGGTGAAAATTACCTTAGGTAAAAACTATCCCTGGGGCAGTCTTATCCCCCTGTCCCAGGTTTTATTTCTCTGGTGTGGTTTTCCTGTGGTGGAGGCCTCTTAGTGCTAGAAGCTGATGATGGGGAGGTCTCCAATGGCAGGATCTCCGAGTGGTAAGTCCTCACTGTGTAAGGGCCCCCAGGTCGTAAGACCCAGTAAGAATGGTGCCTTGTATTGGCAAATGGCCCAATGTGGCTTTAGCTTCCAGATGGTTTGGGCCCACTTTGTTAGGGCCTTGTAGTGGTATTAGGTTCACTGTGGCAACACCCTCTCTGTGGTGGTTGTATCTCAGTCTCAGAATCTCATGGTGTGTGGGAACCCCAGCTTCATAGTGGTAGGGTTTGAGGCTACAGGATGAACATTCCCAGAATGAACAGTGGGAGGTTGAGAGTGTTAGAGTCCAAAAGGATGGGTGTCAGAGTGATGAGGTTCAGGTGACAAACTCTCGGAGGTGTGCTGTAAAAAGTGGTAAAATATCACAGTGCTGGAATTCTGTGTAGACATGCCCAACCATGGCACAATTAAAAGTGAGTCTCAACACAAAGCGGCAGAATTCAGAGAGACAGAGTTCACCATGGCAAAATTCAAAGTGAGGGGGAAGGGATCACAGTGGCAGAACTTAAGAGAGGCAAGGTGCATGATTGGCAAAACTGTAAGGACAAAATTCAAGGTGAGGCAACTCAAAGCAGCCAAGTTCAGGGTGACAGGATCTTAAAGTAGCAAAATTCAGAGTCAAACCTCACAGTAATTAAGTTAAAAGTGACCATCTCATAGTGGCAAAAAATAAAGATAGGGAGTTCTTGGCAGCTGAGTTCAGAGTGACATATTTATCAGTGGCAAGATTTAAGTCAATGACGCCTAGCAAGTACAAGGGTACAGAGACTCACTGAGGCAGAATTCAGAGTGACAGTCACAAAGTGGCAAAATAAGAGTTAGGAAGTTCACAACGGCTAATTTCAGAGTGACAGAATCTGGACGTTTCCACGGTGGCAGAGTTCAGGTTAAGAGATTCCCTCAGTGACAAGATTCAGAGCACACAGTGCAAAGAATTCAGACTCTGAAAACCCACAGAAACAGAGCTCAGAGAGATGGCATCTCACACTGGTTAGCTTCAACGGTCAAAGCTCACACCTACAAAATTCCAAGAGATAGAGACACACAGTGGCAAAGTTTGGAAGCTCATAGCGGCTATGTTCAAAGTGACAGAATCTTAGAGTGGGAAGTTTAAAGTTAGAGAAATCACAGCAACAAAATTCCAAGTGAACGAATCACACATTTGCAACATTCAGAGTTAGACAATTCGTAGTAACAGAGTCCCACTGTGGTTATGGTTCAGAGCTAGGAAGCTCACAGCAATCCGATTCAAAGTGACAGAATCTGACCGTGGCAACATTCAAGAGTGATGGAGTCCCACACTGGAAAGTCTAGAAGTTAGGAAGCTCATAGCAGTTAAATTCAAGGTGACAGAATATTATAGTGGCAACATTCAGAATTAGAAATTTCACAGCAAAATTAAAATCTCAGAGTGGCAGAGTCTCACAGTGCTAAATTTAAAAGTGACAGTCACGCAGTGGCAAATTCAAAAATAGACATTTCACAGTAACAAAGTTCAGAGTGACAATCTCACAGTGGTAGGTTCAGAACTGGTAGCTTACAACAGCCAGGTTCAAAGTGACAGAATCCTAAAATGGCAAAATTCAAGAGCGACAGGTTCACACAGTGGCAACCCTCAAGGTCAGGAAGCTCACAGCACCCAAGTTCAAGGTGACAGAATATCACAGTGGTAAATTCAAAGTTAGAAAACTCACAACAACAAAGTTCAAAGTGACAGAATCTTGCAGTGGCAAAATGCAAGAGTGGCAGAGTCACACAGTGGCAACCTTCAATTTCAGGAAGCCCACAGCAGCCATGTTCAAGGTGACAGAATATCACTGTGGTAAACTTTGAAAAATCACAGCAACATTCTGCGTTTAGGGTGACAGAATCTCACATTGCCAAAATTAAAGTGGCAGATTCAACATTCGGGAATACACCGTAACAACACCCAAAGTGACAGAGTCACAAAGTGCCAGAATTCGAACTTGAGCAATCACATATATACTGTTTCAATTAACAGAGACGCAAAGTGGCCAGACTCCAAGTGACAAGCTTACACAGTGGCAGAATCAAAGTTAAAAAACACAACAACAGAGTTTAAAGAGACAGGGACTCACAGTGTCAAAAGTTGAAAGCTAAAAGTTATAGCAAAAAAGTATAAAGTGCAAATATGGTAGGTCTGACGGGGGAACCTCGATGGTGATAATAAATATAGGCAAGAAATAATTAAATATATAGTGTTGTCCTTTACCTTTTTATCCAGTATTCCCCTGGGCTGGTGGCTGGCTGCAGGCCTGTGCACCTGGCGAGCAGGCAAACAGGGAAGTTTCCTTTATCCACTGCTCTTCGCCAGCTGTCCGGGCAAGGCTGCCCTGGAAAGCTCGGCCTTCAAGTTGGGTCACGTGATCCTCTTTATCCTCCAATCAGGGGTGGGAGGACGGGAAGGATGGAAGGCAGCGGGGAAGGAGAGGAAGTGGACGATGGAGGGCCGTGTGACCGGTTGGCATGGCATGTGCCAAGGAAGAGGACACTGGCTTTGCAGGTATTCCCTGGTGTTATAGTGTGCACCTGGTCTCGTCCGGGCCACCGTTGAAAAGCAAACACTTTCACCACTAGAAGGAGGCATGGGTCAATAACTCACAGCATGGTTGATACTAGAAACGTGCTAAATAGTCGTACATTGCACTGGAAACAGCTAGTACCTTCAGAGTTCAGCACTTCCATTTCAGTCAATTTGTAAAGCTATCGCATTGAGCAAGGTGCACTTCAATCCGAGGGATTGGATGCAGAGATGTTTTAGACTATATTGGTCTGCTTTATTGGGATGGCCCTGAGTGTGCCCAATAGTGACTGCGTTTAGGCCAGAAGTTCATCAAAGGACAGAAAAAGTGATAAACTGAACCTTGACAAAGAGGCCTCTGTTAGTGATTTTCAATCACCTTCGGTACCAGAATGATTCCTCGTCCTATCACATATTCTGGATAAATAAAGCAGTGTCTAGTTCTAAGAATCTTCAATATTTGAAAAAATCGAACTGGATTGGTAATCTAAATATTCTGTCAATGGATGGGGGAATTCAGTTCTCAAAGAGAAAGGCAGTAGATTTTGTATATAGACATGTGGTCGTACTTTGCAGAATATCATTTGAAAATTATGATTTATTCTGGCTGCGTTGTTGTGTCGCCAGACTTCGGCCTTTATATCTAGTAGGTCTTCCACTGCACTTCTGAAAAGTCAGATGCATTTCATTAATGTTTAAACGCTTAGCACGTGCAGTTAGGAGAGTGAATACAGGAGGGCCGTCGTGGAGCAAGTACGACATATTTTGGGACTCATCTGCTCCTGCGTTTATAGTGCAAACAGAATAGTCTTAATTCTAGTGCCTGAATCACAGACATTCTCTTTATTGCTAGGTGGCATATGTGATTTCAAAAATCAAAAGCGCTGTGCCGTCCCTGTGAATTCCACGTCCCAGTGGCAACAGTCTAGAAAAAACAACCGACTAGCACTTTCTGTAGATTAGCCCAGGAATAAGCACTGCTATTTTGTAGGAGCGAATGGGTGGTCGGTGCAAAACCACTAAATCATAAAAGGGCTACTTTTTTTAAGCCAGTAAAAACAAATGCCATTACGTTTTGCACACACACAATAGCCTCCCCTAGTCCCTCTTCACACATTCAACCCTGCTTTGCATGTCCACGTAGCGCGGCAACGGCAGAAACAGCATGCAAATGTCTTTCTATCCCAAAGAAGCTCCTTACACACATGTGTCTGCCAGTGTGCAATTGCCTTGGCTTAAATGTATTGATTTCACGTCACTCTGGCATACTAGCAGCAACCCCTACGTGATATAACAGTAGGAGCCGAAGTTGAATCGCCTGCTGCTTCGGACACTGAGCAGTCTTGTAAGCACCGAGGCACGCACTGCAACAGGAAACGGTGCCATGTTTTGTTTGACTTCCCATCAGAGGAAAACAAGTCTTATGCCAGTGCCCAATGACTGCAAAGTATCCTGCGCCGGCTTCTTGGCTGCAGTGTTCAGTGTCAGGGCAGGCCACTCGTTCTTCCAGTTGGAGCCGTTTGTTGTTTCTGTGCGCCAGCATGGAACTTAAAGGCTATGTGAATATTCACTCTAACCTTCCACTTACTTTACTATCAGCAGATTTCGTGTCTTGATTTAGCAATTTCCAGCATAGCTTCATTTTCACCTTGGTTAAAATGCGCGCCTTTGCGCTTGTCAAGCGTTTGATATTGGCTTGCATTTTCCTAAGTGATGGAACTCTACTCTCAGTTATTGTTTTGTCTAACTACGTTCATTTGTAACTAATTATTTAAGTTCGGGGCCTTGCAGAAGATGTCAGTGGGTAAAGTAGGATAGAGGAAAAGCAAAGATGATCTCGTACATAAAAAATAAAAGAGGAAGCAAGGGCAGACTCAAGTTGATTTTATTGAAACATACTGTGGGTTTGTGACCCTCCCAAATGTGTTGCCCCTTTAAGGGGAGGTGTCCCTCCTCCCTGTATTGCCCTTTAAACGGTGTCATGGCCCAAGCTAATAAAAGGAGCCCTTGCAGGCACGTGCAGGAGAACGGCTGCAGACTCCAGAAGAGGAGCTCCTGAGTACGTGTCTCATTTCATGTAGGGTGCAGGCCTACATGTGGAGGCACAGGCCTGCATGCCCTGATGCCGTGGGACCCTCGTGCCAGCAGAGGCCCGCACAGTCAGGGGCATGGCCGGATGTGGCCCCACCCCCAATGGTGCTGATGCCCTATAGCACCACGGGGCCTCCCGGAATTCCAGGGCAGGCCCCAACCCTCACAGGCACTGGGCCTGTTGTGTGCCGGTGTGTATGGCACTATGGGGGAGCCTGCCGGATAGCTATGGCAGGTCACCCCCAACACATACGTTAATCAAATTGTGGAGAACTCCATTTTCCTAGTGTGAACCCCTCAGATCGTACATGTTTCTTCATCAATTGTGGCCTCTGCTCACAAGCGAGGCCTCTACATTTTGCTAATTCCCCAGGTGCGGCTGCCTTAATGAACGTGAGTCTTACTGAACTTACACTTCCAGTGTAAAAGAGTTGGTCCTAGTACTTCTATTTTTAAAGATCGCCTGAAATGTGGAAACTATGCTGAACCAGGGGAAACCCCACAGTAGTGGCCCCCGACACATTACTGCTTTAAACAGGCTTAAGAAACGTTCACACATGACTGAATGTGCTTTTTGGCTGTGTGTCATCTGCACTCAGTATGCCAACATGTGCCCCCTGCTGCCTTGCATTATGTTGAAGCCTCTTAAGAGAAAGCCTCGTTTTAATCAAGAAAACAAGGAGGAATGATTTTTCATCAGTCCTCACATGAGTGCGGTTCTCCTTCTGAATGGCGTGTGACATTTTCTTCACTACTGAAATCCCCTCCTGCAAGTAAGAGGCTATAGAGGACTGTGCAAGTGATTACAGGTGGAACCATCTTATATAATGTCAGTGTTCTAAGCAACATCTTATAACCTGTAAGCAACACTGAACAAAGTTAGAGCCTTAAAAACATATGTACATAGGACGATCTTTCAGCGCACGCCATGTTACATACTTGTCTAGGTTTTCTCTTACATAAAACTCTCAAAAACCTTTGGGCTACTTGTGTATAGACTAACGTCTTGTAAAAGAGCCTCGTGACCATTAGCTTTGGAACTACTGATTGCACAGTCAGCCACCTTCACCTCTTTCTAACATCCATTTGAATTAATCTCCACCAAAGGGCATCAAGGCTAAAATGAGAGAACAGGCTTCTGTGGCCATCATAAGTTTGTATTTATTTGAAGAACAGGGATATCAACTTTGATTAGAAATGACTTACGATAACGTATTTACTGATGGTGGAGGCATTCCTATGAATGGAGCCTGTACAATAGCACAAATATGAGAACAAGTGGTGTAACATTTTAGGAGGGTGTACAAAAGTGGGACATATACCAGGGACAAAACCAATTATTTATTGTGCATTTGTAAGGTACCCATACAACAAGACATTATGTTTTTATAACAAGCAGAATATATATAAGAACACAGATGCCTTACAAAAGGTAAGACTACATTAAGAGGGCAAGTGCTTGATTCTAAAGAGGATCATCACATACATATACAAAATTACATTATTAACCCCTTAAGTGTCAGGCTATTATGCAAGTCTATGCAAAAGAGACGAGCATACACGTCCTTGGTACTTTAGGAGACGTTCTCTCAAAAAATGGTATCATTTAAAAATATTGCCCACAACAAAAAACAAACCTCAAAATAAAATAAGCTGCAAATCTGCAGTAAAGTCCTGCTTTTAAAGGAGGGGGCATCCATTTTGTACGCAGAAACAGTATGATCTGTTCTTTAATTCAATGCTCTAGCAGCAGTAATCAAGCGCATTACCCCTACTGGGAGCTTGCACTTGTTACAGCTATAGAGTAGAGAAATGAAACACACGTTCACAGGACAGGCAGTGCTATGAATGTCATCCTAATACATGAAACAAATGCGTCAGAGACACATTTTGCTGAAAAGCATGTGTTGTATTAGTATGGTACTCTATGGTATTAGTATACTTAGTATGTACCTTCTGTGCCGGCAGGCAGAGCACATTTGGCGCACCAGCTATTGTCAAATAGCCAGGATAACCTTTAAACAAAGCACTGGCCTCTATCATGAAGCTATTATAGAGGCTAAGACTGCTTTTTATTCCAAGCAAGTTGAAACATCTCTTAACCTACCCCCTGGGACCTTTTCAAACTGGTTCGCACTCTCTTCTCTATCCCCTCTGAAGGGGCACCTGCGTTGCAATCTCTGTGTGATTCTCCTTCACTTTTCTTTTTGAAGACAATTAATGACATTTGTGATAGTATTCAGGACTCTCAGCCACTCTCCCCGGTAGTACTGGGATTATGGGGGCTCCTACTAGCACATGTAGGGGTGGGTTTCTCTTTTTCTGTTGGGAGGGCATCGTGTTGGCCACTGGAAGATTGAAATCTGCCTCACCTCAAATACTTCTCGTATTGTTTTCAATTGAGAGTCCCTCATTAGTCTGGGTTCTGGCTATGTCACGGTACGGAAGGGGTCCTGGTCTCTTTAGTGGACGATCTTGCTCGACGGCATGATTCGAGTGGCGCAGGGGAAGTAATTCTGCTTGATCTGTTGGCCGCCTTGCATACCAACGATCATGCAGTCTTTCTGAGAAGCTTTGCAGGGGCCGGGCTCTGCGGTGTGGTACTTCCCTGGTTCTCTTCTTTTCTATCACATTGGTACCAATCTTGCTCTTTACCACCGTTCCGCTCTCCTGCCACTGCATCCGTCTTTAAGGTTCCTGAAGGCTCTGCCATCTCGCCTGTTTTGTTCAACATCTACGTTCAGCCACCGACAAGGCTCATTGCCTCCCACGGTTTCACTTGCTATGCCTATGCCGATTATACCCAGATCCTGGTCCACCTGGATTTGGCAGTTCCGGAGACGCTGTCAGGCTTAAGACATGCCTGGAGGCCTAATGGATGTCCTTGATCTGGCTGAAACAACATAGAGAAGACAGAGCTATTGGTGGTGGGTACTCCTGATGTTGCTGCTCCCTGGTCTCTCTTTTGCCCTTCGTCAGTGGGTGCCTGCCCCAGCCCAGTGCCTATTGTCAAAGATCTGGGTGTTAAAATTGCTTCCTCACTCTCCGTGGCCGCTCGTATAGTTCTATCTGTCAGGCAGGGCATCTCAAGCTGAAGATACTGTGGACAGTCTTGCTGTCCTACTTCCCACCCCCACTTCCGTCCACCAGTGGTCTCTTTGCTTGTGCCATCATCTCTTGATTATTGCAATGCGCTGCTCCTGGCACAGCGGGCTTACTTGATTAAAACGCCTTCAAGTTTAATAAAATGTGGTGTCCCGGGTTGATCCTGCTAACCCCTTGCAGGGCTCACATTTCTCCTATGCTGCGCTGCCTCCATTGGCTTCCAGTGGCAGAGAGAGTGCAGTTTAAGTCACTCTGCATGGTTTTTCGTGCCCTTCACGGGGTCGTGTGAGCCTATTTGAAGGCTTAGTTCCAATTTTGTGTACCTCGCTGTTCTCTTCCCTCTGCCAAAGCCTCTCTGGTGGAGGTTCCCTGGTACAGATTATCCCAGTTTGGGGGTCCGGCCTTCTTGGTGGCAGGTGCCAGTGTTTGACTTGGGTACAAAAGTGTCTCGGACATCAATTAAAAAGTGGCCCACATTTGCAAGTGGAAATTCATGCCTTTTGTGAAAGACTGTTTGAGTAGTACTTAAGGGGGAGTTTTTTGATAAAATGTGATGCAAAATTTGCATTTTAAAGAATATATTTATTCAGTAACAATGGTAAAAACTACTAGCCGCATGGTGAAGTAATTCATCAAACTGGACCACATTGGCCAAAAAAGTGACCCACTTTGACCAAAAACACTGCCCTACACTAGCATTTTTGGTTCGGGCATTGCTCTACTGCCCTATAGCCAGTCCGAGCCTGGCAGGTTCCATTATGTGGAACTCTTTCCCTCTGGCCATACAGAGGATGGATGATTATCTGGCCTTTAGGAGAGCTTTGAAGACCTATCTGTCTAGTTTCTCTTCTACTTGTTGGGTTGTATGCACCATGATGCCCTTGTGCGACTGGGTACGAGGCAAACACATACTGTTTATTTAACATGGCGCGCTTGCCTTGCTCTCAAAAAAGGACTTGTGTGTCCAGTGGTGAAGGTTTAGCTCCTACAGCCACTCGACCAGAGTTCGAATCCCAGTATGAGGAATCGCCTGGGCTTTTTTGAAATGTTTAATTAAATGGAATGATCGTAGACCCACCTCAGGAAAATGTGTGGGGCTAATTCACACACATTTCCCTATACTCACACCATGACAAAAGCATTGACCCATGTACTCTGGGCTGGACACCGCCTACAGGCACAGTCCGCCGTTGTCATATTTAGTAGGAATGTGACAGCCAAGGAGGGCACAATGTAATACCAAGAAGGGGTAGGACAAAACCTCCCCCTGCCATGGACAGCCTGATTAACTTTAAGAGAGAGAGATTGAGTCAAAGCTACCCTAACCAAAGGCATGACATAGGGTCACAGAATTGCAACGGAGCTAGGTAGCTACTAGCTCAAAAGACAAAACACCTTAAGAAACAAGAATATTCAGAAAAGGCTTTAATTTACACTACCAAAAAACGAGACATGTTTACAAAACACACCGTAGCGCTGAAGATATGCATTACTGAACACATTATGGTCTGCATATTTGTGAGTTAGTAGGCAGAGTGACAGATTATTTCATGTATTGCTTTCGATGACAATAAGTTAACATTGTCGACACACAAATTGGTGTTTCTGGTTCGGTGTATTGATGGCAGGAGGCAGTGGCTGTATAGAGACAGCGCTGCAGAGTGGTACCGAACGGTCTTCAGGACAGTTTGTTGTGGTCGTGTCGATGTTAGGAGGAAAATACGTCCACTTATAGATGACAGGGGACTAGGTTAGTAAAGCGGAGGTGGTGTCTAGTTATTAAAGAGGCTGCAAAAAGGTGGACCTACCATGTTTAGGTAAGTAGACGCCTGGGTTGAGGTCTTGGTTGTCCAGTAAATGATTTTGACTGGGGAGCTATCTGCGAAAGTCAGAAGCCTGGAGCTAAGTAACAAGAAGAAATAAATCAGATAAGTGAGTGGTGGCCTGAGTGCATGACAAAACAGATTGAGGGCTGGTCAAATACTAGCAAGTGGTTGACGCGGTGAAACCGTTGTGATGGTTTAATCTGAACCAAAAGTGCAGAAGTAGTGCTTCACGTGATGACCATACTGCTCTGATTATTTATCGGTGAAGTGCTGGCCAAGTTGTTGCAGTGCCTAAGTGGTTTCAAACTCATAAAGACAAGACATTTAAAAGAGGCAATGTGTGGTGAAGCCTCGAGGCAAAGCTGAGGCTGCAAAACTCAGTTTGCATGGGCATGAGACCGGAACAGGATAGGGTCTCAACCCTAGGTACTTAAGTGCGTAAAAGAGCATGGAGCAGAAGTAGCAGTGAGCTCATATTGCGCTCACCGTGGCGTTTTGCAAATAAGTGCAACGGTGAGAAACAGTGCAGTGTGAATACTGTTATTCAGATGCTAATGCTGCAGCATCAAGTGAGGTCGAGGTGCCCTGAGTATGGTGCACCCGACGGCATACAATAGGTCCCGTGGGGGACGTGCAGCAAAATTACCTGTTCAGTGAATGAGGAAGCTGTACGGCGGCAGGAGCTCTTCCCCGAAGTAAAATGAGCTGTGTCACTGGTGACGCTGGTGCGCATGTGTGGAAATAGTGCACTTTCAAGGGGTGTGGCGTGTCGCCCGAGTCGCACTGCGCATGTCAGGGAGGGTAGTGTCTTTAGCGCTTCGCATGTCAAGGACGGTAGTGTCTCGTCAAAAATGGGTCACAGAATAAATAATGCCACGGGAACGGTAGACCACTGGTAGTCAAAAAATGTAGAAATACAAAACATTGTTTTTGCACAAGGTTGTGTTTGGATAATGGTCACAACCTTTAAAGTAAAACACTGTCAGTTACAGGGTCGACATCTGATTTGGCATTTAAATGAACAACATGTTGGACAAAATTGGGAAATTGGCACATGCGTGCGTTGTTGACCTAACAAATTTATGCATGTAAACAAGATTGTAAACATCTACAGGAAGTGCTTTCGCCTGGGGTTGTTCTTAAATCATGGCGGGATGTCATACCACACCTAAGGGTGTTGCAGTGGGAGTTTTTAGGCCAGCATGGGCAGATAAGACATTGGTCATATATTGTTGTGAACAGTGTTTAAACATTTTAGACATATGGCACACGCGTGTATGTTTCATCACACAAGTCTCTTGACAGTTTGATGTTCAGGCTGCCCCAATTGAATTAATATTTTACTACAGTGATCACTTTATTTGTTGAAAAAAAGATTCCATTCTGTTGAAATGTTCAGGCCTTATCTGACAGAGTCTAAACGGTAGATCAATTTCTGCTCGAGTTTGCGCAGGGTCAGGTCTCTATCGCCTCTACGAAAGGGGTTGTCAACTGTTTGTAATATTGCTCAAGAAATGACGTTATGGGTATGGGTTTTTGGCCTTGAAATGTGCCACCAAGGGTTTGTCCTCAACCTGGTTACGCACACAGGAGCAGTGTTCGCAAATGCGTTGCCTTATTTCTCTTTTGGATTTCCCTACATAGATGAGGTCACAGGGACATTTGATTATGTATACGGACCATTTGGTTCTGCAATTTGTGAAAGAATTGAGGGTCCGAAGATTTCCTTTTAAGTCAATGTTTTGAGATTGGTTGTCAGAGAGCAGACAGAGCAAGTACCACATTTGAAATGCCCTTTCACTGCTAGAAGATGCCATCGCGTGGTTTGTTGGTTGCTTGAAGTGTCGACTTCAGTGTACGTATGTACAAGGTGATCTTTCAGGTTACGGCTGTGTTTGAACGCAAAACGGGGCTTCTCTGGTTTGAAAGAATCAGTCTGGAGTTTGTCCCAATGTTTGAGGATCACTTTTTTGATGGAGTTGCTTAATGGAGTGAACGTGGTGACGCAAGTCATCTTGGTGGTCAATTGTTCTCTTTTGCTTGGTGTCAAGCAGGACTCTCGATTTGTGTTTTTGGCACGTTTGCGGGCTTGGCGGACTATGTGTTTAGGGTAGCCTCTTTCTTTCAGCCGGGTGGCTAGTCCTTTACTTTTTGAAACATATTCGCAAAGTGTGAAGCAGTTTCTTCTTATTCGTAGAAATTGACCATACAGGAGATTCATCTTGAGGCCTGAGGGGTGAAAACTTGAGTACTCTAGGAGGGTGTTTTTGGATGTTGGTTTTCGATAAAGGGTAGTGCCTAGAGAGTTTTCTGGATTTTTGTACATTTCTAGGTCCAGCCTGATTAAGTGACAATGGCTCCATGGAACCTCCCTGCTCTATTGTTAGGCACTGCAGTTGGCAGCAGCAATTATCAGTCCAACAGGGGGTATTTCAAACAGGCCCACACAGGGCCTGGCTGCAGAGGATAAAAGAGGAACCCCAACAACCTTACATATGTAACTGTCAACCTGAAGCCAACTCCCGCCTCTCAGTATCGATTGCAGTAAACTGTCATGTCTGGGTCTGTTGTTACAGTAGGCCACCCCTCTAGGGGGACCCCATTCATAGTTACAAGAATGTGGATTGCAGGAGCCAGAGAGTCGGTTCTCTCAGCAGCTTCAAGGGAGACCTGCCGCTTTAACAGGAACCACACAGGGAGGACCATTAACCAGAACAACTCTTTAAACACAAAAGGCAGGAAGATGGGTTGGACTTAGTAGCACAAGGGAGTGAGCCCAGAACTCTTTCTGTTGAGAGAAGGGTTCCACCATTTTAGTTCTGGGGCACACTTTGTTCCTGTTTTCCTCTCTTTACTTTTCCTGTAGCCAAACACTCTGGTTATGACCTAAGTCTACAGCAATCGCTGTGGCCCACTTGGCTTTAAAAGAGGGCTGAGCCCCAAGAAGTAAGAAAGAAGAACTCAACCTTGGACCCTGGCTGAAGGTACAGTCTTCCTTAGATCGCCTGCTGGTGAAGGAAGACCATGACATCCAAAGAGGGAAGCAAGACACAAGCCAATTGAAGAAGTTGGGACAAGTGCCTCAACAAGCATCTACTACCATCTGCTTTAAAGGACATTTTTGAGCCAGTCGAGTTCCTCGATCCATAACCGACGGCAACGCTGACTGTTGTCAAGCCACTGTCACTTAAAGACATCCGAGATGTCTCGACCAGTGCTTCAGAACTGCTGATCAGCACTGAGACAATGATTCCTAAATCTGAGCCACCGCATAGGCCAGCCTGCAGCCATTCGTCTAGCTTTGCTCGCCGAACCGTCTTGCCGCCTGATACCCGCAGCTGACTCCCATTTCGAACTCTGTCAGAGAAGCCTGCAAAGTACCCTGAAGCTAACTCAACCCTGTTGAGCACCAAGAACACCTACAGCAAAAGGTACATTATGGTTCTGTCCCCCTGGTCCTTCTCAGAAGGCCCTTAGAGATATTTTAAGACCCTTTTCCTCCTTTCTGCTAAAGCCAAGAAACCTTAAACTGTTGTGGTTTTTAACCATACTGACTACCCTCCTGTCAGTATCCAGAGTGCATCTCTTTTTCTTCTTTGAAATGGTCTGTCCTCTGCTTTCATTTACAGGGTGGGTTGTATTTCATAGTGTTAGACTGTCTGTTGTGATCATCATAAAGCAGATATTTTTATACCACTTTGACTGGACACTCCCTTTATCATTGGGTAATAATTGTATTTTCACTGTGTTGCAACCAAGCAACGATGAACGACCTTTACAGGAGATAAGTCTGCCGTTGGACAAGGAGGTTTATGATTTTAATTGTATGCTTGTTTATTCAAATCTGTTCCGATCAATTCTGGTGTGGGGCTGATGGTTTAAAAACCGATATTCACACCTGGACCACTGCTACCCCAGAATTTGATTCATCACACCCAGCCTGTCTTTTGTTCTGGTGCATGAAATTATGTTTTAAAACAATATAGGTGTGAGAGAGAGGAGGGGGGGGCTAGGGGGTGGGTTTACTTTCCCCATTGTACATATTTACCGACATAGCATTCTATCCTTTTGTGCATTGTTCTGCTGAATACTATCCGGTTAGTCTCACTTGGTTGAAAATCACTTCTGTGACGTGCCTTTTCCCATCCAGCAGACTCTACAAAGTGTGTTAAATTGATGAATATTATAAAGATGGATACAGTTTGTAAAGGTTATTTGGATAACATTTCTTGATACAATAAACCTCTAGACGAAGAATAATGGCTTCTGAGATTGAACGTAAACAATTCTGATGTTATCAAGTGGGTGGTTGACTTCAGTACACTTCATTTTTCTTTCCAAAATGCACTTTCCAGGATGTCAAAGCATTTTTATCAGTATGCTCCGGCAGTTTTGTTTTCCTGCAGCTGTGATCACCATTTTCCTCTTATAATCCTTCATCACAGCACCAATAATGTGATTTCCAACTTTTCTTGACAAATGCTCCATTCCTCTTGCAGCAGTATGTTCTTTTCTCAATTTCTTCTCATGTTGTTTTCAGTTGAGAAACTCTGCATTAGTCTGAGCACACGAAATAAAGGTCCACATAACATACATTAACATTACGTAATTTCACCAACTAAATGGTAAGAAGTGGTTTTTCCATGGAATGATTAAAATTAACCATTTATCTCAAACTGAATATAAACACCAATATGTTCTTCAAATACGTTGGCGCCAGCATAAAATGAGAGTATTCCTGAGTGTACATTATAAGTGTGTAGAAGGAGGAGATCAACACACAGGCTGCATTCTTTTGGGCAAAGTCTTTTATTTATCAAAAGAAAGATGGAAAACCTAGCTATCCGGGTTTCCCTGCTCCAACAAAACACTAAGGCAATGTCAGAATGTCCGGAAATAAAGTGTCACCATCCAGCGTCAACATCCTACTTTTACCACTTACACTTTTAACCAAGCTAAACGAGATTAGTCTCTTCTGGGTCCAAAAGAATGACTCCCTTCTTCTGGATGAGTATGGTTCAGAAAGTAGGGCAAAATGTCCCCCTTCCCCTGGCCTTTATCAGGATTTTCACGGCAGTTCAATGTAGTTGGGGAAATGTCTTCCCTTCCCCTGGCCTTTACCAGGCTTCTCTTGGCAGTTCAATGTGGTTAGGGGTCGAAGAACAAACCCCTGGTTTTCGGCTAAAACATGCACATAATGGTGCAGGAGCAACAACAAACCACTCCAAAGTGATACGGGGAGATGTTAAAACTCTGTTGGGTTGTTATTGTCTACTTGTTTTTATTTGCATTTCGCAGATCAAACGTTGATGATTGTATCCTAGCAATTATGTCATGCAGTAATGTACCACTTCCACAGAAGTAATGCCAGGCATATGACTATTATGGGAAACCACCAGTACAGCAGTAACTCATGTGGATTCTCAAACAAAAAGACTACAATAGTATTTATAAATCTGCATGTGTTTTTTTCCTATATTCCTTTCCACTGTCAGTCATTTATTTATTTATTTATTGGGCATTTGTATGGCGCCTATACAGTACAAAGTGTTTCCAGGCGCTAAAAGACAAAAGAGGGGGTGGGGAACAGAGGAAAAAAAAACAATAACGGTCCTACTAGACCATGTGACATTTGGATCGTACAAGTGCAGAAATTAAAGGTGCAGGAGGAGGGGGCTGACCAGGGCGAAGAAAAGGATAAGGAGAGGGGGTGAGGGTAAGGTGCAGGAGGGAGGTACCCAAGGCGCTGGGCAAGTGTTAGGGAGGCTCAGGGGGGCAAGTGCAAGGGGGAAAAAATAACTGGGGGGTCAATAGTGCGGGGACGGGGGTCGACCGTCCTCAAGGCAAGTCAGGGGAAGGTCGCCTGTAGGTAAGTGCTGGTGGAGAGTGTGGGGTAGACTGGTAAGGGACAGAGGCAGCCAGTTGAAGCGTCAGGTGGAGACTAACAAGGGAGGGGGAGAGGGAAGGAGGAGGAGAAAAGGAAGATCTGGAGGAGCTTCCGGAAATTAAGAAAATCTGGCTCAAGTCAGAGATGGGCAGGGAGGCTGTTCCAGAGTGCGGCTCCTGCTGAAGAAAGATTTACCCCCCCGCTCTCTGCTTGGAGAAGCGTCTGACCTGCATAGAGTTGGAACTGGAGGACCGAAGTACTCTAGGAGGGAGGTTGTCCGGGAGGGAGAGTTGGATGTAGTGGGGTCCCAGGTGACAGAAGTCCTTGTGGATGATGCAGAGGGTCTTGAATTTGATCCTTGAAACCACTGGGAGCCAGTGGAGATATTTTAGTGCTGGAGAGTGTGGTCCCTGGGCTTCAGGCCATGGATAAGTCTTGTAGCCCTATTTTGATTAGTTGAAGAGGGCAGAAGGAGGAGAGAGGAAGATTAAGGAATAGGCTGTTGCAGTAGTCCAGCCTGGAGAAGACCAGAGTTCTGGAGACATTGAGTTTCTGGAGGAAGGTGAGGAAAGGGAGAATGCCTCTGAGGAGATGAAGCTAAAAGTGGGTCTTCTTGGCAAGGTCAGAGAGGTGAGGTAGGAAGGACAGAGAGGTGTTGAAGTTGACCCCTAGGTTTTTGGCCTCACAGGAGGGTGAGGGGAGATGGCCCAGGGAGGGCGGACAGAGAATAGAAGGGAAGGAAGGGGCAGAGGTCCCAATGAGAAGGATCTAAGCCTTACTGGCGTCAAGGCAGAGATCATTAGACGTACACCATGCCTGAACAACAATCAATTGGTAATGAGAGAGGAAGAGGAGGTGGTAGAGGAAGGAAGCTTAAAGGAGAGCTGTGTGTCGTCAGCATAGCACTGGAAACGAGGAGAGAAGGCAGAGGACAACAATGGATTATGTACAGTAGCAGGCATACCACTACTAGATCCTTGTTAATAATGCAGATAAAGTGCATGTTTGCCCTTTCTATGGGTTACATTGCAAAGGCAATGAGAGGGTGGGCATCAGAGGTATACACTTGTTTACTCTCTTTGTGAGTCACCCAAAATTGTGTTTAGATGAAGCTCAAGAGGTGCAATTGCACCTTTCTTCACTTCATGTATACAAAAAAATTCAAAACCTCAAAAAGGTGTATTGTTACTTTTACTCCCACCTAGAAGGTGGAGGTAAGCATTTGAATAATGTTTGTGAGGCATTTCTTATCGGAATGAAGCAACATTTACAACATACACGTGTTAGAATTTGGCATGCGGTTAAAAACTGCTGGAATTTAGAATGCCATTTTTTTTATCGCTTTGATGAACCTCGTAACGAGGTTTTAAATCAAGCAGAAAATGACCAAGTAAGATAAATAAAAATCAGTTGCTGAGACTCAGCTTTCATAAATATGGGAAGTATAATAATGTCTCGTTAGGTGTTTATTCTTAAAATACATGTTCGGGCAGAAGTGCAACATAAAATGACAGGTGCCCCTACTAAACTCGGGGAGCGCTCCATGAGCTTCTGTTGACCAAGAGACATGCCAGGACTTTGAGCCCTGGCTCATGCTCTCGCCACTGCACCGCACAGCACAGCAGGAGTCGGATGGGTTATCCTTGTGTCCGGGTTCCTCTCATTACCTGCACATGCTTCGAGTCAAGAGAAGATTCTTAAAATACAATGGTTTGCCCTCCGTCTCGTCAAATCACTGTGTAACTGCTGAGTCTAACATCTACTGCTGCCACGGACCTCACTCACCAAGTGGAATGTCGGCGTCCGCCGGGGAGTGACGACTTCTAGACATCTGCTGATGGAAACGCTCGCTCTGGCCTCCTGACTCATGCCCGTGGCTTGGCTCATCAATGAGGGCCAGCATTCCAGTGCGGTGTCTCGCGACCTCGCCGCTGCCATTTCATAATCGAAATAAATTAATGCTTTAGAAAATCCATCGACGTTTCAGCAGATGGCAAACACTGGGAAGTGACATTCGGGTAGGATTATGCTAATGAGCGCCAGTGTGTTCTCTGCCTGAAAGTTCCATTTCCCACAAGGCTTCTTGCAACCTGATAATATCATTCATGTCGCTTCACTTAGTGCGCCAGTCCAACCGCTTGAGAACTTTAAAAATAACTCCAGCAGGTACAAAGGTCTGGAATGAGACAGGTGTACTCAGCAAACATCTGCTTTGCCCTGACAATGAGCGTTTACAACCTGACGCGTATTACATCATCAAATAGTGAACACGGCCTGCCTTGCTAAATCCTGCCACGTCTGGCACTCCCTGAGGAAAACAAACAAGGGAAGACTTGCAGAAAGAAAAAAGTGGAGAACCCTATCACTTTTAAATATGCAGCAAAGGCGCATTTATAAGAGCTGGGCTCCATGCTCTATTATTCGAGTACAGAGCACTCGAAAATAACAAAGGCCAAAACCAGGGCACTGTTAATATTGTCTAAACTACTTTGCATAAGTGTCATACATCCATGTAATGCAGCCCTTCGTGTATTGTTCAGGCGGTATTGTTCTTATAGAAAACATTACCTTTAAATGAGTGTTTGCAAAGGAATCATGGGATTACGCGTACTTCGCAGACCGAAGACTTGAATTGATGGTGTCCTGCTCTTGAGTAATGACGGCGTATCTTCGGTGTATTGCTTATCCTCGCCCTGCTCTTTTCGCTCTCCTCTCCCCCTCAGCAACCATATTAATCACGCCAGCCGGAAGACAACCACAGACACTCGGCAGAGCTCGGTTTGTTTCATTTCATTCTCTTCAAGGGTCCAGATGGAGCCAGGGCGAGCAGAGTAGAAACACTACATTGTTAGTAAGGAACAGGGCAGAATGTCAACAGTTAGCTTCTGTTAAAATTAGGGCTGTACCGAATAGCATATTTAGTATTCGGCCGGATACCGAATAGTTTGTCAACTATTCGGCTGGAGCCGAATAGTGAGCCGAATAGTTTTTGGGAGGGAGCATGGGGGGCACATTAGAAATGGAGGCCGCCGGGGTTGGCAAAGTGCCCCGGCGGCCTCATAACTCTGGGGGGGGCGCCGCCCCCCTATGCAATACAATGTCGGGCCACCGGCTTTGGGCCGGTGGCCCGACAAACACAACATTATTGTGCGGTGAGGCCGCAGGGGTCTGGCCCCACGGCCTCACCGTGCTGAAGGGGCGAGGGGGGGCACATCTCACAGCGAGGCCGCCGGGGTGGCTTCAGTGCCCCGGCGGCCTCATGAGTCTGGGGGGGCCGCTCAAGTAGGAGCGGCCCCCCAATGCAAAATAAATGTCGGGCCACCGGCTTTGCACCGGTGGCCCGACCAGCATACCTGCAATTACTGCGGTGAGACCGTGGGGGTGCAGGGCACCCCAGCGGCCTCACCGTGATGAGGGTGGATGGCGGGGGGCGTCACTTACCTGGTGATTTCTCTGGGTCCAGGTGCTGGCATCTGCTGGAGCCCGTCTGTTGACATAGGAAGCGAGGGAAGGGAAGAACTGTTCCCTTCCCTCACTTCCTATTTCAACACGTTAGGCTGGTTCCTCTGTGGTCAGACTGCAGAAGCCAATAGGCAAACAGCTTGTTTGGCTTCTGCAGCCTGAACACTGTCAAACTTTCTATGATTGGCTGTCATCTCCCAAACAGGGAGAGGGCAGCTAATCATAGAAAGTGGACTTCGGCTTCGAGTCCCTAAACAGAAACTATTCTGCCGAAGTCGGATAGCTGTATCTCAGCCGAACTTCGGCAGAATGGGGACTCGAAGCCGAAGTTCGGTACAGCCCTAGTTAAAATGTGCATGGCTGTGCGCGAGGTCCGCTGTCAGGGACGCAGCATCAGGCACCTCACCCTTTCTGCCAATGCTTTATTGCCCCCCCCCTCTCCAGCCAGTGGCTAGGGCTAGCAACTAACTGCATGGGAACATCGCCGTGCTCTGCTGGCTCATACCTACGCCTGGATGTAGTTGTGATACAGAGCACTGAGAGGTTGCAGGATTGTTTGTGTTCTATGACGGTGTTGACTCAAATGATGAACATAACTATGTTCTCATATGGCTGTCTTTCTATCTGTTCAAGTGGCACAGTGTGCGGTTCCACAACAGGGACAGTGGCATGTGTCTACATGTTGCCTCAGGGTTAGCCTCAGGGTTACTGGTACAGCGGAATGTGTCTACATGTTGCCTCAGGGTTAGCCTCAGGGTTACCGGTACAGTGGAATGTGTCTACATGTTGCCCCAGGGTTACTGGTACAGTGGAATGTGTCTACATGTTGCCTCAGGATTACTGGTACAGTGGAATGTGTCTACATGTTGCCTCAGGGTTAGCCTCGGGGTTACCAGTACAGTGGAATGTGTCTACATGATGCCTCAGGGTTACTGGTACAGTGGAATGTGTCTGCATGTTGCCTCAGGGTTAGCCTCGGGGTTACCGGTACAGTGGAATGTGTCTACATGTTGCCTCAGGATTACTGGTACAATGGAATGTGTCTACATGATGCCTCAGGGTTACTGGTACAGTGGAATGTGTCTACATGTTGCCTTAGGGTTACTGGTACAGTAGAATGTGTCTATATGTTGCCTCAGGGTTACTGGTACAGTGGAATGTGTCTACATGTTGCCTCAGGGTTAGCCTCAGGGTTACAATGTGTCTACTTGTTGCCTCAGGATTACTGGTACAATGGAATGTGTCTACATGATGCCTCAGGATTACTGGTACAGTGGAATGTGTCTACATGATGCCTCAGGGTTACTGGTACAGTGGAATGTGTCTACATGTTGCCTCGGGGTTAGCCTCGGGGTTACCAGTACAGTGGAATGTGTCTACATGATGCCTCAGGGTTACTGGTACAGTGGAATGTGTCTACATGTTGCCTCAGGGTTAGCCTTGGGGTTACCAGTACAGTGGAATGTGTCTACATGTTGCCTCAGGATTACTGGTACAATGGAATGTGTCTACATGATGCCTCAGGGTTACTGGTACAGTGGAATGTGTCTACATGTTGCCTCAGGGTTACTGGTACAGTAGAATGTGTCTATATGTTGCCTCAGGGTTACTGGTACAGTGGAATGTGTCTACATGTTGCCTCAGGGTTAGCCTCAGGGTTACAATGTGTCTACTTGTTGCCTCAGGGTTACTGGTACAGTGGAATGTGTCTACATGTTGCCTCAGGGTTACTGGTACAGTGGAATGTGTCTACATGTTGCCTCAGGGTTATTGGTACAGTGGAATGTGTCTACATGTTGCCTCAGGATTACTGGTACAGTCGAATGTGTCTACATGTTGCCTCAGGGTTACTGGTACAGTGGAATGTGTCTACATGTTGCCTGAGGGTTAGCCTCAGGGTTACCGGTACAGTGGAATGTGTCTACATGTTGCCTCAGGATTACTGGTACAGTGGAATGTGTCTACATGATGCCTCAGGGTTACTGGTACAGTGGAATGTGTCTACATGTTGCCTCAGGGTTACTGGTACAGTGGAATGTGCCTACATGTTGCCTCAGGGTTAGCCTCGGGGTTACCGGTACAGTGGAATGTGTCTACATGTTGCCTCACGGTTACTGGTACAGTGGAATGTGTCTACATGATGCCTCAGGGTTACTGGTACAGTGGAATGTGTCTACATGTTGCCTCAGGGTTACTGGTATAGTGGAATGTGTCTACATGTTGTCTCAGGGTTAGCCTCAGGGTTACAATGTGTCTACTTGTTGCCTCAGGGTTACTGGTACAGTGGAATGTCTCTACATGTTGCCTCAGGGTTACTGGTACAGTGGAATGTGTCTACATGTTGCCTCAGAGTTAGCCTCAGGGTTACAGTGGAATGTGTCTACATGGTGCCTCAGGGTTACTGGTACAGTGGAATGTGTCTACATGTCGCCTCAGGGTTACTGATACAGTGGAATGTGTCTACAGGTTGCCTCAGGGTTACTGGTACAGTGGAATGTGTCTACATGATGCCTCAGGGTTACTGGTGCCCTAGCAAGTGCCCTTGAGAAGTACAGGGCATTCCATGGTTAATGGCTAAACCCTGTCCAGTTACACAGCAGTGAAGGAAGAACCAGTTACATGAGCCCTCTAGGTCATGTGCCAAAGAATTCCTTTGTTCGTTGTTGATATATATGGAAATGTAAGCCTCGGGCCGAGGTCAGCCCACTTAGGAATATTGTATAAAATGGCCGTACTGTGTGACAAGGGCAGAGTTCCTGCCTGCCCATGATGCTAGACAGAGCTCTGATTAAAGCTTTCAAATCCTGATCTCAGTGTTTGTGGTGGTCCTTGCGTGGAAGCAGTGCAGGTGTTCTTCGTTTCGGTCCCTGGACAATGACTCAGCAAACAGTATAGTTGACAGATGGTCTCAAAAGGGACTGGGGTCTGCCCTTCTGGCCTAAACCAACAACGCAACTGTGAAATAGCTGTAAAGGAGTAATGTTCCAGGCGTAGAGGAGGCACTACTGGGTTCTAATGCAGAACTAGAGTGCCAACATTCCACTAGAAACAGGGTCAGCCCTGGACGCCATGTTGGTGCATAAATCCCATGGTATTCCTCTTTCCTGTACATCCATCAGCATTTGGAACCGCAAATGACCCGCCTCTGTGCTGCTGTGAGCTGTATTAACAAGGGAAGGAGCAGTTACTCACATTTCGTTTCATGTGTCAGTTGAGCACAAGAAGTGTTAAATGGTCTGCTTGCCATGTCAAACTTTAAAACCTGTTACAATTTGATTGTTTTTAAAATAGCTCACACTACTATTATTAGTTTTCTGACACTTATCATAAAGGAAAAATACTTTGATTAAAATATACACTACATACACCTAGAGTCATTATTTGACAAATGATTGGTATTTAATTTCAAAACCTGGGGAAAGTATACATTTGTCAAGCATCCAGACACTCTTTCTAGGATCTTTATGAATCCTTCAAAGTTAGGCAATCTATCTGAGCACATTGTAAGTGATGGGCAGATACCATAGTGGCCTCTTTTTCTGAGCCGAATATGGCAACAAGCAATTACTTGAGACCTTTAACACAGAATAGACCTTCACCTGTAGGCCAATAATGAGAGGGGGAAATTTTAACTTAGTACTTGACAAATCATATGAAAGTCAGGTGCCCAGTCAATAATCCTCTACCATGGCAATAATTAGAAAGGCTCTAAAATCCATTATGAAAGTGTTCACCCATCACCTTCTGCAGGTATCAGGAGAGGTATCAACTCTTCTACTTCTATTCACATGGTCCTCAAACTGCCTAAAGAAGGGTTTCGTGTGTAGCTCCAAGCTTTCAATGCTACATGGATCTCAATATATTGCACCATATTTTCCAAACCAGTCAATCATATGTCTTGGCAAGCTTAGTAATACTACACGTATTATGCATGTTGCAAAAATGTAGGAAAGCATCAGGTTTTCTGTAGGCCCTTTACAATGAGTGTTAGCAAAACCTTCGATCTGTACATACAAAAGTACAATAACCATGGTGTGTGAATCATGGCTATAGTAAATGTAATGCAACATTTTAATTAGGCTTCTATTCATTTCGGTATCCTGTTCCAAGCAGTGTTGTCCCAAACAATCCGAGCATAGCTTGAATGAGATTTGGGAGAACATTAAAGTAAATGTTCACTTTAACAAAAAGGAATAACGCCCATTTAAACAAAAGGTAACATTGGAAAGTGACATATCTAAAATAAATATTGACAAAATAATTGTTGAAAAACTAAAACAAATATAGAAAGTATTTAGCCCATGGCACTCTTTCAATCAAACGAAAAGTCAAAAATGTTTTACCATTTTTTCCCAAAAAAGCTGAATCGATATAATCACCAAAATGTCTGAATCTAGATAGACATATTTGGGAAGTGTGTCTGTTTATGTCCAAAGTAAGACATACATATTGAGAAAATGAATTGATAGAAAAATGTTAAAGGGGCAGGATTGCATTGCCTTTTTTCTGATTTCTTGGAAGCTTTCACGGAGCATCTGAACCCAGTGCTGACCACTTTCCTAATCTTCACAGGCAGAAATCAAAAACGTACCCCAGGCAGTATTTCTTGAAGCAGGCAAGGAGAAGGAGTGCAACCTGACCTGCCTATTACCTAAGTAAATGAAGATTCCAGGATTGTCTCAGATCTATTTGCAAAAACAATCACATGTAATACCATCCTTGTTAGGGGTCTCACAAAGAAATCATGGAATTAATACAATTGTTATGATGGCTAGAAAATGCTAATCTCATTAGCTATAACATGCCTAAGTAACAAGAAATGCATTCAACAGCATTGATTGGCCATTTGACCATTTATTTAGGTACAATGGGAATTGAGGGGAACTATTTAACCTTGACCCATTTGAAAGGTAAAGACACCCAAACTAAAATGTTTTTGGATCCCACTATTTAAAGTCACTTTTCAATGCAGGCATGAAAAGAAAAAGAGGCTGACTCTTAACATTATTTGTGTAACATATAAACTGTAACCTTAAGCAATTTCGCAAGCACAGTAGACGACGGGATTCACATGCAATAACTTCATTGTCAAAATATGTAATTTCATTGATAAGTCACTGGGCGTGGTGCTGGGTATTTTCCCAGATGTATATTGCTTTTATGTTATAACGTGGTGGCATATCTCATAAGTCTTACTTTTTCAAGAGATGTATTATATCAAGAAACCATGATTTTGTATGTAAGACAGCTTGAACACCAGATGTTTTGGTTACCAGGCATAAAAAACAAAGACTGCCATGTAATATTGCATAAAGTAAAGAAATGCATTATGGAAAATACACTGAATTAATATTTCTTGTGATAATTTTTAAAACAGAAAATCATAGAGAGCTGATTGTTTTTCTAAATGTTCACCTTAAAAAGATCTAATAGATCGATCCAAAAGGAAATAGTTCTGATGTCATTTTCATGATGCAAATTAGGCGAATTTGTATTTTGCTGCGCAGAAACGGCACATGCCAGCAATTCATAGATCCTAGCGTTTGTATTGGTCAGCCCATTACTTTGAGATGGAAAAATAATGTGCGCCTAATGGTATAAGTGAGTTAAATGAAAAAATGTGTAAGGCATCAACTGTAAATTATATCGAGATGAAATTTACATCATTTCATGTGCGCCTAATCTAGTGAACGAATTACTAAACTGGTCCTATGTGTGGACAAATTACTAAAATGGTCAAATGTTCACCTTAAGTTTCGGAAACTCCTCAAGACCTTCCTCTTCTCTTCCTCCTTCCCTCTCCCTCTACCCTGCTAACCTCTGTCCTTCCTCTTCTCTTCCTCCTTCCCTCTCCCTCTACCCTGCTAACCTCTGTTCTTCCTCTTCTCTTCCTCCTTCCCTCTCCCTCTACCCTGCTAACCTCTGTTCTTTTTTTCCACCCTCCTTCCTCCTTCTCCACCTTAACTCCGCTCAGTTTCTGCTGATTGGTTGCCTGGTTCACCTACAGAGTCTTACAGGTCCCAGGCCCACCCACCAGTCTTGCACTTGCCTCCGGGCCACTGCCCTATGTTCAGCATTACTGCACTTTCTGCTTAAGCTCTATAAGTGAGGCAACCTCTCTGCACTTCAACCCATAGCCCTGTTGGACTGGACTTGTTTATTCCCCCCACCCCCTCCTCCCCGCACCTCCGTCTGTATGCATGCATTACCTAAATGTACCAGGACTCTTAAGTTAGTCTGTCCGCCCCCCCACCCCACCCCACCTTTTCTGTCCCCTCTCCCCAGCTTGGTCAAAACTGTAACACTTCATGCACTTGCACTAAGAGACATGCAGTCAGGCCTAGTATGCTAGTTTTTTTCTATTTAGATAATTCGGAAACTTCAAGGCCTAAGCATGATTATTGTATTTTCTTGTTCCCTTCCCACCTTGAAGCGCTTTGAAGCACTTCACCTATGTATAAGCACGGTATCACTAAACAATTACAAAGTTTCATGCTAGAAATCTCTAAGGTGACAATCTAAAATGGGAGGGAAACTGGGTACATAAATTACTCCCATTACACTTCCCCTCTTCATTAATATGCCCAATAGACACGGAGAGGTAAGTCTAATTTGATGTCACTTTTGGAACACAGTTGAATCGCACACATTGACCAATTAGATTACAGCAATGATACATATCTCAATCAGGAGTGGTTTCTGGACTATAAAAGGCCAAACCTATAGATTCTGCACACCCACTTACTCACTGATGAAGAGGAAGAAGGAAAGAAAGGAGAATTGATAAGAACAGGAAGGAGATGCAATGCATTTATCTCCTTATGGACCCATTTTAGTTGTGAACAGAGCATTGTAAGTGAGGCCTATAAGGTCTTAAAGTCCCAAGCTTTCTTCAGAGAAAGAGACTGCAGATAGGCTGTGGAGGAAAGCGGATCTTGCTGACCGATGACCATCTGTTTTTAGAGGGGTAGAATTGAACCAGCCCTTAACAGGGTAACCACATGTCTGTTAGACAGCCAAAAGAAATGCATATGTGAGTATGATCTAAAGGGGAAGTTATCCTGACGGGAGCAATACTATAAAGGGAATTAGATTAAACCCGGGCACCTGTTATTTGTAGACACTAAGGGCTGGGAATTTATACATTGAATGTACATTCCTAGAAGTTAGGGAACATTTCAGAAGTGTATATGCTTCTGAAATTATATATTTGATAGACTAGGTCAGATGGTGTGTTTACAGCAAGACTCCATCACTCCTTCTCCGTGCAAAGATGTCTAGCGAGGAAGAAGTATTAGAGGTGTGAAATGGACAGATCACTGTATGCATATTGAAGGAAAAGTCCCTTTTTACACTCACGCCATGGAAAATGCAACCCTCTAGAGAAAAATGGCTTAGAGATTGCTTGCAAGGGTAACAGGGTTTAATTGTACAAAATAAAGGTGCCAGCAGAGGGCTCTGCTGCACCAGAACGTTATGACTCCAAATTGATTGTCCGTACAATATGAACCGGCACAGTGTCCCTAATGACATCACATATATGGTCTAAACCTGCACAATTGATTGGTGAGAGCATATACAAGATTCTGCTCCATAGGGGATGGCAGGCCACGATTGGTTCTCGCCTCCACCGCCTATCAGTCTCCACGTGGGTCAGTTGGGCTCATCACTCCAGCGACGACGGAAGATCATGTCCTTCACATGTTGCTGTTTCAAGGCTATGACTATGAGCTAATGCTCCTACTACATCCTTATGACATGCACCTGTGAGGCTCATGGACTGGCACCAGGGGGAAAGGAAGAAATGCAATCATGCTGACCCATACATTCTGTGCTACTACTACATCATTATGACATGCACCTGTGAGGCTCATGGACTGGCACCAGGGGGAAAGGAAGAAATGCAATCATGCTGACCCATACATTCTGTGCTACTACTACATCATTATGACATGCACCTGTGAGGCTCATGGACTGGCACCAGGGGGAAAGGAAGAAATGCAATCATGCTGACCCATACATTCTGTGCTACTACTACATCATTATGACATGCACCTGTGAGGCTCATGGACTGGCACCAGGGGGAAAGGAAGAAATGCAATCATGCTGACCCATACATTCTGTGCTACTACTACATCATTATGACATGCACCTGTGAGGCTCATGGACTGGCACCAGGGGGAAAGGAAGAAATGCAATCATGCTGACCATACATTCTGTGCTCCTACTACATCCTTATGACATGCACCTGTGAGGCTCATGGACTGGCACCAGGGGGAAAGGAAGAAATGCAATCATGCTGACCATACATTCTGTGCTACTACTACATCCTTATGACATGCACCTGTGAGGCTCATGGACTGGCACCAGGGGGAAAGGAAGAAATGCAATCATGCTGACCCATACATTCTGTGCTCCTACTACATCCTTATGACATGCACCTGTGAGGCTCATGGACTGGCACCAGGGGGAAAGGAAGAAATGCAATCATGCTGACCATACATTCTGTGCTCCTACTACATCATTATGACATGCACCTGTGAGGCTCATGGACTGGCACCAGGGGGAAAGGAAGAAATGCAATCATGCTGACCCATACATTCTGTGCTCCTACTACATCCTTATGACATGCACCTGTGAGGCTCATGGACTGGCACCAGGGGGAAAGGAAGAAATGCAATCATGCTGACCCATACATTCTGTGCTACTACTACATCATTATGACATGCACCTGTGAGGCTCATGGACTGGCACCAGGGGGAAAGGAAGAAATGCAATCATGCTGACCCATACATTCTGTGCTCCTACTACATCCTTATGACATGCACCTGTGAGGCTCATGGACTGGCACCAGGGGGAAAGGAAGAAATGCAATCATGCTGACCATACATTCTGTGCTCCTACTACATCATTATGACATGCACCTGTGAGGCTCATGGACTGGCACCAGGGGGAAAGGAAGAAATGCAATCATGCTGACCCATACATTCTGTGCCCTATCTCTATTGCACCCTTCGCACCCAAGGCCTCCACCGTCGTTTTGACCTATCATTTATCCCTCACTCTACCTCGTACTACAAAGGGTGTATTTATGGGTAGAGGTGACAGGGTAGTGCCTGTTTGGGTTCTTTATAACTAATGGTTTTATTGTGGGCAAGCTGGGGTCACTCACTTATCGGGGAATGCAGGGACTCTTGGAAGGGGCCAGTGCGGTGTGCTGTCTGTCCTGGTGGGCTGGGTGGGGATTAGGGGTCTGCGGTTGGCCTAGTTGTGATGAATGGGCAGGGCAAGGAGCCTGGTGCCGTCTCACAGCTTTGCAGGGCGCATTCCTCATTGTGATACTAAATAATTGTAACAGTCAAAGGGAACAAGGGGAAGTTGCTGTGGAAATTAGCAGTGCAGGTTCCTCTGTCCTCAGCGTTTGGGCCTGTTCGTGTTTCCCCGTCGGGCCTACTTTTACTGCACAGCCATGTAGAACTGCATATGTCTTCCATAACTACAAAATGGCATCTCTTTATGTGCGCGCACTACATCTATGCATCTATAATGCTAGTGATATCGCATCTGGGCTGAGTTTCTTTAACACAGCCCTTTCCCCCATAGCAGATCGCGCTATTCATGGGATTCACCTCACTGTAAAGTGCCTAGGGGTGTGGGATAGACCCATTTCCACCCCAACAATACCTAAAAAATAAGAGAAATTAAGTCATTTCTGGGTATACCGTAGAGAAGAATACTATTGTTAATGCTGAGTCGCTCATTTTCCCACTTTTTAAGTTGCTCTTTGAAAGTGAGAAAGGTACACTTTTACACATTAATCAAAATAGAAACACCACTGAAGGGAATTTAGCCAACATACATGTTGAGCATAGATTTTCCTTTCTACAGGCAATTTACTTGCAGGAAGGACCAGTAGCTTGTTGACATTGAGTTTTATAGAATGCTGCCGACATTCTGAATGGTCTATTGAGTAAGGAGGGGCATCTATTTTCAATAAAAGGGGAAGTAGAGAGAATTAGGTAGGCAGGGATGTTTTGAACTAATTGGCTTCACAACAAATGAAAGTCTTATCCTGGACCCTCATGCATTTTTCAATAAATGGTGCATGCGTGCCCAGTGTAAACAAACTACACATATGGTCAGGTGCAGTGCTCCAGATAAGATTTGGAAGTGGGGGTATTTTACTCCCTATTTTTTAAGTTGGGAGTAAAATGCTTTTATAGGGTGCACAACTGTAAATTCAGTTCCCAATGAGAGTTTATTATGAGCGCGTAAATATACGTTTTAACTGAAAAACTGAAATGTTTTTGTAATAATTATTTCTTTGCACCTAGTCATTCATGCACATGAAAAAGAAAACAGGTTTACTTCTTCCGATCAGGTAGTAGTTTCTTCCTGTGATACATGCAGGACTTGTCCAAGCATATCCATGGAGCTGTGAGGGTGAAAGCAGGAACGCAAAATTCTACATGTCTTTTTTCCTATTTGTTCTCCCTACTTTTATTTTTTGGGAGCATTTACCCATTTTTAGGGAGTAAAAGTGGCTGATACACACCTTATCTGTAGGGCTGGTGAGGTGTGTGTGACAAAAGTCTTTATTTCTAGAACTGTCGAATTGGAAACTGAGACGACTAGTGTCTTGATAATTTTTCATCACTGGCATTGGAATTTCATGGATGCATAACTTGTTTATCTTTAAATTGATTACATTATTTAGATTTTATTAATAAATAGAATGTCTGTGCAACCCTTTGTGTCTCTTGTCCTAAAAAGCAAGGTAGGCAGTAGGGAATCAATATTGTTAAATTGGGGGACCAAGGTTCATAAAAAGAACTTTATCAAATAAAGGAAAATTGTGCGTGCCTGGTTTAGGATGGATAGAAAGTTTACCTGAATTAGAGGTCACCCGATTAAAACATCCTACAGCATGGTAACGGGTTCATTAAGGACTGTCCTCTCTCTTGCCTAGTGCAGGACGTTTGTTCCCTCCCTAGAAAATGTGCCCCTCAACGCCAGGCTTGAATCTAGAGATCAGTAACCCCCACTATCTACAGGTAGAAAGGACAGGGATTGGACCTCCCCAAATTCCACACCGTGCCTCTGGGGCAGGACCGGTTCTAGCAAAAAACCTTGAAAGCCTCCCGCCCTAGGCTGAGAGGGGTCCCCACACCTGCATACCATTCACCCTCAGAAAACAGACTCACTTTGCACACTCCACCTTTATTCCTTAATGTCGTGCTGTGCGTATGAACGCTATGCTGCAAGCTCCAAAAAAGCCTCAGTGATCCAAGACCATCACTTGGGTGATTTTCACAGTATAAAAGCTGAATAACATAACATATGCAGGCACACTAGCAGGTAGTGTATCGCACAGAATCACAGGTACAATTATTTGTCGCTTCCACCTTTCCAGGACCAAATAGCCTCTTTGATTAACGCTTCAACAGTTAAAGAGCTCACTGATCTCTTTGTTTTTTTTATTGGTCATTCATAATGCGTACAATACAGCAAAAATTGTGTTTCGAGGTGCATCAAGACAAGGAAGGGGGATACGGAAGAGGGAGAGAGGTACAAAATAAAAATAAAACATTCTAGTGTCTTGAAACATTCGGAAAGTGCAAGTGCTAAAGCATGAGAGCGGAGGAGGCGGAAGGGAGGAGTAAAGGAGGGGTAGAAGGGTGGAAGACACAAAAACATTCTGACTAGGTCGTAAAGCGATTTGGAATGTGCAAGCGCTGAACATGAAAGGGGACGAGGGGATGGACGGGGTGCAAGAGGGGAAGAGGTGAGCAGGGGAATGACAAAAACACAAAAGGTGCCGGACAAGTAAGCAGAATGCATTAGGTAACCAGAATGCAAATAAGGCAAGCAGGAATGAGTGAGTACATATTGGAAACGCCTCGCCTCATGGAGTGAGGGGCTACATCAGATATGCAGACACACGGTTAAAGACTGGGCAGGTAAGTGAATACAGAGTGGAAAAGCCTCGCCTCATGGCGCGAGGGGCTACATCAGACATGCAGACAAATGGTTAAAGACTGGGCAGGTAAGTGCAGACTGGAAAAGCCTCGCCTCATGGAGTGAAGGGCTACATCCGACATGCAGACACACAGTTAAAGACTGGGCAGGTAAGCGAGTACAGACTGGAAAAGCCTCGCCTCATGGAGTGAGGGGCTACATCAAACATGCAGACAAATGGTTAAAGACTGGGCAGGTAAGTGCAGACTGGAAAAGCCTCGCCTCATGGAGTGAAGGGCTACATCCGACATGCAGACACACAGTTAGACTGGGCAGGTAAGCGAGTACAGACTGGAAAAGCCTCGCCTCATGGAGTGAGGGGCTACATCCGACATGCAGACACACGGTTAAGGTTCTCAGGTAGGTGACAATGGGTTGGAGAAAAGACATCGAGGGCAAGATGGGAGACAACAGGCAGACAGGTGATCGTGAAAAAAGACAGAGGGGGAGAATAATAAAAGCCAGAGGGCAGAAGAGAGGTCGGGAAGCAAGGGAATCAGTGCTGCAAGGCTTCTCTGAGACGCCCCAGTCCGCATAAGAGGCTGAAGTATGAACACCAGAATGATAAGGGTGAAAACACTGACCGGCTTCCCCATTTTAGGGTCACCATGCACAAAAATGTTGAGCAGGATTTGAAGAAGCATGTGGTACTACTAGTCGAAGTAGCCTGGCCCTGCATTAAGAAAACAACAGCACAGCCCAACAGGGATTCCATGCTTGGTGGTAAGGGAACTAATTGAAGCTGTTAATTCGAGTGTGCTTACTGAAAGTACCCTGCTCACTAAAAACAAAATAATAATACAGCCTGCCTGTGAACTTTAAAGCTCTTTGAATGAAGTAGTAAAACTAGAACTTCCACTTTGGCTATATACTTTAAAACAATTCAAAGTTGGAAAAGAGAACCTATTAATTCCAATATTTGGCATGAAAAGTAAGTAGCCATTCAGAACAAACAAACAAAAAATAGTATATAAAAATGCCTCAAATTAGAAATAAGGATCGAATAGATGTCCAACTGGGACTATTGACATTTCTGAATAAAAAGAAAAGGTGTTCATCTCCTCAAATGGTTGGTCTTCCGCTCGTGGGGCCTGATAACGAACGTGGACAGTCCTGCAGCAGGGCAGCATGGACTGCCCATCCCAAAATCCTGGAGATTTTTGGTGGAAGTTCCTGCCGGTGAGGAACCCTGGTGGCATTTTCACTCTACAACCAGACTGCAGATGTGTAGCACGACAAGTCCACAGGGATATGCCCAAAAGAAATCCAGACCCTCCCAAAACATCTCTTGCTCCATATCCAGGAACTAGCACAGCCTGGAACAGGAAAAACACATTTAGACCCTCTGTTGGTCACATCAAGGACCCTAGCCAGTGGGGGCAACTTTCGTCGTGGGGAGGGGGTAGAGCAGTGGCTTTTAGGGCAGCGGTTGAGTCTGCCCCCTACCTGGGCGGAAACCACTCTTGCCCTGCTTGCAGATAGAGTTCTGCCTGGTGTTGAAGGGCTGGTCAAACTGTAAAATAAACAGTTTAGGCTAAGTGCGTTCACTTTCTGGAAACCCATTCCAGAGGGGCTTTTAGTGTCGTATTTCCTTGTTTCAAACAGACACGAATGCACAAGACAGGTTTCATGTTCAATAAACATTTCTTCTCTTGTTTTTCATAGATTGGTTCCAGTTTCTCGATTGTTGCCAAGAATATCCGACATCCCACAATTAGCCGCATGCATTCCATGATTGCTCCCGATGCGCTACACTAGAATGCAGCGTCGGGGGGTGGGGGGGGGGGGGGGGGGGGGAGGGTGTAGCGGGGTGACGGGAGAGGCGGCGGGGGGGGGGGTCAAGACTGCTTTTCAAAACTCAGCCCATGTTTGGGATACAACAATGCGATGCTCTTTCAGTCAGCAGAGACGAAAGGCGCTCATCAATTTATTGGAAGTCAGTGGGTGTAAACTGAAGGCTGTCGCCGCTTGCTTCTTGTGGCTGGGCTGCCCTGTTTCTACACACACATGTGTGCGTGCCTCTTCTGCAGGACGCACACTCGGCCTCATTAACGCACTCTCCTTTTCAGCCAAAAATCTTCCAAGCGCACTGGTATGTGGCGTTCTCGTTATTTTGCACAATACTTGCGTTTGGACAAGTCACCAGTTATTTTTTCGGGGCATCTTTTTTCACGAAAATAATGCACTTTGTTGCAATCTTGTCACCTACCTTAAGACGTCACTTATGGCTCGTGCTGCCTTACACAATGCATGCATGTGCAATAGGGCACACTACGCATGGATGAAGCGCAACGGTACATGCTAAGCAGTTTAACTCGGAGTAACAGGCCATTGTATTACATTCCAGTTCCCTAGAAAATCTTCATGATTTGTTTACATTTTTTTTTACCAGGTATCCGATATAGCGCACACCTGCAACCAAGCAATAGAGAGAACACTGGTGGGAGCTGGAGCGCCACGAGCACGTACCTGCACATCCATCGGCACAGTGTGTGTGTGTGTGTGTGTGTCCCAGCTGAGACTGGATTATAGCAACCAGAATCAAATCGAGGGGGCGGCTGGATATTTAATGAAGGCCAAACATTTCCCCAACCTGTCTCTGCTACACCCTACTGGGACCGAGTCACGTGTATGTCATTAGTTCACATTACACATTTGTGCAATTTGAAGCACAGGAGATAACGTGCTTACATCCTACATGCCATGGTCATTTGGTACAATGCCAGAGCCAGTATTACAACCTGGGTCCACGTTTGAAGGCCATTCTAACAACTGTGGGCAACATAATGGCGTATGACCCATGTGCTGGGTGGCAAATATCAATGAATGGCCATTGGCACAAAGGATGGTAAAATAGCGGTATGGTTGCCATAAATACCGGGATCTATCTTTATGGCAGCTCCTCTAGACCCAAGCGATCCCTCTAACCAGCTGACCATTCCCACCTTCAAAAGAGCCAAAGCAGGTTGCGCCAGCTGCCCCTTCATTGCTCCCAGACCATGCACTGCTCTCCCTGTAACACTCCGGAGAGCACTAAAAACTAGGCTCTTTAACTAGTCCTCATCACACTGCTAGTTACACGTATGGATCTGCTCCACCTGTGCTTAATGCTTTCCGGGTCCCCACTCTAAGAGAGAATCCTCCCACCCCTAAGTACATTGCAAGATTAACTTACCTGCCTGGTATCAGGTTCGCTGTAACCAAGAACCACAGAAGGCCGTCCTCTCATGTTATGCATTCTCTCCTTTTCCTGCCACTACGCAAGCCTTTCAAATAACAGCGCCACGAGGCCCGAGGACTGCTTTGGGCGCTTTATAAAATGTAAACAAATAAATAAATGGCTCCACGTCAACCCATACACGCACACACTTGTGGATAAAGGCAGTCTCTTCTCTCTAGCACTCGAGTGTGAACCTGGGGCGGAAAGTTTAAACCTTTTAGGCCGGTCTGATTCCAGATACCGTCTGGCCTTTCCAAATGTCAGATACTCCTGTTATCTCACACCAGATAAATGACAAGGCGACTTCCCTTTAAACAACACAGAAACTTCCGTTTTGAACCAAGAATGGAATAACCTCTCCAAATACCTTTGCCTAAACAGTGAGAAGATGCAATGGCAAATATAATGAAATACGTACCTACCTCCCAAGGCGCACTGGCCTAATAGGAGTCAAATAAATGATCCGATAGGCCAACAGGGCTGGGGCAGAGTCCTTCCTCGCTCACATCCCGGCTTTGGCGAATGAAATGAAAAGTTCTCTAAACCTTGTTTTTTTGTACTCTCCTTACGAAGTGATGAACTATGCAAGGGTACAATTAAGAAGAAGTCGGGCAACTTCCCAACAGGTCAATGCCTGTTACCAAGTACCCGTTTGGGGTCTGCTTACACCCTACTGCCCGTAGTCCAACCACGTTCCTTAATCAAAACCAGATAGTGATGTGGCGTGCTACAAAAGAGAGGACGGAGAAGGAGAGATCAGGGGCTGCATTTATTTAGCAACTAAGAAAACAAGACTATTATACGAATCAGAAGACCCTCACCTCGATGGATGTAGCGTCAACCATCATCAATTCCATGAACATGGAACTTATAACGGATTCCCAGCTGAACATGGGCATCACTAGAGGTGGGCATAAGGATGCCACTGTGGCCATAACTGGTGCTCTCTCCCCCACCCCCTGTCAAATTTCACTTATTCAGCAGACTTAAAATGTGCGGCTATGATGAGCCGGCATCGCATGTTACGGCCTCCCTTGATTGCTTTGCCTGTCCTCTAATATGGCCTAAAGCAGACACCAGGGGAATAGTTCAGACATGATTATCAGTGGGGCGGGGCCAGCCCTGTTGAAAGTGGGCTTACCACATGCTGGGCAGACTGGTGTTTGCTAAATGCTCCATTTACTATTTCCCTTGAAACAACAGAAAAGACATTTCCACAGTGAACCACGTTTCTTAAACTTAAAGCCACCGATTATTTTCTTTGATCTGGGTTTAGTTTTTGTGTGTGTGGTAATACCCCCACAAAACCCCTACCTTTCTCTTTGAATATTTCATCCCAGAGTATACTTCTCATTTAAGTAAATGCTTCTATCACGCTGATATCAGTTATTAGGAAACTGAACTGTGGGTCACTGGTGCCAACGTTTGCTTTTTTATAATTGGGGCAGAAGTAACCTCACCAACCTTCCCAACCCCTCCTGTTATCGAACAGTGCATTTTACAGCACATACATTTTAGAAGGATTTGCAAAAAGCCATAGAATGTACATGCACTTTGAAGGATATAAAAACTCAGTAAGTCACTAAACCTGCTGAGTTACCTTAGTAGCTTTCTGCTTTCCGACGCATCACTCTGCTTTTCAAAGGACCGCGGGTGTGGAACCGCGATTGTGCTAAAAAAAATCACTGTGTTACCAACAGAGCAGTTTACAAGCATGGGGTTTGAAGCCAATAGGGTTTCATCTCCAGCCATAATGACTGTGCGTAGTATCATTTAGGACGTACAGTCAGAAATTGAAACTATTAACATATCTGCAGCTTATGACTGAGGTTCCTGCCCCCCTTGCCAAGGAACTAAGAACACAATTGCCACCTTGGCCCTCCTGTACTCATGCCTATGGGTGATGTACCTTCTGTTAAACAGGCTTTTTTTGACTACATGTTATTTGAAGCTGTGCCATGAATGAGATCTGTTTTAGTTAAAAGCCTGCTGCCTCTTGCTGAGTGCATACTATTAGGTGGTTGAACAATGAGTGAGGTTGTGTCCTTAGGGATAAGGTATGAGGTCTCCCGTGTATATGCACATCATGCATGCCTGCATCAAACTATGGCCATGAACTAACAAATGGAACCAACAATTATTCCACAAAAGCAAAAACACTGCACTTCTTCTTTTAAGTGTGGAACAGACAGCATCCGACAAAACACGCCGTTTCACACATACCAGGAACATTCATGTGAACTGGCCTAAAAATGCTAGGTTTTAATCAACTTCAATTGTGACAATAGGAGATGCCGAAAGGACCAATTTTAGATGGAACCTTACACTTTAATGAGAACGAACACCTTATCACATTGCGACAGTTTACTGTATGGAACTATACTAATGAAGAGATGTGGAGTCTGAAAAATGTAAAAGCAACACTGCATGTATCCAATTATCACATCTTTCCTCATAAATCATTGAACTGCCCATCAAACTTGTGAGCAGGCCCAAGTCTTTAAGACATGTAATTAAGCCAGCAAGAGAAAGAGGCCAGAGCTACAGAAATATTTAGCTTGAAGTGGCAAAAGTCAAGTGAATTATTCTGCGATTTCAAAGGATGTTCCCATGTGTTTTGAATGGTGCATCTATGCAGTTGCCATGCAGTACACCTGGAACAATCAAGAAAATACAAATGAGCCATCACTTGTAATGGAAGACTCGTTTTCATGGAAAGCAGAGGAGAAATAAAGTGACAGCATTAGAATCCTTTTCCAACAGCTGTCGGATTATTGCATCATAGTAATCTCTGGGATTTTGAATACAATGCATTACAATGTACATGTATATGAAATCAATGGTTTTGTATTGGCTTGCTGAACACTTCTTTTCATCTCAGCCCTATAGTGAGCTGATCAAATAGGTGACCAGAGTTTCAACCCACAGCAAATTCGCCCCTACCCTTGAGACATAAATTTCAGGAGGATATTCTTTAAATGATACTTTAAAATCCCAGCAAACTGAAATACACAGTCTGTTGTGGTAAGTCAAAAGAAAGACATGGACATAGGCGTTTCCCTGGTAAATGTATTAAAGAAAATGAATAAAGCTCATCTTTCCCTATACTATAGGGCTTCCCTACCAAATGAAACTAGCTGCAGTGATCATCGGTCATCAAGTGAATGTCTAGAAATGAAACTGGCCACCATCTACTTCCAAGCCCATCTGACCCTACCACCAACTGGTAGGGTCAGATAGGGTGACTAACACTAACTGTGCCCAGCCAGGGGCTTGCCCACACTCCCTGCTGCATCATCTCTAAAGGACTATAGGATCCTATGCTACAGAAAAGGTCAACATTCAACCTTAAACTCCAGTGACTAATAAACTCTGGACTTAAAATGAAAAAGTTAAGTCTTCAATTCTGATGAAGCTATTTAACCTGAAGACACAGACAATTGACAAAAAAAAGTGTTAGATACTCTCCTAAAGAGCCCCCTGATTCTACGAGGGGAAACACGTGTAGAGAGTTTGAGATTACATATCGAAGGTTTTTTAAGCAAATAAAGCAAATACCTGTGGATACAAAAAACAGAATAATCGGATTCATTTTGGCACTCACCTTAAAACCACATACTAAACTTCCAGTTTGGCGTAATAAGGACAATACTAACCTCCAGAATTTATATTTCCCTATCTCAAGCAGTCAAGATAGAAGTACAAGTCCATGCAGACAACTGACCAACAAATAACAAATAAGAACAGTGATTTGGATTCGCCCACAAAATACGTCATTTTTGATTGCCCTTTCCTGTTTACAAACTCCCAGTGTTATCTAATGGATCTTGAGTTTTTCTCTCTGGATAAAACACTGACAAAATGGCTACTGGTGTGCAGGAGTAAAAGGGGGAATGGTGGCTAAACCACCAACTCAGCCCACACACACAACTAAAATCCAACAGGGATCTCAATCAAAAAGGTGAAATAGGAACATCAAAGTAAACTTTGGAGAAGCTGGTCATCTCCCAACTAATCCACCACACTCAATCTTCAGAGCTTCAGAGCAGCCAGAGGCACAGAAACTGCTCCCCTGAACACCTGTAAAGACTTGCTCTCTAACCTCGACTCTCCTGGTCTCATCCTCCTTGATCTATCCTCTGCCTTTGACACTGTAAATCATTCCACCCTCTTAAAATCGACTCTTCAATACTCTTGGCATCATTGATCCTGCACTGGCTTGGCTGACCTCCTTCCTTTCGAATCGGGCCTCTGAGGTTCAACTGGGCCCTTTTCTCTCTCCTCTACTTCACTCTCTACTTACGGCGTCCCTCGGAGCTCTTTCCTCTCACTGTGGCTTTTCAACATTTCCCTTGCCCCTCTTGCCCACTTGATTTCCACCTTCTGTCCTCACTTCCACTGTTATGCGGATGACACTCAGCTCTTCTTTAAGCTTCCGGCCTCTACCTCGTCTCCTTCCTCACTCATTTTTGAGTGTCTGATTGCTATTCAGGCATGGTGTGCTGCCAATGATCTCTGTCTTAACGCCAGTAAGACCGAGAGCCTTCTCATTGGAACACCCCCCCTCTTGCTTCCCCCTACTCCCTGGCTGCCCTCCTTGGGCCCCCTCCCCTCGCCCTTCCGTGAGGCAAAAGACATGGGTGTAGACTGTTCTCCCTCCTTCTCACCACATATCACTGACCTTGCCAAAAAGGCTCCCTTTCAGATTAATCTCCTCAGAGGCATTCTCCCTTTCCTCACCTTCCCCCAGAAACTCAATGTTTCTAGAGCTCTCATTCTCTCCAGACTGGACTACTGCAACAGCCTCTTCCTCAATCTGTCTCTCTCCTCCCTCAGCCCTCTTCAACTAACCCAGAATAGGGCTGCAAGATTTATCCTTGGCCTCAAACCCAGGGACCGCATCTCACCAGCCCTAAAATCTCTCTGCTGGCTCCCAGTGGCCTCTCACACCTACTTCTCCCCCGTCCGCCTCGCCCCTCACCTTAACCCTCCCCCTGAACTTACTGTTGCTGCACTTGCACGATCCGAATGACAGAGGCTTAGTAGGACAGTGTATTGTTGTTTATGCTCCTCTGTCCTCCTCATCCCCTTGCCTTGTGGCACCTGGAAACACTTTCTGATATATGGGCGCCTTACAAATGTTTAATAAATAAAACAAAGAAATACGACTCCTCCTCCTTTTCTGACAATGTTGATCGAGTGCAGGCTATATTCTTAAAAGGGGTGTGGGTGTGAAAAGTAGGAAACCAAACAGCAATAGTACAACAGTCCACAATAAAATTATATATAATGCAATTAAACACACAATATGCAATATAACTGGAAAGAACACAGAATAAAAATGTAGCACACTGTTGGGTGTCCTGACCCACGTTTAAGCTATCATGCCACAACATTTGGTGCTGTGGGCTTAGAAAATTCAAGATGGCGGAAAACCCACATGTGCGCCGAAATCCAGGAAAGCTGCGCAGTTTGTGCGCACACCGAAATGGTTGCCTCACTTGCCACCCACCAGTGCGAGAATGAAAGGCCGGGTTGCCATGAGGGAAATGGGTTGCTAAAGGAAAAACAGTAGCGCCGGTTAGCTTCAAAGCGCTTTAAAACCACCATTGGACTACCCCGCACAGTAGTCTGAAACCATTGGGAATGGCAATGCTGATTGCCAAATGCAACCTAGAATGGTGGGGAATTCATTTCTTAAATCTCAAAAATGGGTGCAGTACCAGTACTCACCACTATCCAAAAGCCGGCATTTTAAAACCACACCAGATTTTACTTTTTTGTGTAAAACTGAATGAACCCAAAGCAGGCTAAAGAAAGACTTACTGAGAGGTGGATACAATGTAAAGTGATATTCTGAAGTGACTTGAAGGTTTATAACAAGACTGGCTGAGCTATGGAGTCAGCAGTTTAAGTTGCACTGGATTTAAAGACACTAAAATCGAAAATGTTTAGATTAAATGAGTGACCTATGTTTGGTGTCACATGCCTTTGTAACTGTTTAAATGTCATAGTTTTAAACTTAGAATCAGCCTTCTAGCTGCATATGTGAAAATGTTTAGTTTTATTTGAATGCAGAAACTGGGGAACAGAAATGACAGTTTAAAGAGATTCCAATTTGCCGGCAACTACCCCCATCAGGAGTGAAACTTGAGTCACAGCTGTGTTCCCAGGCCTAGCTGCCCTTTTGCTGCTCACACTAAGGATATGCCATCTATCTGATAATTGAATTACCTGTGCTCTGCAGGAGAGTGAACAATGCAACTCCCTTCACCCAGGCAGAGGGTTTATTGAGAGGATCATAAATGGCTTCCTCTTGAACAATGAGCCTCTCCTGACTCAGGCAAAGGTTTTATTACAGCAGTCGTAAAATGTAGCTTCCTCTTGGCAGAAGGTGGGAGGAGCACTGCCTGTGAGAGCAAGCTGGCTTGGCAGAACTGGATAAACCAGTATTTCTACCTTGTGCTGAGGGTAAACCACACCCCTTTGGAGCCAGAACATAACTTTAAAAAGATGGATCATTCATAGAGCGGACATGTGAAAATTTTATAAATGATACCATAATTCTTGTGATTTTTCTGCCCACAGTTTAAGAGGTTTTTAGAACCGGTGGTATGTTCAGGGGGGTTTTAGCGGAAAAGTGGATATTACTCTAAATGTATGCATGTTAAAAATCTGAAACTTCATCAGTTAATGTCCATACTCCCTGCACACATGTATGTAAAGTTGGGTCAATGTCAGAAAGTGAAAAATCAGTTAAAAAGTCAATTATGTGCCATTTCTGAATGCAAGCTCTTAGAAACAGCAGATTTGGACAGAGACATGGCTAAATTCAGCCACACCATGTATATGTAATTTCAAGCAACTGTGTAACTGTGAAATATGTCTTTTATTATCAAATATAGAATGTGTGCAATCTGACAGAGGAGTGTCCTATCTGCAAGCCATAAAATGACATCCCTCTGACTCACAGTTCATTCCCCAATCAAATGATAAATGGAAGTTTGACCAATTAGAAGCTGAGAGAGAGGTAGGGTCAGTGATGCTAGAACACACCCACATTCTAAACACATAAAAGCAGACAGACAGGACAGATAGGGACTTTCAAATCCATCTGCCGCTGGAAGCTCTGCCGGAAAAATCCATACTTTACCTCCATCAAACCTCCAGAGAGCCAAACTAGAGACTTCAATCTATCCAGAACTAGAGACCCAGACCAGAGAACCAGAGAGAGCTGACCCAGATCACTGTGAAGTGCAGAGACCAGAGGCGAGTTTAAAACCTGACCAGATCCATGGCGAGGCCCATTTCACTCAAGAATATAGTGCGAGTACCTAGAAAACTGTGCAGAACCAATCTCCTAGTTAAAATAATATAATTCAATCCTATTTTAATCTAAGTAGAACTGTCTCTTAACCGTCACCTGTCATTTGTAAAGCTGTCACTTGTCATTTTCTAGTTGCAAGCTGCACTTGTCTTTTTGAATTTTAAAATTTCAAATCTGAAAAACGACCTTCACAAAATCGCTCATATCTCCGCAACCGTTTGTGCTAGAGACTTGCAGTAACTTTCATTTTGAAGCTGAGATCCTAGGCTTTCCTAGGACCCCAAAACGATAGAGATAGTCCTTGTGGTTCCTCTGTAATAGCGCTCGGCGCATCCGCGAATTTTGCCGCGATTTGCAAATTTCTCCACATGTAAAATCAGCTGCTGCTTGCCTTCCATTTGCCAGAAATTCGTTTAACCTGCTAACTATCCCTGCCTCATTGCTAGTGTGAGCCTGGACTAATATTAACTAGATACCACTCACCCTGAACCTCTGAAAGGGAATTAAAAGCATTTCCAGCATATTTCTCATCCATTGCTAGCACATATCAAAGCATTTTGCCTGTGTTTTCAAAACTCCTATCTGTTTTCTGTAGTGTAAGCTTGCTGGGGTGAACTGAATTACATTGAATTGCATTTCTGAGAATTGTGTGCCTTCCTTCCACTTCCTTGCATTGCATAAAAGGGGGGAGGGGATTGCCAGAGAAAAGTGATTACATTGTTTTGTTGAAATCATATTGAGTATTTTCTGTACTGCATTTCATTCCACATTGCATCCATTTGAAACCATAAAAGTATTGTTGCTACCTTATCCATTTCATGTCAACTCCTTATTGATTATAGAGAAGCGTGTTAGTGCCAGATTCTCCGTTGTTAATCTTTATCATATCAGATTAAGTGTGATATTCAATTATTAATTTATTATAAAGTGGGATATATATATCTATTGTTTAATTTATCAAATAAACCTTTTAACTTGCAAAACAGAACTACTTCTTGGCTCAGTGGGGTCAGGGGCATTCCAAGAGAGGGGTGTTATATAGGGGTAGTCATCCAGAACGCATGAACTGGACATAAAGATATATCAATAAGGGTTTTCATTCAGTATTCTAGACTAGGCGTTAACTTAGCTGTAGTTCTGAATTGAATCCTCTTACAACACACTTTGGGTAATGTAGCAGGGCTAAAAGGTAAGTAATCGCAATAACGTCACTTGAAAGGACAGGTCATCTTGTAAGAAAAAGTTTCAGATGGGTAGCTTTTAAGTCTCTTGGATCCCAAAAGTGGACCATGTGGGCTAGTGTTAGGTACGCATTAGTGCAGTCCAACTGCTGTGGGACTAGACAAGACTTATCTCTTGGTGTTAGGTAGCCCACCTTTTAATATAGGCCTGTACTACACAAGTTGGTAGTGTGACTGAGCAGCCAGGCTTATTTTAAGAGGGATAATGTGAGCTGTAGAACTGTACAATGAAAGCAGTAAATATAAGTATCCAATTAAACACTTACACAATTAAATTTATATAACAAATATTTATTTATACACAAAGATAGTTAAAGCAGTCTTTATAAAGCAGTAGTTAGCTGTAACATTAATCTCAAGTTAGGATTCAATTCAAAAAGTGAACAATAAAGCAGGCGAGTAATTCATTCATATGTTACACATGTTCCAGCACTCGAATGTGATGTCATTGGAGGTCAGTATAGGATTTATATAGTTAACACCTTTGCAATATTGAGTTTTATGGGAAGGAAAGGTTAGGGCTAGCTCAGAACAGAATGATAGGTTATAGGAACAGCTAGATTCTCCCAAAGGGATGCAGGCAGTCCATTATTCAGGCACTACAGTGTGCAACATTAAAACCTGTAGGGGAACAAGAACTGCCAAAGCCAATAGGTTCAGAAGGAGGTCCTTAGGGAGCCAGAAAGTCAAAGTCAATGGGCAAAGTCAAAGTTCTTAAATAGTCAGTGTTCAAAAGAGAAATCACAGCAACTCAAGAGGAGTCACCTTTAGAAAGCACAAGCTATAGGGCTTATGCAGGTAAGTTGAGGTCAACTTAGCGTGGGATTAAATTGCACTCCCAAAGATAGGAAGCACCCCAAATGATAAAAGGATAATGTACTCCAAGCCCAACAGTGCCTTTGAAATGAAGAAGCTGTTACAGCCGGTTGCCTTCCTGATACAATGCAGTAGACCCTTTTTCTTGGTCCTTGGTCGTGGTGACGAAAGGGGAGGACGTCTGGCAGGCTCCTGCAGCAGCACTGGAGAGAGAGGGACTCAGTAGGAGTGGATTTCCGTCGATCTTCTTTGGCGCTGAGAAAAAGGAATGAAAAGCTCTAGTTAGGATTTTCTTGATCCCTCGGTCCTGGACTCTGGTGAGAGGAGTTTGGATGCAGATTTCTTGCTTCTGTAGGGTCCTCTGGATGCCCACGAAGATCTGACTGGATTCGGACTTCGGAAGACAATGCACTCACAAGTGGTCGCGCTAACGCAGGTATTGGACTTCTGCAGTCTTGGAAAGTCTCAGCAAGTCGGGGGTTGCGCCAAAATAGTTTGTCTCGAGGCTAGTGGGTCACACCAGCCTAAGGGAGGAAGTTGTCCTTTACGGGTCTTCGCTGTCAATTAAAAAAAACAGGGTCATCACAGCTGCAGGGCTTCATCGGGCACTTCACTGTTCAGAAGGGTGCTGTTGGCGTCTACTGTCGTCTTCTGCTTCAGATGTTGTCCTCCAGTGGCAGACTCTCCTCTTAGTCCCAAAAACCTTGCTTTTTATGCAAGTTCCCATTCATTCAAAGCCTCAGGCTGTCAATCACACAGCAGGGTGGCTGTCCTCCAGGACAGTCAGCCGGCCAATTGAAACTGGATTCAATTAGGCACACCTAGAGACAAAGGACAGGGAATTTCCAGGATCCTCCGTCACTTCCTGCCTTTCCAGACACAATGGAGCCTGGGCGAGCTTCAGGGCTGAAGCCTGCCAAAGGCAAAACACACAAAGGAATCAAACCTGATGCAAACAACATAGTAAAAGCCCAGAAGAAACTAACAAAAAATGGCAAAAAAAGAAGACAGAGGCCATTTTGAGAAAATGGTCACCCTTGGGTGCAGCACTGCAGCAGAGGTATCAGCCTGCAGACACATGTCACCAGGTAGTAAAAAAACAAACCACTGCCACCAGCCATTCAAGTGAGTTAGTGTAACAAAATGTTACATGAGGAATGGGTTAAAGGAGTTACCATGTAACCCCCCCATCCCCAGCACTCCACATATGGTGCTGTGTGCTGGACCCATAAAGTAAAGGTAAGTAAGACAGGGGTCATTTTACTATTCTTGGCAACAGTAGTTCACCCAAGAAAATGTAGTTAACCATTAAGAGAAGCCCAAGGGACTTCTCAGTGGCGCTGCACAAAAGGTGTGTCACAAAGCAAAAGCAGATGCCTATGGAGTTTACCAGACTCCATAAAACAGTAAGGAACATAGAAAATCATAGTAGGAAAAACACACGAGTGAGTGAGAAAAAGGTCCCACTTTCTCGGGATTAAAAATGTAAAAGCCCTGATTCCAGTTAAAAGAGCTGGGCTTCTCTAAGGTTAAAGGGAATTGGCACAGACATGGAAATTCTCCCCAACAGCTAGACCTCTCAAAGCTACCATAATCTGTTAGGCGGTTCAATGTTGCCAAACCAGGTTTGTGGTTGCTGTCTTTGTGGGCTGAACCAAGTTTGGATGCAGCCAATCATGCTGGCAAGTCGGAGTCTAGTCGGTTCGAAGCACAGCTCGTAGGTCACGGTCAAGCGATGCAGTTCAGTGAGCCCAGCAGGGTCCGACCGAAGGTCTAGGCGGTTCCGTACAACAGTTACCATTGTCTCGAGTCAGCAAGTGACACACTGCTCCAGCAGTTACAGCCGATGTAAGCAGTGGGTTGATGCTGCTGCCTTGGTAGTTCAATGTGTTGTTCAAAGATGCAGCAGTTTGAAGTCATCTGCAGCGGCGAGCTTCTGTTCTAGCCAAACAAGTGACGTGCTCTGCTCGTACAATGCGGCATCGAGTCAGTTCAATAGATGCAAAACAGCAGTTCAAAGAAGTTTAAAGAAGTGTCAAAAGCAGCATCACAGGTCCTTGTGTTTTGATGGTGTTCAAACGCAGTCAACTTATTCACAATGATGATTCGCAGCTGTAGAATGCAGGGATCCAGCTGCTTGGCTACTTCTGGTGCTGCGAGTCCAAATCCAGGGGCTCAGCGACAAAGCTGGTCTTTTTCCTCTTCACTCCAACCCACCGCAGGAGACCTTCACCTCCAATATGGAGCCTAGGTACTGGTACAGCTGGCAGAGAGTGCAGGTCTTGGTCCAATAGCATGTCACTCCCAATAAGCCAAGGGGATGGGTAGGGAGTAGAGCTTGCCTCTCCCATGGAACACCTATCTTCACCAATGGCAGAGGGTTTTGGAAATGACTGCTCTTCCAAAAGTGTCAAAATGATTCATCTGTCCTTAAGAGTCCAAGATGAATCAAGGAAGCAGAAGGAGACCCCTTCCTTATAAAGTACCAGCCATTGGATAAAAGCAACCCTAATTCAAGGGGCCCAATCCATGTTAAGGTACCATGTGAATTTTGCCTTTTTTGCATCATACCCAAAGTGGTTTTCTCTGCAGGAAGTGAGATAGGAAAGAAAGAGAAGCTTGCAGAAAACCAAAATGGAAGAACCCTTCCGCCAGCCCTACTGCTCTGTCTGACTGTCCTAGATCTACCCACTTCCTAAGCCTGCATCCTCTAAGGCCCTTTCATTTACATGCTGGTGTGTCGCTGGCCATGCTGTGGGTGTGTCAGTTTGAAGATTACTTCCCAGGACTGCTCCTGCTGGGAGCTTCCTGGTCTGGAGAGGGGTTACCCAACCTCCCTAGGGCTCAAAGGGGACAGCACCTTCCTGCCTATTGTCTTTCTGGCTGAGCAGAGACAAGCAGTCTAACTGGAATCCACACAGCCTTTCCATGACTGGATTGAGCTCACAGTGTTGACATGTGTATGATACAAATCAGATGTGGCTTTAATAATTGTGTGAAATATAGTCAACATAACACAACCCAGGTATGGCTTATTATTAGAGATTATTCTGCCACCAATGGATAGTTCTTTTTAATTTCTGTGGTTTTGGATCAGAGGTGTAGATCGATTTAAATGGAGCCTCTTTGTGCAGGGACTTACACAGCAGCTATCAACAGGGCACCTGCCGCTTTTGCACGTGCCCTGTGCCACTGAAAAGCAAGAGCTGCAAATCAAGAAACTGATACAGCAGGGCAGAGGTGTATGCTATGCATTTGGCAGGAAGCTTTCTGAATGGGGGTCTGGTTGTGTGGGATATATTGACCGACTCAGCTGTGCTATACTACATCACTTTGCTGCAGTGGTGCAAGAAACAGCAAAATGGCGCGCCGACTCCTGTGCGCGCCAGGATCTCTAAACTGCGTTTTTGCAACAACCAGAAAATGGCTGCACCACCCTGCCACGCACATTTCAGGTGGGGTGGAACTGAGTACTCACTGCAGGAATGTGCCAGTGTGCTCTGCAACATTTAACATGGAGTGAAGTGAAAGAGGCAGCATTACTTTGCTGAAAACCCAAAACGCCTCTTCAAAATGACACCTTTTTCAACCTTTAAAAGTGCTGCATGGCGCTAAACTCATCCAGTCCTTATGAACCACTGATTAGAAAGGCCCTGCAATGGCCAGGATCATCCATTGTGTCTCAGCAGAACCGGGCCCAATTCTTGAATGACAGCTCCTGTCAAAAGTATCTGTGAAAAATCAACCAGGGGCTTCGTTTTCACTTTACACGGAAAACATGTCTATTTGCTTTCAAAAGTATCTACAAATCAGCTGTTCAGAGAAAGACTCTAAATAGATGCCTGTTTAAATGTATCCATGCTGCAAAACAACTCCAGCACTCAAGAAAAGAACTATAGCTGCACAAAGTGTGTATTTGCTAGAGATGAAAACCGAATTTAAAGAAATAGTAAAATGTGCTTTTTCAGATTGAAGAGAGAAAAATCGCCTATTTAAAAGTAAATTGATGTGTGAAGGCCTGCTTACTTAGCAACATAAAAGGATTTGTTGCTGGTAAAAGAACACCTATAAACTGTTTTAATTCCACAGGTTTAAGTCAAGATGTAAAATGAGAAAATAAAAGCTAAACTCCTAGGATAAGTTGGCAATCTATAAAAAAAACTTGCTCTGCCAGTTGCTGGCCTTGAGAAAGGGGGACACACTGATTCCTGATTTCCTGCACGGTGTCCTGTCTGTTCCTGTCTTCTTGCAATTATCCATCTAGAATCCAGAATCCAACTAAAAGGCCAAGCATTGCTGCTCCTACCCTAGGGTCCCCTGCAAAACCCAAGTAGTGCTGACCCCATTCCAAGCAAGGCCTCAAATTATGAAAACCACTAAATCGTCTATCAGCAAAGGAGAAAATTGTGGTATTTTTGGCATCCTGATCCAGCCTGGCTTGCTGCCACTCACTGCATGCTGCTGCTATCCTACCCTAATGATCTGTAGTATCCAGTAACCAGAAGTGCTACCCGGTATCCAGTCCATGCCCGCTGATTTTGTCCGGCTGTCTTGTGTTAGACCATATCTGTGTGTTGATCCAGAGCGTGGACTGTCCAAAATCCAAATTAACAGTGGACTGTGAGTATCAATAGGAACCACAGAACGATAGCATAACTTCCCTTGCCTTGTCCTATCCCAATCTGTAAACCATCCTATCCATACCTTAATAACTTGTAACATTGTCAGAATTTTTATTGCAATCATGTCATTGATTTATATTGCCAGCACTATCTATTTAGTAATTCTTGTAATTTAAATCCTAAACTATCAATCGTATTTCGAGTGATCGGTCTGGTTCCGCAAGGGCGGGAGCTGGGGATCTGGGGTTAAAGTCATGAATCAACTCTAGAGCTTACTGTGTCCCTCTTTGGTATTCTAGCCTGAATGCTGTAGTATAGAGTAAAACTATTCTTGTCCACACCGAGTTTTTCTGTTTTCACTACCTGATTTTTCTAAAAACGCCTCTTATTCTACATTGCATATCTCCCTCCGTTTAACAGCTAGAGACCTCATTTCAATCCTTGATTATACCTAAGACCTATAGCTACACCCCAACCCAAAATAGTGAATTTCACCCGTTTTTATTGAAAACCGTTTGTTAATTTTAGGCGGGAATCAACATTTGTGCAAAGTTTTACACGTGTTATTTTTATTCTCAATTATTTTCAACCTTCCATTCAAATTGTTTACTTTTGCTCAACCTATTGCTTATGACTGCTAGTATCTTTCCAATGTTGCTCCCACAGAAATTGTACTGATTTAGGGATTTCTGCACACTTTCAGTGTTTCATTCAGCCATTTTCGAGTGACATTTTAACACTGTAAGGTTTCAAATACGTTTTTCTCTCTTGTTTGAGGAGGGAAGGTTGGATACAAATTTTGTTTCTTGTTCCTCATTCCTGATTACCTGTTGCTTTCTTATATCTCTTTAGAATTGATTATTTGTGGGTTGAGGAATATTGCAGGGTGAAATCCTAACTTAAGTACTATCTTTCCGAACAAGCCAAAAGTGTTCTATTTTCTGGTGTTTTCCATCTGTGTTGCTAAAGGGTTAATTTAAGAGCATTGTTCACATTCCTACCTGTTATTGTCACCACATTGGTGATTGCTGCTTCCTATTAAAATGTATATGTTTGATTTGAATTTTAAATAAATAAATATTACCTTTACCAACCACCCTGATTCCTGGTCCATCGTGTCCCGGGGTATTTGAAAAGGAGTGTGATATGAGTGGTGTATCTCTCAAATATTGAACCTACATATATAACAAAATAAGCATTTTGGTTGTGCGCTCCATACTAGGCCGATACCAGGGTGTATCGCCTGATTGGAATACTTAACAGTTAGCAGACGGCCATTTCTGAGATGGATTACCTGCATCATTTTATTATCAATTAAAACAAAAAAAATATCCATGTCTTGGACACCCTATTGCGTATGTTCAACAATAACTATTACTACACAGTTTGCATTACTATACAGATGGCAATCATTCACAAACACATACCCAAGTACCAATGCCTCAAACAACATTGAACCAAACCTGCACTCAGGACTCTGGTTCACACTCATCAATGCATCAATGTTCTGCCCCTGCCTTTCCCTTATAACTGCCCCACTATTTGCGCTATGCAAAATCAATTTTCATTGCATTACCATTAAACTGTGGTCCAGCACTTGGGCAGGTTTCCACCATGAGGCGCATGATAAAAACACAATATTATTATTGTTAAACTTGGAATAATGGAGAGACCTTAGATGGAACATAGTTATGGATTATCTGGTGAGTGGGCACTTTAAAGAAGACAGTGGAACAGTCATGTTAGAAATGTAATACGTAGGTTTGGGTTCTTTCAAGATCAAAACTTATATGATCAAGCACACTTTTGGAATGAGATTTTGTATCAAAACCATCTATCATTGACATTGGTAATATTAAGGTGCGTAGATTACATTTTCATTTTGGATAAGAAATGTTATTGTTTAATGAGCCGAGATAAATAATGAAATGTAGTTATATAGGTTTCTTTTACATTAATTAGATTGAGAATGTAATACATTGTTTTATTTAGTGCATTGGGTTAAACAAGAAAAACCTTTAGCCCATAAAAACAAAAAGAAAACACATGTATAATAACTTACTGCATTACATTAGTACCAAAAGTTACCCAAATACAATTGTTAAAACCTTTAACATTGATGCTCTAATTCATAATCAATAAATATTATTTATTTTGTTATAAATCATACAACTGATTAAAACATACTAAAATACTACTGTAAAACCAATCTCATCATGTGACCGTCAGAATTGTTACATAAGATCAAATAGAAAGTTGAAAAAGTGCTTTCCTCCAAATATAATATGTGGCTGCTGTCATCACTGTGCATTCTGCTCCATAAATAGCACTCCAAAACTGGTCTCTCTCAATAAGATCAATTGAGGAAGTGTGAACTGTATAGCCCTTGAAATATGCATTCATTCATTTATTTGGGACAGGATGTTAGAATATGTTGTGAGGTTGCTACCAAGAGATTACATAGTTGGCACTACATAGTCGGCACCTTCTGTCCTCTGGAAACTACATGTGCTCCAGAGTTGGAAGTATGTTGTATCGCATATAAGTAATATATCTTCTCAATTTTCTGCAGCACATTTTGGTAAGGTAGGTGCAAGGTAGATTAAAACGAAAACCTTGATTACTAAGCAATTTGGTTGGCGTTTCTACTCGTATGGCGCAGGTGCATTTGGTTGTATGCATTTGCTTCATTCACTTTCGAGTGTAGTAGGTATAGTCCACACGTTTTTGCTTTGCATATCATTTGTGATTTATTGAAAATGTGTTGTTCACCAAAAAGTACCGACATGTATTTTGACCATTGACGGGTCTTTATCAAGGCTACAATTGTTGACAGGTTCATAAGGTTTCATATGTTGAGCACACACCATTGTTGTGACATGTGCAGTGTGATCAGTGATTCAGTGCATTACGTGAAAAGAAATACATAAATATTCATATCGCTAAAAGATATTAGGGTAATTATACAACCAAGCAGGGGGTAGCCTAATTTGCGTATTAGGACATAAATATCCACACAATGTAACAAAAACCAATGTCATTGAAAATATGGCAGGTTCAGAAATGTAAAACACATACATTAACGTTGTATAAATGACAAAAGAAATTTGATTCATACATTGACAATTATAACCATGAAAGGAGAGAGTGAAACACAAGGGAAGGAAAAGGTAGAGGAGAGTAGGTTAGCTGGGTTATGAGCAAGGTGCTGTTGGTAAGTTGGCGTGCGGGTTTATAGTAATGGGTGGGCCTGCTCATCTAGGGTTGTGGTGTCTGAAGGGTAGAGACTCGGAAGGAGGCGTGTGGCCTCGAACTGTAGGTCACTTCCTTGTAGGAGATATGAAGAAGGCGCATAGCCTCGGCCTCAAGTTATTCTTCCTGATTAGGTGCATCTGTGAGGAAGAATGATTGATACAGGTTGGAAAGATGTGGCGTATCGGTAGCGCCTTGGGAATGGAGCTATACGGGTAGAATGATTCAGCAACACCCCTGGATACCAAGGAGCCGTGTCATGGGTTATAAAATCTGCCAGCGGCGGGCCACAGGGCCTTGAAGGTATACATAGGTTTTGTAACGCTCACCTGACTCCCACGGAGGTGCTGGCCTGGTTCGCGCTGCTGTGACCTCTTCTAAGGTGATGCGCAGGGTTCGGAAGACGGACTGGACCGGGCCCCCAAATCTGGCTTGTCTGGCTCGCAGAAGTATCCTTCTGTAGGCGAAAATAGGGGATTAACTGTCTGCGGGGTAATGCAATCGGCCTCCCACTTTCCCCTCTCACCCTCCTCGAAACCCTTCTGTGATTCCTCGTAGCGTCTCACCTTAGGGTCTGGAAGGACGAGCTCTCCATCCTGCTTCTGATGCAGGGGCGCGTTGGTATCCAGTTACTTCACTGGATTTTCGGATTGGTGAGAACCAAACTTGCTTGGCTTCCAGGTAAGTTTTTTTGATAAGAGGTTCCCCTTGTGTCCATGCATAAATGTACTAATGCTAATGTCTTTTTCCCCATAGGGGCCGGGGTACGGAATGCCGGGGAACAGGCACCGACCCGAGATGAGAGGTGAAATCCTTGTAGAAATCAGGTAAGTCTTTAATGAGCGTTTTTTGGTAATGTCTTTTCATCCGCTCATTAACGCTGATGTCTCTTTTTCCCCTTAGGGGCCGGGGTCCGAAAATGCCAGGATGCGGCACGGACCCGAAATGAAGAGGGAATGAATTAACAGGTAAGTCTTAACATGGAGATTTAGCTTTCCTTATTCCCTTCTCTCTCTCACCTTTTGTTCTTGTCTTTTTCTCCCTAGGCGCTGGGGCGTGACTGCGAATCCGGATGATCGCTGCTGAACATGGAGGCGCCCTGTAAAGGTGAGTGGAATGCGGCGCTGCAGCAATCGCCGCGATGAGCTTTTAAATAAAAGTCTTCCTTTTCAGGATTGTCGGCGAGATGTCTCCGGGATGTGGATTTAGCAGTTAAGGACTTTTCCTTCTTCTGTTCTCTTCTTCTCTTCCTTTGCTGGTGATCCAGGATGCTGGCAGGCGTGGCAGAAGTCAGGATGCAGGAGCAGACACGGTGAGCGTCCAGCTGCTAGATGCAGAACAACGCGAAGCACGTGTGGCTGTTCGGGTGGGGTTTAAATAGCCTTGGAAGAAGTTCCAGGTATGTATCCTTCCTCCAATCAGGTATGTATCCTTCCCCGACCACGCCCGGATGGTAAATTAGTCCCACAGGTAAAGTAGTTCCTTTCAGGCCTCAAGGAGGCCGGGATCCTGCAGCATGGTCTGCATCAGGTAAGTGCACCCAAGCACTCCCATAATGAGCCTGGCGCCTAGGGCGCCAGGAGTGATGTCTTTTATGAGCCTGGCGCCATAGGCGCCAGGACACTGTCCAAAGGGCCCCTATATGGGGTTGCTGGGTCCTTCCTTGGGGACTGGATGCCCGCTTTCGGGGACGCAGGGCTTGAACCGGCTCCCTGGGAGCGGGCATCATGACAGCTTTGTTGTAATCAAGATTGCAAAGTGATGCGCCACTCGGAGGGCGTTCTTAGTGGTAGGTCCAAGTGCCTAGTGTCACTACATCGTCTCCCTTTGAACAACCCACTGGCATTGTGGTGCTGGGGGCTGTGAGTGTGAGCCAATCAATGAGTGCTTTATATTCGTCTGACCAGGAAATCCTGCCTGACCATATAGACACCAGACTGCAGCACCGACAGGACAGTACACCTGTCTGACAGTCCCACCGTCCTGTTGTCTGGTGATTTTGTGACCTCTTTTAAAACCGTGGGCTCCCTCCCGCTGAGGGCTATACTGATGTTTCTCAGTATCCCTTTCCGTCGGGGGCCATCCTGCATTGGATCAGTGCATTAACTTTGTTCTACGGTCGCAGCATATGCCCCTTTTTTTTAATCCTATGGGGGCAGCCGTGTGAGGCCGACTCCTCCACTGTATGTATAACATTAGTTTTTACAGTCGCGACCTCGGGTGGTCTCGATGATGGTGATAATTGAAGAGTCGGTACCTGGCGGGCGGGAGATAGGATTGGGGAAGGTGATTTGGGGAAGGAGATTCTTGTTCATTATACAACTCTACAGAAACAACTTCATTTGTGACCTGAGCCATATCCGTAGGCTTCCGGCCTCTGCTACGTATAACAAACAAGGATGGCACCAACAATTTTCCCAAGACAAAGTTCAGTTCCTGCTGTTCCTCTGCCATTACAGTGCAGAGGGTAAACAGCGAGTCGAGATTCACGGACATAGTTTTAAATTCAATAGATGTTTCATTCTTAGCTACTAGAAAGGATAATCTGACTGGAAATCAGTCTCTGTAAATCCGGCCTTGCCGATAAGTATGTGCCTATTAAATACATAAGGACAAGAATGAATTGTGTGGTTGTGCATTTTTCAAATGTGTAAGGTTTAATTGGAAACCATATGCACAATAAGTAGATTTTAAAAATGTGTAGAGTTGACTGAGGTGAAATTCAGGCTGCTGTGGGTTGGCCCTTAATGATGCATGATAAAGGAGAAGAGTAGGGGTGATGAGTGTTATTTATTTTTTCAATAATTTATAAAGGCTACAGCAAAGAATCAATGGTAAAATGTGTTCAATGAAAAATACACAGTAAAAACACTAGTAGCAAGAAATATCTTTGGAAGATTTGTTTTGTTTGATGCAAAACGTGTATGGTATTGAACATTCAGAGGAGCATCCATCTCACACCTGGCTCCTAAAATATGGAATTCCCTACCAAAAAACATACGCAATACAAAGGATCATCTGGAATTCAGAAAACAACTAAAAACGTGTCTCGTCACCCTAGAATCAGAAGGGAACGAGTAGGAATCATAGATTCTGACAAACAGGAGCCCAGGGAGGGACCTACAATCCATTGCCTAACCATCCCCAACTGGTGGGCGTTGGGAGGACATTTTGGACCTTTCATGCACACACACCGCCAAGTTTACAGAGGAATACCACAGTAGGCAGGGACCCCCCCACTAAAAGTGAAGGGAGAGACCCCCAACCTTCCTAACCAAACCATCTCTAACCCTAGGGCGGGGAGGAACACATCTCCATTACCCATGTCCACATACTGCTAGGCTTCTACAGAAGATAATTACCACCTCGCAACGTACCTGCTGACTAGGACGCCAAACAATATCAAAGAACGCAGGATGGTCATAGATGCCGACCACAGAAATCAAAGCAAAGCGGTAAGAAGAAAAAACCTGCTAACCCAATACTAAAACCTCATTGTTGCACAAACTCTTCTCATACAGAAACTCAGACGACCACATCTCTGCACAGCAAACCTCACCTACTTCACCACACTGCAACAACATACACATGGGAATCGATCAGACTCGAAAATCGCGCCTAAGTTGAGCGAACGGTGCAAACCGAACTGAAGCTGCCAACAGAACATCATATCTCGCTTTCCTATTACCACTGAACCCTACTGACCACACCCACAGCCTCCCTGTTTCACACTGTCCTTTTTCAGACCCGCCAGAGCGCCACGGGACCACTCGGTGCACCATACAGGAAACCTTTAACACGAACATACTCTGAACTTGCATAGCGTCTCCTTTCTAATAAATGCAAATAGATTGGTAAAACAGAAGCTTGCATAAAGTAGTTGGGCCCGTTGTCCCTTATTTGCTTGTGTCCCAACCCTACCCGCTAGTTCTATTTGTGCCCCCTGGTTTCCCCCACTAATATGCATTTCGAGAGGCATCACTGCAAATGAGTCAAGGCAACGCCTCCCACCAGACATGGTCTCGTAATCAAAGTCACAGCATCAAAGCACGTACGCCAACGCCTCCAGACCCTGGCCCTTCAGATGCCTGGAACACCCAGGGGGTTACAGTGCCGCGATTAACTGTTTCTTGTGGCTCGTCAAGGCCATGTCTCGTGGGTGGCAAAGCTTGAACGCCTGGATCCACTGCTCCAAAGCACGAACGAATTATAGAGCCGTCAAATTGCTAATTACTGTGCTCGAGTTATTATTACACCTTCGTTTATGTAAACCACATTAGACGACGATGGGGGGGGGGGTGTTTTGGTGATAGACTAGAGCAGCCCCTATATTTTCTGTAAACACATGGCCCTTCCCCTTTAAGTACAATACACGCAGCACTGCGCCCTGTGTCTGGTTTACTGATAGGCAAATCATGGTTTCCTTACAGAAAAAGAACACTGCTAGAAACATCTACCAACTCCCACACTCTAGCCCAAGACAAGAGAAATGCCCCGATCAGCCAATCAGCTTGGCAGTCACGCATTCCCCAATGCATCAGGAATGTCACCGAGAGGAATTGCAGGAAGAGCTGGAAATGCACAGTCAAAGTGCGCCTGTCTGGCTGCCTGAGTCCAAAGCTGCAACAAGGCTTTCATCACCGATACCAGGAAAGGCGCGAGGAACTCACCAATATATACAACCACAACCAGCAGCTACGTGTTACCTACTGCAAAACTACGCGCCGTTACCCTACAAGCGGAACAGGAGCTTCCGTGTTCATATAGAGCCCGGTAAACCATATTTGGCAGATTAGTGGAATCTGGAAATAAATAGGGGTCACAATTACGTAACCCCGTGGTACTCAATTTATCTACCTTTGCTAGGCTGATTGGTCAGATATATCTTGGACACTCAGGGAATATGCTTTCTGCAGAGAGCAGCATTTCTCCCTCCTTAGCTATTTAAGCAGCTAAAAACGAATGCACACATGAAGAAAAAACAATATCCTGCTGAAGAAAGAAGTGCCACAAAGCGTTCCCTAACAAATGAGCCGATAACGCTGCCAGATCATCAGCACGCAACAATTAACAGATAATATCATTTCTCCATGAGAGATGGAGGGTTTTGCCCACATCTCCAGTGAAGATGGAAATATTAGCCCACATCTCGGCTGGAAACGGAAGGTATTTATCAACATCTCCAAGAGACTGGCAAAGCCACATTGAAATAGACCAACTTCAAAACTCTATTTGCCAAACAGCCTCCCATGGCTTGGCACTAAAATATCTCACTGGAGTATTCACTTCCAGCCAGCCGACCAGCAGCGTCTGGTCGGGTTCCACAACCCTAAAGGCCATCACCACAAGAACTTCTAATATTTTGGTGCGCTCTCTCTTCATCAACAAGCTTCCTCTTTCTGGAACTCTCTTGAACATCCCTGCTACAATTCAGAGGGGCTCTGAAGACACGCTTATTCCATTCTTCTTAACACCTGAGTCCACACCCCCTCCACTCCCAAACCAAATCTGGGACTGGATGGTCCACCCCTCCCTCCTTGCTTATAGTCCCCTTGCTGCCTAATTGTCTAACCCGCGCCCCATCGTTAGCTCCACGCTCCCTTGTATCTCTGCTTCTCTCGCAGTGTTATGAAGTGCTCAGTTGCTTCCTGAAGCTGGGACCACGCTTTATTAATACCAGGGTAGGAAATGGGCCAGAACAAGACAGAGCGGAGCTGCGGCAAAGTTAGCCTAGACAGAGCGCAGTCAGAGCTGTGCTCCATCCCAGAGCTAGCCAGCCCAGGAAACGACCAGCTCTCCATGACAGTTCTCACCCACAAGCAGCCAGCGCTTTGGAAGAGTCGGCATACTAGAGGAAAGACAGAAACGGCCAAGGCCTCACAGGCTTTTTGCTACAGTGGAGTATTGTGGCCAATAAAAAGAGCAGAGTCCAAATTCCATTGATAGTGATTCAACAAGAAGCCATTTTGAGCTATCACAGACATAGTGCAAATAAAAAATTGTGGGCATTCTTATGTTCCCAAAATGTTCTTTGCGTTCATGCAAGTTGCCAGGCTTGGGTTCCTTGAAGAGATACTGTGTTGCGTGATCTTGCCTGGGGGCACGCCTCTCAGTCCACCCCTGTTCCACATACCCTCGCCCCCGCCAACCCCACCACTCATCACTGTTCCCCAAAGGAGGAGTGGGTTCCCACGGTACATTTTGTTTCCATTTCCAGCACTGATTAGTACCATAATCATCATCATCATCATCATCATCATTCTGCCTTCTTGTGCAAGGACCCTTAATCCACTCTCCCCCTTTTTGATTATCAAGTGGTTCGAGCCTGTAACAAGCTCTTAATGTAAGTAAAGGTTCCGGGTTTTGAAAAACGACTTCCACGGAGGTCTTTCCAATGTCGTAGAACGACTGGACATGTCCTATGTTACTGTCAGGAGACCACACGTGTGCATGCATGCAGCCCATACGCATGCGGCAATTAGCACTTTAAAAGCAATTTGAATCATTTCTACTACAGTATAGCAGGGGGGTCTGGAATTTAAAAAAAAAACGAATATTCATTTAATCCTGATTTTTTAAATCATATAATCAGAGGGGGGTGGTTTCGAGGCAAGTACCAAACCTCGCAAACGGTTGGCTTCTGCATGCCTGGTTTATTGTTTACGCTGTTGAGTGAGTGCCCTGGTGTAGAAGAAAGGGCTGTCTCTACAAAACAAATGCATTTCAAATACTCGAAAACGTAGACTGAAATCAAGCGCATGGTGGAAACTGGCATGAAACTATAAGCATTGTGTGTTCAGTATCACGGTGGGCTTGTACTCTACGAGATTGGGCGCCTGGGGTCCCCAAACACCCATAAACAATCCACCACCTACTCAGGTCGTGCCAGAAAAATAGACATTTCAGGCTGTAGAATTGGGTTTTCAGATTAAGCCTACTTTACTGTAAACCACTGAGGCCCCATGGTGTCTCATGCAGGGGAAAGAAGGGGGACACCCCGGGAGTACGTGCAAGCGTTTCCCCCGGAAGGGCGCAGATTTTGGGCACGGCAGATGCCAGCGAGCTGACCTGGGGATAGCGGGCCCCTCTTCCTGGGAGTTTAGAAGGGGCAGGGAAGGTTTGGGAGCAAGCGACTGTTGGTGGCTTTATGAGCGTCCAGTCGCTGCTCAAGTTCCTTCACTGCAGTGTGGTCCTGGTTGGCATCTTGGTGGTCATGAGTTTAGTGGTAGGGGGCTGCTGGGCAGAAGAGGAGGCCGAGCTCGGAAAAAAATATGTTTACAAAATGTGTTATCTTAATCATTTTCTTCTAGTTTTAGTGGGCATTGGTGGTGTTGTAGATAAATCACCATAAAAGTCTCCGGGTGGGGAGCTTGGTATCCCAGGGCTCCAGGTCACGCTGGTGTCGAGCCGGGTGATGGTCGGGGGTTGTAGAGCGTTTCTTATGCTCTTCCGAGCATGGTCAGGCAGCCTCTCGAGCCTGGTATCAGTGGTGGGGGGCATGTAGTGCGTGTGGGGCCAGTGGGGACGGGATCTTACCGGCTGATCCGGTCCCTTTGGGAGTGTGGTGCACATTGTGTCCACCAGGGGGCAGTGTGGCGTCCGGCAAGCAAGCAGGGTGCTGCCAATTGGGGAGCTGCAGAGTTGGGGGACGGGGGGCAGGGGATATATAAAAAACAAAGGACTATATTGAGAAAGGAAGATAATAAATATCAAGAGATAAACTGGTAGAAGAAAATAAGAAAACAAAAAAGGGAAAGGTGCAGTCAAGCCCGTGTCACCTCACCCTTCCACCGGGTAGGGTGCCACGCCTTTTTTGCCCATTGGCAAGCGGTTGTGGGGGGAGCAAAAATAAATAATAAATATATTGATTTAGGTAGCGTTAAATAAAGTGGGGATTAGCAGGATATTTACTGTGTGGCCTGCGGCCAGCAGGACAGGTAGCCTGTGGTTGGGGTCGATCCATAGGGTGGGGTCACTGTGGTGGGTTTAGTGGGATACTTGACTGGGGAGGAATTAAGTAAGGGGATTATGTCAGGGAGGGTCGTGGACGCTCAGGCCTTGTGGGAGGCGCTCAGCATTATCAGCAGAGCAGCTAAAGCCCAGCTAGAGGGGGCGGTACAAGAAGTTACGGGGAGGGGGCCCGGAGGTGGGAGGCCACAGCGCAGAGTGGCTTCGGACAGGGCCCCCTCGCACCGGTGATGGCTTGTAGCTCGTCAGCGGGGAGAGGTGTGGGATGAAGGGGCCAGGAGGAGCAGGGGAGATATACCAAGGAGGGAAGCGAGGAGCAGGGGAGATGAGAGTTGGGGGGGGGGTCAAGGTGTGGACTTGGTGCCGCGGTATGGGTGGGGGTGCGAAAGAAAAGGGGGGGGTGGAGGTTGGAGTGGGTGCGTTATTGAGGACAATAGGGAAGAAGCAGCCAGAGGGGAGCAGCGGTACAGAGGGGGCAAGGTGGGTAATGCCTGAAGAAGAGTGGAGGTGGGAGGAGGAGGACACTCTCCCCGGGAGATAGCAGTGACAGGGGAAGGTACGGGATGGGATGACCTCCCTGCACAGCGGTTTGAACGCGGAGGGTGTGGCATGGCCCCCGTGGCAGCAGAGGAAGAAGATGGAGAGGGCTTTAGAGCCGTCCCTCCGGTGACAAGAGGCGGGCAGCCTAGAGAGTACGGTACAGCCCGCAGCACGACGGAACACAGGTCAGAGGAGGGAACACCTCGCCAAAAAAGAGAAGAGGAGGGGTAGGGGCTGGTGCAACCCCACCGAGATGACAACACAGGAGCATCGGGGTGGACGCCCCAGTTCTGGTTCGAGAAGGATCTGCCTGGCCCGAGCAGACGTACCCAGCAAGAATGGTATATAGCTGGGGAAGATGAAGGTGGGGAGAAGGATCAGTTTGCTGTGGGAGGAGAGAGGTTGAGGGGAGTGGGTTGGAAGAGAAAGGGGACGTGGTGAGAGGCTTGAGGGGGGGCAGGCCTAGGGTGTAGCAGGAGTAGGGGGTGAATGTGGGGAAGATGGGTTGGGGACTCTGTTTTTCTTTTGTCCCCGCAGTAGGAGCCTGCTGAGGAAGGAATTGAGGAGTGGCGGCGTGGAGGCCAGGATGACGCAGCTAGGTGGCGACAGGCCAGCAAGAGGTGAGCAGGGCAGGGAATGGTTTGCGGCATGGGTCAGGTTGGGGGCTTGGTGGGGGGGGCGGCAAGGGCCTTGGTGAGGGCAGATGGGAGAGGTGTAGCCTCAGTGGAAGTGCAGACAGATAAAGTATCGGATCCTGTGTCCCAGGGGGTGGTGGAGGTGCCTACTTTAAGTACAGGGGAAAGTGCAGAAAAGTGTAAGAAACTACCCTATATGTGTATTACAAACCCTTTGGGTGCGCATTTGATCGTGGCTATGAAGGAATAAATGTGGGCCGGAGAGCGTGTGGATGTGTTCAAGCACTTACATGGGGAGGTGAGAGCTAAAGAGGGGTCAAAGGAGGAGGAGCTGGAGTTGGTGGCTAGACGGTGGGTCCTGGTTACGATTGAAAAATTGGACGTTAGCATTTTTAATATACACGGGCGTCTACTGTGAGAAGTACCCTGGGAGGTGTGTAGCTTTGCTGAATATATATATATATATATATATATATATATATATATATATATATATATATATATATATATATATATATATGATTAGGAAAGCATTTACGAGTTTCAAGGGGTTTGCCGGGGTGAGGTATGAAGAGGAGTTCAGGGCAAGGATGGGTGAGGACAAGCAAGCAGTGTTGGGGGGGGGAGGGGAGATTGATAAGGACCTATGGTTGCAATGGATGGCGCCCACGTACCCTTCCCCAACACGTCATACAGCGAGTGGTTTACCTGTGCCTTACTGTCCCTTTCATGGTCGCCCCGCCCCTGAGGGGTTGGGGAAGGAGGCAGGGGACAGCCATCAGCAGCATGCTGGGCCTTTTAGGGTTGCTCTAGGCCAGTGTTCAAATTCAGACACGAGTGCAGGACGGTATCCCATCACATAATGTTTTGTGACAGGAGAGAGGGGAATGGGGCGTGGATCAGGGAAGGGGGTGGTGGGCAAAGGCCTATACTTCAGTTAAGCTGTAGGTGCTGGAGTGGCTCTGTTTTTACCTATATCGGTAAGGGGCTAGGGTTTTGAGTGCAGGTTTCCAGGAGGGTTTTAAGTTGGGGTACCAGGGCCCGAGGAAGCGGCGGTGGCCGGAAAACCTGAAGTCGGCCCGGGAGAATCCAGAGGTGGTAAGGATGAAGCTGCGGAAGGAAGTGGCTGATAGAGGAGTGGTTGGGCCATTTTCGGATTTCCCGGGTGATCTGGTGGTGTCCCACTTAGGGGTTGTGCCTAAAAAAGCAGACGGGGAGTTCAGGTTGATTCACCGCTTGGCATGGCCAGAGGGCATGTCCGTGAATGATTTAATTGCTCCGGAGGATTACGGGGTGTCCTATGCAAGTGTGAATCAGGCAGTGAGTTTAGTGAGGAAGCAGGGGTGTGGTGCTTTTATGGCCAAGTGTGACATCTAATTGTTTTTTTTAAAGGGGGGGGGTTGTGGTGTTGGAAGGGGATGGAGGATGCAGAGGAGAAAAGATGGGAGGAGGTGATCCAGAGGCGTTGCTAGGGGGGGTCTCAGGGGGCTATAGCCCAGGTCTTTTGGTTGTAGCCCCGGATAGAAGGTCAGGGGAATACAACCAAAAAACTAGCTAGCCCCGGGTCCTGTCAGTCCTGACATTAGCGTAGCCCCATATCTTTTCCAGACCTAGCAACACTCCTGATTTGATCGAATTTATATATTGTGCTGTGTGGGCAAGGGTTGGTCCATGGCAATGGTAGCGGGGAAGCTGGTGGGAAGTGCCTTTTATGGGAAGTGGTTTTGGGGCTTTCAGGCCAGTGGGGGGGGGAAATGGCAAGTAAGATGTTGGAAGGATAGGCAAGGGAAAAAGGGAAGGGGAAGGGCGGCAGGAGGCCAGTGCCAGTGGTCCGTTCAAGGAAGTTGTCCCAGGCTCTGGAGAGCGCAAGCTGGTCGCCATGAGAAATAGACATGTTTTTGACGTGTTTTATTTGGCTGGTTTTTGGGGCATTTAGGGTCTCAGAGCTTGTACTGAAGGCACGGGGAAGGAGGTCTGCTGTGGAAGCACGTCTCTCTGTCAGAGGACAGCGTGGTTATCAAAATGTGTAAATCAAAGGCGGATCAGTTGGGTAAGGGTTTTTGGGTGTATTTGGATAGAGGGATTACGGAGTTGTGTCCAGTGTAGGCGGGAGTGCTGTGGAGGGAGAGATGTCGAGGAAGGGAGGGTTTGGTTTTTCAGCATGACAACAGGAAGGGGTGATGGCTACTCAAGTTTTGGGGTGATGAGGAGGGCCCTGTTGGTGGTGGGTGAGAAAGCGAAAGATTTTGACACTAATTCTTTTAGGATGGGGGCAGCACCTGAAGGAAGCAGGCTGGGTTTGTATGAGGAGAATGTGAAGAGACTGGGGCGCTAGAAATCGGCATAGTACAAAGGATACATCAGAGATCTGGGAAAAGAGGGTTTGGGGGTCAACAGAGAGAGGAGGCTCACTGCCTTTCTTTTTCAGATGTCACGCAGAGGAGTGGGGAGTTGCCTCAGATCTGGATATGCGGACACTCCATAGTGAAATGTGCATGGAAATATGCAGCAATAAGGGTTTTCGGTACTCAGTTGGGGGTGCAGTTATAAAGTGGCGTTGTTGAGATGGTCTGCGGTTGGGGGGCGTAGGTGGGACCAACTATTGCCTATGCTGGCTGGCATGTGGGAGCTTAATGGGGTATTGCGGCTTTGGTTTTACATGCAGGGGAGAACGTCCTGGTTAGGGATACAGGTGTGGCATTGTTAAAGAAGATGACGAGGGACCTTAGTTAGCTAAGGGAGATATGGCCTGGGGTTGTGTTGATTTGGACTGAGTTAATGTCAAGGAGGGTATGGATGGAGCTGTGAAGGAGAGGGCGTTGGAACGGACGAGTAAAAAGATTAACAGGGAAATGTTGACATTCTGAAGGTCCTGTGGGGTGCGGACACTCGCACAGCCGGAGATCAAATATGAAGCGCTTGATTTGTTTCAGGTGGATGGATTTCATTTGTGACAGTGGAGGGTATCATAAAAAGGTTGGAGGTAAAAGAGAGTGGGGGACAGAAAAAACATCTCAGGGAGGGTTTTTCTCGTGCCGGGGACATGACCCTTTGGAGGATGGTTGGGGTAAGAAAGAAGGGGTACTCGCGTGGTAAAGAGGGGGGGGTGGCACTGTTTGCACGAACAGGCTAACCTGGGGGTGCAAAGAGGGGGAAGAGGTATTGAAGAAGGAGGAGCGTGGCCTTGAGAAGATGGGGAGAGAAACCGGGAATGAAGGTTGAGAGGAATTGAGGGTGAGGGAGCAGGGGGCAGGATGTGATGAATGTTTTATTGTTTTGCGATTGTTAATTGATCTGTTAGTCTCTAAGGCCAGGGAGCCAGGTTTGCGTGTTTTTTGTAAGCTGTGGCCTGTCACATTAATGCAACCTTTTCCACTTCAAGCGAGTCTAGGAATTTTATGCAGTGAGCCTTAAAGCACGTGAAGCTCATCACCACTGTGACATTGGTGTCCAAGTGCTAGTATTACTCAGCAAATTCTGCCGCGCAAGCTAAATCGTAACCTCACCGAGCCAGGACACTTTGTCATAGGTAAGGTAATCAAAGCAGATTCCCATTCATAAATGAAGTAGTAAAATAAGGATTTATTTGCGAATAAAAGGACCTCAATTGCACAGGTTAAAGCCGGAGGTAAACTGCCAAAACCAACTCTCGTGCGTGCAATGACACCAGAACATTCTAAAAGGGAATGTCATTGTGAACACCACAACCAATTAGGATACAACACACTTCCCAGAATAGATAAAACACGTGGCTAGTCTAACATACTACAAACCGAGGCAAATAAAAGCATTTATCTTAGCAGTTGTAGAAACACAAGGTTTGACAAAGCGACAATTTATAAGTAGGGATTTTGCTTTCAGACTACCATTTTAGTACGGTTTCCAAGAATTCGAGCAGATGGTATTTTTCCCCCTTAATTTATTATGAATATACTTACAGCCAAAACGGCTTGTATATACATACATTTGTACTAACAATAAAAAAACATACATTGCATCATATTTCATAATAGGGCAAATTCCAATATCATTATAAAATCCCCTGTGATAATTCACCTAAAGGTTTGTTACATTTCAAATAAAATGTCATTTCCTTCTATAAACATTTTCCACAAGAGAGACTTATCGGCACATTTGATGTCGATGTTTCTTATCTATTCATTTATTTGCAATTGGTTTACAACAAACCTTTACAAAAACAGAAACCAGAAATCGACTCAGTACATACTATGAAAACACAAAATCCCAAAGGGAAACGAAAAAAAAAGAAAACATAAATAATAACTACAAGTTGGGCACTCAGCCCTTTTAAAAAATACCACACAGAGTAATTAACTCATTCATTGAATATTGAGTTATACAAGGAAAAAAACACAGACTATCATATAAATAATTAAAAAATACAAAAATACACACAAAAAGAAAAGAAAAAAAAATCACCATTCTGAAATTCATTGAGCAAAGTTCAGCCAATGAAACACAAATAAACAACCTTCCGGTACAATATGTTAAAAATACTTTGAATAAGATTCATCAGTGCATTTAAACTTGCACAGTGTGTAATGATATGTTCTAGTGTTTCAATCTCTACTGCACCACAAAGGTGACACAAACGCTCCGATTTTATGTGACCAATTTTCGCACCCTCAGTCTCTAAAACCTGGGAGGTATAACAATTTCTCATAGCACATGGCCTATGAGAGATTTACAGGTAAATTCGGCCATCATCAAACCCCAAGCGCATATATTCGACTGATAAAATCTTAGGCATTCCAAACAATATTCACAATATTTTTGCTCCATGTTTGCCCAATTTCCTAATCAATTTGTGTCCCCACACTTCAACACCATAATAGGAACAATTTTTCCAGAGCAAAACAGTGGATTGGCTTTATCGAGCATCCTCCAATAAAGAGCTTAGGGTATGTGCTATTCTCAGACATTTACTCTTATTCTCCTCTCAATGTAGGTCCCATTTTAACCTGTCATCAATTATCACACCCAGGTATTTATAGCATCTGACAGATTCAACAGGTTAATTATTGATCTTCCACACAAAATTGGATTTAGGATTATTTCTTTTTACTGTAAATGCTATGATTTTTGTTTTATTGATATTGATACGAAGCCCATTTACTCTTGCATATTCACCAAGAGCATCAAGCATTTATTTTTTGGAGCCCCTTTGGTGTGTAATCCAACAGAAGTACATACTCTGCATAGCCTAGCCAGCTGATTGTTAAGGCTCCAACCTTTATTGGACAAGTGGTCAAACTATTTAAAGCATCTGCCAAGTCTGCAAGATATAAATTAAATAATGTCTAGGCAAATATGCATCCCTGCTTCACACCCCAGGAAGTTGGCAACAAGTCAGACAAAGTGCCCTGTCCATCCAATCGCACACTTGTATCTTGCTACAGCAGCATGATCATGTTCAACAGGCCACGAGGAACTTTCCATGCAATTAATTTATTCCATAGCCGATTCCTCATGACTGTGTCGAATGCCACACTGAAATCAATATATGCTCCATAAACAGGCAGTTGAGGTCTCGTCCACGCATGTTCAATAGCAGATGCAAGGATGAGTATATTGTGAGTAGCACTAGAATTTTTCCTAAATCCACTCTGATTTGGTGGTAAGACATTGTTCTTCACTATCCACTGGTTAAGTTAATCTAGTAGTACTCTGGCAAATATTTTGTCCAGAATATCCAACATTTCAAGCATGCAATAATTGGACAGGTTTTTCCAACATCCCTTTTTATGTATAGGGGAGGGGGTGCGGCTCTCTCTCCAGGAAGACAGCACCTGTTCATAGTTCCCAATATTCACAAAAAAAGGACATGCAAAGCCCAAGCCCACCTTTTCAGGGATTGTCTAATCAAACTATTGCATGTCCCTTCTGGGCCGGCAGACCCTCTCAATTATGTCTGTGATATCAGTCTCTGCCGATTTACATGTCCAGGTACGAAATGCACTTATTCCCTCTACATCCACTGGTTCAACAGCCCCCAACGTCATCTCTACATGATTGCGCCATGCTTCCTCAGACACACTATTGATAGGCAAGGCTTTCTTCACAGCTCCTCTAATCACCATCCATATGCCTGTGTTGTTATCAGTCGGAGCATGATAGGCTAGTTATTTCCAAACTTCTATCTCACACTTATTGTGATGACCCTTAAGCCACCGCCACCATCTTGCTTTCAATGTTTTAATATGCTTGGATATTTCTAATGCTGCGAGTTTGCCTATATCAACATGCAGTGCCTCTGCAACACCTTTTCACAGTTACTTTTTTGCAGCATGTACTCTACGATCGTATTGTCGACCTGTTCCACTTAAAGAATTCCAATGTTCTTCAGTACTTTTGCAATTTCTTTTTTTCTGAATTGGCTCCTTAATGGAGGAGGTCACTATCAAGAAATCAGGTATAGTTGAGGGCCCAACACTTTCATGACCAAGCAAACATTTCTCAAATTATAGGGAAATGTCCCTTTCAGCCACTAGCTTTGCTTTGTCTAGATTTGTCACGTTCCACCGTATGCGGTTGGAGCCACTATTGACAGAATACCATTTAGATCAAACATTTGATGGTTTTCTTGGGATTTTAATTCAACACACTGTGGCATATGATCACTCTCCTCACGTGTAAGTACAGCCATGTCCTCCACCAAAGCCAGTGCTACGCTATTCAGAAACACATAGTCAATGGTGGAGGCACTCTTGCCATTCACACGTGTATAGGCTTTCTGGGCATCGCCAAAACTATATCCATCCAGCATAGTGAGGTGGTAAGAATAGAGTAATGTAGCCCAAGCCTTTCCCTGCTGATTAAATTCAAGCACACTCATTGCGGATCACCCACCCATGACAGGCAAACCTTCCAATGTTGTTCCTATATTAGCATTAAAGTCATCTACTATCCAAATTGGAATACATGGATCAATGTCATTGAAAATATTTTTTACTGTTTTTATATTTTGTTTATTTGCCACTGCATTAGTAGGGTCATATATATATATACTAATAAGGACCATTTCTCATTCCTTCACAAGTTCACAACTAATTCTAACCACTAGAACCATATAGAAGTCGAACCATTTAATTCTTCAAGACTCCATGGATGCCGAACAGAAACCTAAAGTCCCCCTTTAGGTCAACCTTTTGGGTCCCTTTACAGCCAATATCTGCGTAGTACGTAGACCATCTATTTTGCATGCCTCTGTCATCCATGTTTCTTGGAGAGCAACTATATTGAATATATGGATATTGGCTTACAAACCATCATCAGCGGACAGGTGGAGAAACCCCCTAGTGTTCCATGAACATGTCATTCTATGGTCACTGAGACTTTGCAGAGAAGTGGGCCTTAAAGACCTTGGGGAGCCATTGCCAATAACCATCTCCATTATCAACCTCCTCTTTATTGGTCTCCCTGTCACCCACCTCCATGTGGTCTCCGTTATATGTTGCCCTCTCATCTACACTGTCCCGCTGGTTAGTCCAAGATCGCATATCCATAAAGGGGTCCTTTTCATCATGGGGCTTTCTGACCAGTAGGGGAGTTCTATTTGTATGGGTCTGCATCCTTACAGTTGGCCAACTGTGACCATGTCTGTACAGATAATTTTCATATTACAGAATATACTCCAATGTGGCTTCAGATGTAAACCAAATATCTGAGGCCAAAGTTGCTATATCCTCCAGTTGTCCACAATCTTAATATTGTTTGTGGTTATGACCCAAAGTGGCACTACACTATGCAAGATGCACAGAACAGCTCTGCAATTTAAGTGGGGGGTGGTGATCAATGGATGAAACAGGCCTCAACTATAGAGCTCTTACCTCATCTACAGATTCTATGCCAAGTAAGACAGCATTATGCTTATATTGTTTGTTTACCAGACCTTCCTTTTTCCATTCAGTTGGGATGGGCCATTCATCCTGGTTTGAGAGGCAGTATTTACCAACCGACATCCACCCACCTCATTTTCCCCATCATTAGTTTTAGTATTGATACCAGCTATTAATATCAGTTATTTTTCATCATTGCATATCCTCCAATACACAATCTTGTGCGTCTACACGCACACACTGTTTCTTCTTTTTGACTGCTACTCTCCTAGGCACATCACCATTGCTACCAACTTCGATACATTGCTTAACAATTGTTTTTATTGCGTATACAGTTATAAAAAAAACGTTTACACAAAGTTAAAAATATGAATCATATTAAAAACAAATATCTCAAAACACACATAGAATTGTTATTTTTACAGTTATAATAAAGAAAACATAAAAGTAAGGGGTGAGTGTCACAATACAGAGGGGGGCCTAAGCATCAAATAACAGAGTACCAGAAGGAGGACGTCAAATAGTAAGCTTCAGGGTCAAAGGCCACTTCATAGTTCTACATCCTCCTCAAACTTTCTCAGTAATGTATCCGCACATTTCCAAACTTGCGTGATGGCTATAATCAAACCCCTATTTTGGCCCGAAAGACATCTCAACTAAAACGATTCATCAGTTATTTGTTCAACATCTTCTGCATACTTGGTGAAATCTCTTTCATAAATGGCTCCCATGGCAGAACATTTAGTGAGTATATGTCCTGCAGATTCATTCTCATTTTTGTCACCACATAACCTACAAGATCTTTCATTGGGAGGAATCTTGATCCAAGCACCCCTAATTTCTAGCACATTGAGATAATTTAGTCTAAATGCGCTATAATGCTGTCTGCGAGACCAACACACCAGCAAACAGTACTCGCTGAGCACTGCCGTTAATGCTACTCTATTTTTGTTACCAATCTTAGAAGGATGGAAGGCTGAGTGAGTTCTCCAAAGTGAATCTAAACTTTCCACATCTTAAATGACATCTTGCAAGTTTCACTACAAATGCCATAAAAGCTAGTGTGGGGCGATGTGTTTGGGAAAGTAAGCAATGTGTGTATGGTCCTGTTAGAGAGCTGTGCAGTGATGGCGACTGTTTGTAGTCTTGTTAAAGAGCTGTGTGATAGAGACAGTGAATTGGCTTGGCAGTGACAGATCCAGACACAGTGTTGGTTTGACAACCAGTGACAGATCTTCTAAAGCAGGCAGAAGCAGGGACAAGGATGCAGCCTGTATACTAGTCAGTAACAAAGCCTGTGATAAATACATAGTATATTTTAATGTTAATACGACAAAGTGACTTTATGGAGATTGAGTGACCGAAACGGTGCATGCAACACTGGCAAGGCCTGTGACAGCCCGTGTCTAATACTGCATAACCAAGACTATGACAGGCATTGCGTGATAGCGTCTGATTACCAAGGCCCGCTTGAGCACATCTCAAGCCCATCATGCAACCACACAATATTTATCTCTATGGCCATACAGCTTTAGGCCTAGATATTGCCTCTCCTGTAAAAGCCATGTTTTGCTATAAGCTACACATGTATTGTTGTTGCTTTTACGCTGCTTTAATAGGAAAATGCATGCCTCCATGACACCACAAACTGCGCCCCTCCCCTATAAACTGCCCTTGAGTCATAAAACGACCCTGTTTCTATTTGTTAACTCCGTTTCTATCTTAACTTCTATGTCTTTTCATCCCTCTCATCGATTATTCACACTACCAGACTATAGTGGAGATTACAGCAAAGTTTTTTGGTAAAATAGTGTTTCGAGGCTGATCAAGGAGCCCATGCTCTGCTACAGGTAAGCGACCAAGTGTTGGGGGTACAGGGCTGCTGTATGTTTTATAGGGTGTTCTCGAAGCACTCTTGAGGCTGGTAGGAGACGAGTTATCTGTTGGGATTAGTGTTTAGGCCAGTCTGCAGTGCAACTAAGCGCTATCCCTATCTCTGTAACTAAGCACTGATCATCCTCTGTAACAAGCGCCACGATGCCTACGGGCAGATGCGCGCGCGCTCAATAAATAAATAAATAAATAGTGTGAAGTTCTGGAGAAGAGGACGACATAGCGTGTCTGTGCGTAGAAGATATATATCAGGGTTGAGTGGCATAAGGCAAGCGTAAGGTCTTCAAGTACAGTGTGTAGTTATTACTCAGAGGATACGCTATTCAGCAGAGCAATATCCTCAAAACATACAGGAGAACGAAGGCATCACATAATCGCACTAGTACTACATAAAGCTGCATTAGATGTATGCGTTAACCACTCTCCTCACATTATGATAGCAGAGCGTATGTGTTAGATGAGGAGTGAAAGAGCATGTGTCTATTAACAGAGCCTTGTTGCAGAGCACGTCTAATACAGCCTATGTGGCAGAGTACTTGACACACCGTGTGAGCATGTGGCCAGGCATAACTTGCACACTGTGCAACTGTGGTACACATTGTATGCAGAATGCGTGGCTGGGATTGGGATACACTGTGTGCCTAGTTAGTGTTAGGGCATGACACGGCTGCTGTACAGGATGCAAAAGGCCTGTGGGACAGTGATTCTGGTACACTGTGTACATAGCCTGCACCAAGGGTCCCTGCTAGACCTTGCATATGGCACAACTCGTACACAGTGCCCAGCTAAGGTACATTATGTACACAACCTCTGTGAAGTGACTCAGATACATTATGTACACAGCCTGTGTCGGAGCATGTGATAAGACTAAACTGCTAAACAAAGACGGCGAGCCATGTTATAAAGAACCCATGTGACTGATGCATCGTAATATAGATCATGTGAAATACCGAGACCGCGCGAGACAAGACTGGCTCGCTTTATGCAGAGCGTATTACACGCTTGCTACAAAGCCTGCAATAAACACGTTATTCGGACCCAATGAAAAAACATATGGATACCCCCTACAGTGGCACAGCATGTACTAAATACCCTTATACAGAACCAGCCGAGACCCCGTCCCTCGTAACACGTGACACAGCCAGCATATTACACTTTGCACAGATGATGTGCGAGAGAACTGGCAAGACAAAGTTCAAGTCGTGACAGAGCATTCCCATTTATAGAGAGCCTGTGATAAATGCATTTTTAAAGATGTTTCAGCCGCGCGTAATCCTGCCTGCGTAACCGTGTAAGGAGCCTTCTGCGTGCATCTGAACAAGTGCTGCACTTGACACACTTAGGTGGCGGCGCCCGGGCTGCGCGTCTCGCCGAGCCCGTCATAAGCCGCTTCCATGCAGAACCTGTGGGCTGCTCACCTTGGCGCACGGTCTTGAGCTGCACGGGCTCCGGGCTGCGCTGCACCAGCTCCTGCACGTCGTAGCCGGGCAGCCCCGCCACCGGCACCCCGGCCACTTCCAGCAGCAGCTCCCCGGGGGCCAGGCTGCCCTCGGTGCAGAGTAGGGCGGCGGGCTCGTCCGCCTCCCCCAGGTAGGTGAACTCTCCGTGCTCGGCTCCCCCCAGCAGAGGTAGCGGCAGCCCCGCGGCGCCGGGCCCGCGAGTCACGGCGCAGCGGCTCACCCTGCCCGTCCAGTGGTTCTTCTTCTGGATCACCTTTGCCATGGCGACGGGCGGCGCCCCCGGGACAGGCGCCCCCCGGGGGCCAGCCGCTGGGGCACCGGGGAGCGAGCCCGCAGACCAGAGCGCAACTTCCCGGCTGCCGGAGCCGCACTCTCTCTCTCTCTCTCTCCGGGATGAACTTTTCTTTCCCTCCCCGCGGTCTGATCAGAGCGTCTGCTCAGGTGCCCTCCTGCCGCCGCCGCCGCCGGGATCCAGGGGGCCCGCACGCCCCCTCCCCGCTGCCCTGGCTGTCACTTTCTGCCCTGCGCTCCGGGAATGGGCCGCGGCCCCTTTAAGGGCATACAAAGGGCTCCGCCGCTGCTGCCTGCTGTGCCCGGCCCGTGGATGGGAGCCCCCAGCGCGCATGCGCCGTCTCTCGCCCGGAGGAACCTGCCTGCCGGTCACACCACGCCCTGCCCGCTCCTGCCGGAGGCGGCTCGGACACACACGCACCGCAGGCGGGCGCCACCCCGGGCCCAAGCGCGCCGCCTGCAGCCCCGGGCGGCGCCCGAGCTCTGGCGGCCACTGTGCCAGGTGCGGACTCGGAGCCCTGCACCCTGAGCGGGAAGTAGCTCGCAGGAGGAGTGCCAGTGGATCTTCAGAATAAAGTGGAGCGGCGCATAAGCGGCAGCGGGAATCTCGGGAGTTTTCTACCGCCACAATTGTGGGGTGTTGCTCCTTATTCACGGCTGTTGGGGTACCGTGACACCTATGAAGAACTTGCAATATTCTGTCACTGCTCCGAGTCTCTCTCATGGCTGTGCTTCATTCACATAGGTCATGCCTTCATGGGCGTAATTTTAGGGGGGACGGGGGTGTTTGCCCCCCCCAACTTTCATGGCACAGCATTTTGTCCCCATTCTTTTGGCTGGGGCACCTTTTTTTCAGATGTCATGTCCCCCCTAACATTTTCTGCAAAGTTACTCCACTGCATGCCTTAATGTTATGTACTGTTACCTGGTCTTGTACTGTGCACTGCTGCCACTTGCATGGTCTCTTTCGCAGATCTGAAATGGAAGGAGGGTTGGGGGGGTTGCTAGTGAGATTGACTGGGGGGGGGGGGGAACAAGAGAGTTTTGATGTGATGTTGGCAGCTCCAGTTTGGAGAAGCCCGTCACTCAGCCTTGGTGCTTTTTCCGTTGGTAGGCGTCATATTGTGTTGAGTTATGAGGGTGCATGGGTGCTCTGTGTGTACTTTTGTTTGGTTTCAAGTTGGGTGTTGTGGATTGTGCGCAGTTTGTGGTGCGATAGATGTGCGTTTGTTAGAGTTTGAGGGTGAGTAGGCAGAATATTGAGTTTTTGTAGCGTTAAGGAGCACATACTGTTGGGAATACACCTAGATTCAAAGCATATGCTGTGTTGAAATGCACCTATGTTCAACGCAGAATGCGTTGAAAATAAACCCAGATTCAAAGCGTACACTGTGTTTAATTACACCTGTATTCACATCATAAACTGTGTTGAAATGGATTTAGGTGCGATGCCTACATTGTGTAGAAAATGGACCTAGATTCAAAGCATGCACCTTGTTGGAATACATCTAGTTCAGCACATATATTGCGTGAGAGGATCCGGCAGTACACGAGTATGTCAGCTTGGGTCAGTAGATTTGACAGATGCAATGCATTTCCTAGCTCCCCCGCCTTTCCTCATTGCCCAACCTCAGGAAGTCCATCTAAGTTTAACACATTCCTACCCCAAAAATACAGCTTAGTGCAATACATTACAAGCCCCCAATACATCTAAGTGCACCACCCAGATAACTCACAGTACATCTATCCGGCTATACAGGGGGTGCAGCAGGTAATCTACACATTATGATATATGATAATGGTAATGAAAAAGTGGCAAGGTTTTAATTGAGCACAGTAATGGCTGTGTTCGCCGTCCGGGTGCGTGACTTTTATTTTCCTCTAATCAATAGTCAAAATCTTTATACACAATAACTATTAAGAAACACACCACTCCACTCTGTGGCACAAAGCCTTTCCGCCCTGACAATGCCATAACAGCCCACAAGTGGAAAACTCCAGTTTGTTTTTCCAAATGAAAAATCACAGAATCTCTAGAACACAACATATACTGTGTTCATTTCTTGTCTTCTAGTCCCCTCCCCCCAAACCACCACCAACATGTAAAGAGAAACCTTAAGTGAGGCAAGAAATCGATGGGTTGTCCCAAAGAAGTTAGGACCTAAGAAGTGTCGCACTTAAGATCTGCAAGTAGGTAAGGGACCTTAACAAGTGGCGTGAGCTATTCAGGGCCGGCTTAAAATATGTCAAGACTTGTGGGGGGCCATTTCAACACGTTTGGGGGACATTGTCTATAGCTGGGACAAACAGCCTGGGGTGATTAGGTTGTAATGGAGACAGAGGAAAGCGACAGATGATTAACAGTGGTGGGGCAGCCAGTCTGAGGTAGATGAGACGCTAAATGTGCACTGAAAGCCGTTAGCTCCTAGTGGACAAAGAGCGATTATGCAGAGGAACTGGGTGAACCAAAGCAATAAGTGCTGACAGGATACTGCCAAAAGCTGAGTATCTCGAAAGCCTGAAGGCACCAGCAAAGGCAGACTATACACACATTTTATATCCCGATATAAAGAAGCTGTTGCTTTGCGTTTAGACTGTTAACACAGTGGCTGCTGCTGGGGGTGGGAGTCTCGGGGACCTGGGATGTGTGTGTTTTGGTCAGATGCAATTTTTATGTGCCATGTCTAATTAGTTTTAGCATCGTTATTGGGTGACACTGCCATACAGAGCATATCTGTGACTTGTTAGCCAGATAGGGACAGGTAGTTAGAATATGTGCCCTCCCAGCTCAGTGATACAAAACCCTGGCGGTGTCATCTGTGTTTTTATGACTACACATGAAATTGCTAATAGATGTATTGTACATATCTTCTACATTGATACATGTCTTTGTGTAGTGTTTTTTATGATTGGTGCACGTAGGACCTAAGGCCTACGTAATAAAACTATGAAAACATTTTTCATTAAATGAAAAATGTGGTACTCTGTGTAATTTTCATTTTGTGAGATGATGTATACAACTCACGAAATGTGACCTAGTCTAAATTGGAGCAAGGCTATTAAATTTGGTTCAAAATGGTTCATCTGGGGGACTCCCCTCTGTGTGCTAACAGTGGTGGGACAGCCAGTCTGAGGTAGATGAAACGCTAAATGTGCACTGAAAGCCGTTGGCTCCTAGTGGACAAAGAGCAATTATGCAGAGGAACTGGGTGAACCAAAGCAATAAGTGCTGACAGGATACTGCCAAAAGCTGAGTATCTCGAAAGCCTGAAGGCACCAGCAAAGGCAGACTATAATGTGTGCTACAAATCACACATTTTATATCCCGATATAAAGAAGCTGTTGCTTTGTGTTTAGACTGTTAACACAGTGGCTGCTGCTGGGGGTGGGAGTCTCGGGGCCCATTTCACTCAAAAAGTTTGAAGGCCGTGACACACGTCCCTAACGAACAGAGTCTTAACAGATGCTGTTACAAGTCCATTACTGGCATGAAAAGGAAGGCAGAATTGCGTTTATTTTTAAAATGTGTTAAAGCTAATTAAGCTGCAGTAAAAAAGCACCTTAACATAATTCATATCTCAAAATAGGTCCATGCATTTTCCAATCCATGAGCCTTATGTTCATTTTATTTAGTCATTCTAATGTCCAAACGTCAATATGATGTTGCAGGAATAAAACCATGTATTGTCGATTTATTTGATTGACCCTTCAGAGTATTAATCAAACTCCAAATGTCTGACACTCATGATGTCATTGGACACATTTATGATAGGGCCATCTACAAGGCGGAGTAGTTTTCTCTCAAATTCTTACCATTGCCTCCACTGAGACTATGGTACATTTTGGTCTTTGCCAGAACTGAGCCCCGGCTAGCCCAGCCAGTTTAAAGCTGTGGGTAAACGGTACATTATTCTTGTATACATGGTGTACAGTAAGGGAGAATATAGTGAATGATAATGGTGTAAAATAAACTGACAACTGAAAGCCTTTCTGAAATGGTGTGAAGAGGGGTCATTCACAAAATGATGCTTCCGATTGGATTCGTGCATCTGGCCCGCTGCCGCATGAAAGGGTCCTTGTCAGAGGTGTAAATAAATACATACACGCCAGAGAGCATTTAGCTTCAGCAAGATACAAATGTGCAACCAATTTTGAAGGCCTGTGCATTGACTTTAAAGACTTGCTTATCAGTGCTGCAGACAAGGCTATACCCTATATAAAAGACAAGTCCCAGAACTTTGGAGTGCATTTACTTCCAAAAAGAATTCAGCAGGCTCAGAATGTTAGTTGAAGAACTATGATAATGTTATTTGTAAGCAGTAGTTTGTTTGTGCCTACACCTCTTTGCGCCAAATTTCTGATGTAAATGAATAAAAGTACGTAGTCAAGTATATTTTCTTAATTTATTTGATATATGTTCTGCCCATATGGATGACACGTGTTTCGGCGTTCCATTGGCGCCTTTTTCAAATCCGGGCTGAATGCAAGCGTAACATGTAATAAACCAAAACACAAAATATAACATATGAAATAGCATTTTAGCATATTTTATAACACATTTAGTAGTTTACAAACGGAGCTGAGGGACTCTATGTCTCCGTGTTGACCTACATCCTTGCGACACAAGAATAAAATAATAAAATAAGAAAACCATTGCCAACTTTAATAGCACTAACATACGGGTCGCGAGAGTACACCTTATGAGATCCCCACTCAAGAAGTTCCTCACTCAGTATAATGTTATTTGTAGTCAGACTCTTTTTGCTATGCATTTTGGAGTACAACATGATGTAAAATATAAGTCCTACTGCATCCTCGCGTGAAGCACCCCTTTACTTTATCATATGTTTACTTTGCATAATCTTGTGATTTCTATGAGCTGAAAAACCTGCTCAAACAGCTTATTGGATGTACTTTCGGGGAATTTTGAAACTGTCAGAGAATTCCCCTTTCAGAATCCTAGGAATGTAATATGACAAAACATGAACCAACACAGGACCATTGATCTATTGATATGTCATTTATAACGCGCCTATACACAAGTGTTTCTAAGCGCGACAAGACAAGAGAAGGAAGAAGGAGGGAGGACGAGACAAACAATCTTACTAGGCCTTGTGTCATTCAGATTGTGCAAGAATGAGAGTGCAAGGGAAGGTGGGGAAGTGCCAGAGAGAGGGAACGGGGACAGCAGGGCAGCCATGCTCTAAGTAAGTGAAGCACAGGGCAGTGCTGCTCTGGGTAAGTGCAAATGAGGCAAGGGACTGTAGAGGTTACAGTTACTAAGTGCGTCAAAGGCCCGGAGCCAGTGCAGGGGTGACCGATCAAGGGAGAGCCTGGTACCCAGTGAGACTCTGAGGGAAGTCAAGCAATCAGTCGGTGCGGCAGACAGATGGGTCGGCAGGGGAGGGTGAAGGAGAGAAAGCAGAGGAGAAAAACGTTTTGAGCTGCTTCCGGAACTTCAGGTGGTCCGGCTCAAATTTGAGAGGGGCAGGGAGGCCATTCCAGCAGAATGCACCTGCAGAGGAGAGAGATCTACGCCGCACTCTCTGCCTGTAAAAGCGTCTGACCCTTGGAGGAAGCTGAGCAAAGGGTTCGAGAAGGCAGTGAGCATTGGATGTAGTGCTGGCCCCAGAAAGCCTTGTGGACAATGCAAAGGGTCTTGAACTTGATCCTTGCAGCCACCAGCAGGCTGGGGAGAGTTTTTAGGGCTGGAGAGATACAGTCCCTGGGCTTGAGGCCTAGGATAAGTCTCTCAGTCCATGTTCTGGATTAGTTGAAGAGGGCAGAGAGTAGCGGAAGGCAGATTGAGAAAGAGGCTGTTGCAATAGTCCACCCTAGAGAGAACCAGTGCTGTGGAGACTGCAAGCATCTGGGTAAGGTGAGCAAGGGAAGAGTACCTTTTGTGGAGGTGCAGCTGGTAGGGGGACTTCATGGCGACGTCCAAGATATGAGGAAAGAAAGAGAGAGTGGGGTTGAAAATGACACCAAGGTTTTTTTGCAGTGAAGGAAAAGGGCCCAAGGTGGGTGGCCAGAGTGAGAGAGGGAAAGCAGGAGTCCCAATGGGATCTCTGTCTTACTGGCATTAAGGCAGAGATTGTTGGAGGCACACCACACATGAATCGTGGATAGACACTCGGGAATGAGCGAGGGAGGAGAAGTGGCTGATGGGAGCCTGAAGGAGTGCCGAGTGTCATCCGCATAACACTAAAATGTGGGCCAAATAGTGGTCGGAAAACCGTGGTGAGAGGATGGAGCCCCGGGGGACACCTGGTGGAGGGATAGGTGGTGGAGAGAAAGGAAGCAAGTTGAACCTAACAGGGGCGGTCCAAGGGGACGGTCAACCATTCTGAGGCTTGATCCATGATGTCCATGTTCTCACGGAGTCGATTGATCAGGATGACCTGGTTGACCATGTCACAGGCAGAGGAGAGATCCAGGAGGATGATGCTGGAATCAAGGTTTGAGAGCAGATCTTCACGGGTGTTTAGGAGAACAGTGTCCATGACTCTGGCAGCTCTGAAGGCAGACTGATGGTCATGGAGACCTAGGTTGGGAGATGGCCAGCTGTGAGTTTGCTCAACAAATGGGTGATAGAAATCGGGGCAATAGTTTGCCGGACAGGTAGGATCGGCAACCGGCTTCTTGAGTAGGGAGCGCACAAGGGAGTGCTTGAGGGGAGAGGGGGAAGGGTCCAGTGGCGAATGAGTGATTACAGAAATCGGCCAAGGCAGGAGTGAGGGTGTCATTATGGTCCTTAATCGTTCTGGAGGAGCAGGGGAGCACCTTTTTGGATGACACTTTCATAGATCGGACTTGTCTAGAAACTTCATCACGTGTAGTCGGAGAGAAAGAAGAGAAAGGGGGAGGAGAGGGAGAGTTGGCCAAAGGGGGGCCGATAGCGGGAGAGGAAGAGAAGATGGAGGACAAGGTGTCCTGAGTTTTAGTGGTGAATTGAGAGGCCAGAGCTGTACAGAGGGGTTTATAGTGATAATTTCGAAATGGGGGTTTCTCCCCCAACCTTTTTTATTTTTTATTTTTTTTTTTTTACCAATTTTTTTCATTCCCATACCCCAAAATAAATATATAATTTTAAACGGAATTCGACTTTTTTTTCGCATTTTTTTTTCAACATTTTTGTCATTCGACATTTATTTTTTCGAGATTGACTGACCACCGTACAGAGGACCTGAAAGGGAACAAGAGAGGTAGACCATGCAGCAGGATTGGCCAGTTCCTTGCAGATGTTAAAGAGCTTGGCCCTGTTGTTAGAGGCCGCAGTGACACAGGCTTGAATGTGGGATTTCTTTTTGGACAGGACAGCAAGCCTCTATTGCCTTTTGGAGCAGGCGGCAGGACAGTTAGCCTGGGGGATGCGCTCCAGGCCCTCCACTTCCTCTCAGCCACCATGCACTGGCATTTCATGGCGGCGAGGACGGAATCATACCAAGAGTTGAACTTGGAGGTAGGCTTCAACTGGATTCTCATGACAAGGGCAAGGATGTCCAGAGTGTTGGACATAGAAAGATAGATGCAGATTAGAGAGGGCTGTGTCACAGTCTGAGTCAGCCGCAGGAGTAGAGAAAGTAGAGGCAAAGGCATCCACTTACACATGCTTCAAGGGCAGAATGACCACAAAGGTAGGCGGCAGTGCTGGGGTGGGCTTTGCCTGGGGGATAGCGAGTTTCAGGTGAGAGGAAAGTAGAAAGTGGTCAGTCCAAGAGAGAGGAGTGGTAGGAGGGTTAGAGATGGGGATGTCTGAAGAGATGAGAACATTCAAAGTATGCCCAGCAGAGTGTGTCGGACCAGAGGGCAGAATGGAGAGAAAGAGAGTGTGTCCAGAGGTTGCGGAAAAGCCCAGAGGATGGATTAGAAGCATCCGGGTGGGTGTTCAGGTCTCCGAGGAGGAGCTAAGAGGTGGAGGCAAGGAGAGAAGAGGAGAGGTCAGCCCACTGAGAGGAAGAGGTCAACCTGGCCAGGTGGCCTGTAGATGGTGGCCACAGTCAGAGAGAGGCCAGGAGAGATAGAGAGCCTGCAGACCAGGCATTCAAAGGATGAATAGGTCTGCATAGGAATGACAGAAGCAGGGAGCCACTCAGGAATGATCAGAGGTATTCCAACTCCGGATCGGTTGGTTCTGGGCTCATAGAAAAACATACTGAACTGTTTTCTTCGAAGCAGTATCTCAGTCAGCAGTGGTCGTTTATTACCGAAGCAGCTCCTGTCAGAAGTTTCTCTCACAGCCGCAGCATCATACGAAGCGGTTTCGTCCGAAAGCCGCAACATGTCAGTCAGAAGTTTTTCTCTCAGCTGCAGCATCATCCGACAGCAGTTTTCGTCCAAAGCTGCAGTATCTTCAGTCGGAAGTTTCTTCCACTGCCTTCACACCACTCCAAAAGGATTTTCCTCAGCTTTCCGAAAATCTGCAGATAAAACAGAGGTATTTAATTAACTAATGAACTAAATGGAAAAATACAAAGGAAAGTTGAATAAGCTTACATACCTAGTACTGCAAGTTTCTCTCGGCACAGTTTTTTCCGTGCTTTTCCTGTAGACTGCAGTTATTCCGTATAGTTGAATGTACGTTGTTTAGCGTTTCCTCAGCCTAAGTAACCTCATAGTCATCCACAGCCATAAACCTTTCTGTATTCTGAGAACCTGCAAAAGAAAAGTTAATTATTAGTAAGAGAGATCTCTCCAATGTAAGAATAATTACATGATATAAAGAATGCAGCGTTTTTCTCTCAAGATACTTTACCCAAAGACATTTCCTGGAAAAGTATAAGCATTTTCAAGGCAAACAATTATTGAGTCCTCAGCATTCCAAGACTCCATTGTACATTGTGTTCTATTTTCAACGCGATGCTGTAGAAACCGGGATGGAGAGCTCCACATATAATAAACACAGGTGAGAGGGGAGAATACCAAGTGTGTGTGTGTGTGTATATGTGTGTGTGTGTATATATATATATATATATATATATATATATATATATATTCAATGAAAACTTTGTTAAAGGGACATTATGGTTAAGTTGCACTAATAAAAACCTATGAAATTCTGTAAATAACATGTTAAAAGGACATTATGGTTACATGTAAAATCGAAAAAAAAACCTGAAATTCGCCAGTTATGGTAAGCTAAGCAACCATAACTCGCGCCATGACCGCACACTGCTAAGACTAACAACCAGGACATCAAAGATGACATCACAAATATCATTGATGACATCACATGTCTAGCCCGTTCTTTTTTGTTCACTGCCATATCTAGGGCAGGTGGTTTTATTTACTGACAGTCAGAAACGTAACTTTCAAAAGGTATTATACCTATAGATATTGCTGTTCTTACAATACTTTCCTTAGAATTTAATTGCATCTTATGATGTACATATATAGGGGAAGAAGCAGGCCTGAAACGCAGCAATCATTTTTGTGTGTGAATACAATCATGTAGACTGTACACAGTTGCTAATGATACTGCCTCTTGTTTGCTAACTTTACTCTCCATATAAAAGCCCCATATTTGTATGCATTGTAGTCTATTTATGTTTTGTGTTTATTAGTAGAAATATGTAGTCACTGATGCATTATTAGCTACTTAGTACATTTTTCACAGTACGGAAACGTCTCATACAGAAGCATTCACCGTTTTTTAAAATATAACTTTGAAAAATATAGCACCTCCGTGGTGTATGCTGCAGCCAAAACTTACATTTCTGTAGGAGTAGGTTTCTGTACTAGAAAGAACAACGCAATGGGATGTTCTTCATAACACTACATTGCATAATGAAGTATGTAGTTTATTACACATCTCCCGATAATCCTTGATACTTTTTTGCCAACATTACATTCACAACCCCTTGGATGAAAAGTAAATGCACATGTGATGTCATCAATAATATTTGTGATGTTATCTTTGGTGTTAGTCTTAGCAGTGCACGGTGGTGGAGTGAGTTATGGTTGCTTAGCTTACCATAACTGGCGAATTTCAGGGTTTTTTTTCGATTTTACTTGTAAACATAACGTCCTTTTAACAACATTTATTTATGGAATTTCCTAGGTTTGTATTAGTGCAACTTAACCATAACGTCCGTTTTTTCAGTGAATTTCATGGGTTATTACCAGTGCATGGTATTTTCCTACAACTTACTAATATCATACTTACCAAATATAACAATATTTGTGTCCAATTTACAAAGTGTCACCTTAAAACTCTGCCATTTCCCACCTTCTAGAATCATTTTTAACACTTCTATACACTTTTTGCAACTATTTCAACTAGTTTTGCATCCGTAGATGTCTACGAACATCTGACTTCATTGTGGACCTTCCGGACATTGCCACATGACCATACGCTAGAGCGTGGCATGATGACGTATCCAAGAACCCGTCCGCACTTCACAATAAGATCCGTCCTTGGCAGACAGTTTGGAACTGCATTTTCTACTGATCTAGGAACTTTCAACTTCAAAATTCCCCTTGCACACCTCCTACACCTTTTCGTACTCATTATCCATTACCAAACTAGTACAAAGTACATGCTTGGAAGAATGTTATCGAAACTGTTATTTATCTTAAAAATGGCATCAGTTATTGCCTTCCCTCCTCCCCAAGAGCCATCACCACCACCAGCTGGAGGACCTTCACAACAAAGAAAAGTACAGTACTTTCAAAGACCATGAAGAGGACAAAGAAGATGAGGTAGAGGAAGTGCCTAGCACCAAGATCGAATCATGGGTGTGCCAGTTCTTTGCTACGTTTGGGAGTGTTCCACAGGCTAAAACTACCAAAGTGAAATGCACTGAGTACTCAGTCGCAGACTACCTGGACAGTACTCCTGTGGGACCACCTCCATGTGCCGCCACAGCAAATCCAATGACCGCAATGCTCTCAGAAATGTTGTTCCTTTCTCAGCAAGTAATAAGCTGTCTTCCTCCACCTCATCTTCTTTAACAAATACTGTAACCACACAGCCTGAGTCTGTGGGCATTGGTGCGTTATAAATAAATAAATAAGGAGGGCTACAGACGATTCTTGTCCATTGCAGCCCCTGAAATGGGGGGATAAAAGCCATTAGCACCCCTGGTTCCCAAAGCGGGAACCCAGGATGCTAAAACATAGATTTTTCTTCCTATAGCGGGACGCCTGCGGGTGGAAGGAAAATCCTTTTCCAAGACAGCCAACATGGAAAGAGAAGGCGGGGCTCCGTACACAGCCCCTCTTCCCTTGCCATGGCAGCCTGCTAAACCCTATGAACATATTACCACAAGCACTTTTTTCCCTTTCAAACCTATCCTACCTTCGAATAACTTTACCACATAGCCGGTCCCAGGGAGACATAGCCACTTAAACACCATTTTTCGTCCCTAGCGGTCATGCCCAGTTGCCAGATTGTCCGCGCCATGACCTTATGCCATGACCCAGACAATCTGGCAACTACCCACGGCAACAAGCTAAACCTCAGTCACCAAAGGTATATGACTATTTTTTGTACCTACATTATTACACTTGTCAAAAAATAAAACACGGGCACATTTGCAAAACCATGCTTTAATGTCCTTGCCAATGCTCCTCATGAGTTTGCTCAAAACCCACCCATGTTTTATTTTTTAAAAAGTGTCAAAATATATGTACATACTATAGTCCTATAAGTTAGCTCCCAGTTGACAAAATCCATTCAGTCTTTACACAAACATTGAAAGTTGGGTCTATAATCTTTCTCAAAACTTGTGTCCACATTCATCAAATAGCAAAGTTATAAGTCATCTAAAAATGTTGAGACCCCCCTCTAATTTCTCCCACTCTTGAGAAAATCCCACCAAACTTTAGAAAGCCATTTATATCTAGATCCAAAATCGTTTTGCCAAATGTTCTGCAGATTCGCCAGTGACACCACATTTATATGCCTTTACAATATTTGGGGACCCACCCTCTAATTTTGCCCCCTCTTGACAGAATCCCACACAACTTTCCAAAAACCATTCAGGATTCGAATAAAATTGCAAAATTAGATGCAGTTTCACTGAGTGGCGCAAAAGTTATAAGCCATCCAAAAACTGCTTTTCCCCAACCCTGTAATGCACCACAGGACTGCCGCAGGACATCTGGAGTGTTCGCGGACTTTCGGGGGTGAAGCAATCCAATTTCTGGCTTCTTATGGCCATATCCAATCCAATCCTCATCCTCCCACCCCACATCCCCAGAGATTGTTTGTTGAGTTTGACAAGTGAAATGCTGCTTTTTTTTAAAAAACAATGTTTTCACTGCGCTGTCAGCGGACCCCAAAAATGTCAGCGGACCCCAAAAAAGTCAGCGAATCCAAGATGCCGGGCGTTTCAGGAAAACCGACGCATTTCATCAGCCAATCAGCGAGCGTGTCCCGATGTCCGCGGACCGTGCAAAAAGTCTGCAAATATTTTGGCCAATCGGAGGCCAGTCCGCGGACAGAACAGGGAAGTGAGTCAGCGGAGTGGACATGGATATCACTATTTATTTTTATTTACATTTTTTTCGTTTTAAAAAAAACTACTGGGTGGATTTACACCAATTAACAAAAGCACGCTTTTGGGACCAAGCTGCTGCTCCTGCCGCACATTTGGTGAAAATCTGTCCAGCGGTTTGGGCTGTAGGCGTGAGCAAAGTTTCTTTCCCATTATGTCTATGGGAAAAAGACATTTTGGGACCCCCTCTATAACTTTGCCCCCCCTTGACCAAACTTTGCAAAACAATTCAGAGTGGGCCATCTACTTTTCCTTTTACAAAGTTTGGTGAGGATTCGTCCAGGGGGAGCGAAGTTCTAAGCCACCCAAAAAGTGTTCTTCCTATGGGTTTAGCAACTTAACCAAAACTACATGGCCGCTACCGCAGGCCATTTAATATATTAAGACAGCGCCTTCTCAGTAATTAGATGCAATAGGCCTTCTGTTGTTGTTGTTATTGTTTCTACAGAAAAGGAATCCAAAAAGTGTCCAAGTCCAGGTTCACAGGCTGAGAAGGCAGTACGCTCCCGAGGAGTCCAGGTAAGCGTTACAGATATTCTGTTGTGAGTAAATCTGTAAAGAAGGGATATGTGTAGCATTCTGCACTATGTTACATCTGTGCCTGGAACACAAGACTGTAGAGCACTTCATGTGGAATAGTAATAAGATATATCTTCTATTAGAATGTGCATCTTTAGAAGCAAAGAGCAACAGAAAGAGAGCTAATTAGAAGGAAGCCAGTGGGGCGTAGATAAGCTCTTAAAGAAGAAGAAACTCACCTGTCTGCTGTATCCTTTCAATCACCTTCTCCAAATTGTGCTTCCCAATCCGCTTCGCCTTCCATCGTCTAGCTGGTCTCTTGGTCAATCCCCTCCACCTGGTCTGACCTTACTCGAACTACTCACAACTTGCTGCTTCTTGGTCTTCCTTTTATTCACCCTCCTCCTCTTGGTTTACTCCCACTGTCCATCTAGCGGCTACTTCCCCACCAGGGAGCTTTTACAATGCGTGAAGATTTTGGGGGGGAAAAAACCAACCAAATTTCTCTTTGTGGACTTGGCACAGAGTAATGATGGCAACCCAGAGCATTCAGCATTCCTGATCATTTTCTGGGTTTTTTACCTTTGACTGCCCCTTGGTGAGTATGCTCTCCATTTATGGCCTTGTTGCATGGTCCCTGGTGGGGTAGGGAGCGACACTTTGGCTGTGGCACGTTGCCACTGGCACCGAGAGCATCAGGAATTTCCCTTTTTTGCTGTGTAGCTGTCTCTGCTGGTCTGCTTCGCTTCTGCAGCATCTCACCCATCCATCACTGGCTGCCAGCAACCCTAAACATGGAAGGGTTATGCTCTGCACGGGTCGGCCATATATTCTGTGTCTCTTCTGTCATTGTGAACAGAATACAAGTGTGTGCAGGCTACCCCACACCTTTAACACAGTCCTAGAACCTCTGTCCATCTACACAGATGTGTTCATGCATCCATATTTGAGCAAAATTAAATCATTTGTGCAAGACACGATGGCCATTATACAGATATTAGCCACCCTCACGCTGGAGAAAGAAGACATCTTTGTCACTTTGGATGTCGAGTCCCTCTACACAAGTATACCTCAAGGAGAATGTATTGAAGACATATTTTGATAAGAGACAACATGACAGTACCCACAGCTGTCATTCTTGAATGCATACGTCTAGCACTAAGTGAGAACTTCTTCCTCTACCAAGACAAGTTTTATCAACAATCCCATGGGACCAGGATGGGGGCTACCTTTGCCCCAGACGTAGCCAGCCTCTGTTTGGACAAATTGGAGGCAAACTCATTTTACAGTGACAAAAACATATCTCAGGTGCTGGCATCGTTATATCGATGACATTTTCCTCATCTGGAGGGGCTAACTGGAACTCCAGCTTTTTCTTACACGGCTAAATATTGATCTCAGTATTCATTTAATCCATATATGGCCTGTACGCATAGTGGTTAATGGAAATACTCCCTCTGTGTTTTCCTTGCAGCATGGACTCCTGCCAGTTGTTATTCACCACTTGCCAGATGAATCTGCACATAAACCGCCATAGATGTTGCCATCTGAGCCCTCCCTGGTCCTCCCTCTTCTAAATTCAGCTTAGATTGACCGGAGTTCCCATTGCATTCCGTTTACTCAGATTGGTACATTTAAAACACAGATCTATCTGAGATCCCGCTATAAATTACAACATCTTGTTCCTTTAGATTGGAACCAGACATGTTTTATATGCCTTTGTGCACACCACATTTCGTTTTCAGTAACACAAATGTAACTGTGGTGCCGCATTTACAGCGTCTGTCGTCGCCTAGCAATGCTAGTACAACAACCCGGTCGCACTATAGCCAATAAAGCTCGCTCAATACGGTATGAGCCCCTTCTGCTCTGCCACGCATGCGCAAAGTGGAGACTGTGTGCTCAAGACCCAGTATACAGGTAGACTGCTTGCTTTCTCATGCAAACAAGTAAGTCGATCTGACAAATATGCAACAATATTTCTCAACAATATATCATGCACACGGGCCAGCCACCTCCCATGGTCCGACAGCCTCCGCGTTGCTATCTACAACAGAATGCGGCTTGGTGTCTGTGTTGCTTAGCAAGAGAGACTACGCTAGGTCGAATAGGACACAAGTGACACCCCTTTCAGGACAGAAACTTAGCATCCGTGCCCAACCCCTTCCAACAACCTCACCCACTCCATGAATGCTACCAAATACCATACTTGGATGGAATTGTGTGAATGTTAGCAGTTGCCACACTTGGACGGAGTTGTGGATGTTGGTATGCGCCAGGCCTGTACGGTGTTGGGAATTATGGCAGGTGCCGTGCTTGGACATATTTGCGAGTTTTGGCATGTGCTACACTTGGGAGGGGCTGTGAGCAGTAGCGTGCGTGAACAGCTGACTAGGATTCTGAACGCCAACCTTTGCCATATCTGGATAGAGTAGCGATGGTCGACGATATCATGCGTCAACTAGATTGAGAATGCTATTGGGACCAGATTTGGGCGGAATCATCCTTCTAGACAGCGATGCCAATTAACCAATCCGCTAACAATTTCACCCCTCTCCATACACCTCTCAAACTCTAACCAAATACAGCCGCAACCCTATAGCACAACAATCTGCACAAACTTCACTACACTGCCACAATAAAACAAACCACACACAGAATCGCACAACAGCACACGACGGCTACTGACCGGAAAACACCCCAAGCCCAGCGAACAGTGTTAAACTGGTTGAGGCTACCAATGGCACATCACTGCTCTTGCACTTTCTCCCGCTTATTCCAACTAACTCATCTCCCACTCTCCCCTTTTCAGAGCTGCCAACAGTACCAGGGGACCACTCCGGTGGTGATAGTGCGCGGTACAAATATCCTTTAACATTAACCACTTGGCAGCGTAAGCAAAAGCTCGCCTCTCCCCAGTAACAACTCCACCCCTCACATTAACCTGTCGGCCCTCCTGTCAACTAGACAAGGCCTACACACACACAATTACGGTGCCACACACCTTGTTTCAACTTAAATTAAACACAGTTTATTAATAGTATTTAAACAAGTGGCGGCTGTGTTTGTAAATTTGCGGTCTGAACCAACATGCAGGCCACTCCGAGAGTACAGTGCACATACAGCACTACCCACACAGTAACTTGACAGGCAAGTACTGCATCAATGACGGCTCCATAAGAAATTTGTCCAAGACACACAGAACTACTAGAAGGTAGGTAGTGAACCTCAGCTACAAGGGTACACAGTACCACATCCAATTGTGTAGGTTGTCCTGACATGTATACTCCATTCCAACACTTTTTTTATTTAGAAACACTCCCTCGCTCTTCAACAGGGAGTTCAGACTGAGATCCCATCGCTTTCAGCAATACAGTCCTGAGGAAAGCACGGAGGATAGTATATGCATTAAAACTGAAACCACGTTCAGGTATCCCCGAGCTGGAAACACAAAATGTGTCGACCTTTTGAAGTGTGCTGATAAAAAGTACAATACACTAAGTCACACCAACTACTAACCTCACCACATCGCTGTGTCCTTAGTCCCATCGTGTTTAAATGTTTTAAATTCATTAGAAATGCTGTTAGATTTTGATTCATGTGTTGTTTTTAAAATTGGTGTTTTTGTTAAACTATGAATACATTTTTGTTTTACCAGATCTAGACCATTACCTGTTTTGCAATGACAGAGTGATTAATACTTATGTCACGCGGTTGTTCCCTACCTGTACCTAATTGTGCTAAAGGGTGGGGTAGCCTGCACTCACTTGTATTTTGTTCGATTGACTAGTGCCTCACGAGTCAGGCCCCCCCCTGATAACAAAACAGGGGGTCTTCACCCATAGCTTTACCTACACTCTTCTGTCATTTTCTGTTCTGGCTCACATTGGTTCCACAGTCTCAATGAAAAAGGGAAAGAGACTGGCAAACACATATCACAGGAGATATTAGCTGAGTCAGTTATGGATTACAGAGAAACAGACTGGCTCAAGGGGGGACAGGCCAGGAATTGGGACCCTCAACTGCCACTGTCTACCTTATGGGTAGGACTGGATCTGAAGTTCTCCCTGGTAGACCTCCCACCACCTGCTGAGAGGGATTCCTGTCTCCTAGTTCCTTAAGTTCTTACACTCCTTTTATTAACCGTTTGTGCTTGGATTCTTTAATGCTCTTTGCTTACCTTTTCTACTCCACCCAAAACCTTTTTTGTGAAACTTTCCCTTTGGCCCTCCTCCTGCCACTGAAATAAGGAAACACTGTTTGTTAGGAACCTTTGTGAAATCCTTTATTCTTGGTTCCTTCCTCCTTCTGAACAAAGTAAAAAAACTCTTTCTGATACCTTTTCCCTTAGCTTGACTTTACCCACAAGTTACTAAGACTAAAGAAAAGGAACACCTAGATCTCTTGTAGCCTAGCATATTGTCTTTAAATAAGGAGAAGGAGGAGAATGTTGTGGTAGATGTGATCCATGATGCACTGCACTTCAAGATTGAGGCGGACACCACATAGCGATGATAAAAGAGGGGAGCCGCAAGTGATAGACAGGAAGAAATGGAAAGGATGCAGGCGCAGAACATTAGCATAGAGTGTGAGGGTTCAGCGATGCTAGGCGGACAACTGTTTGATGATTGTTCAAAACATGCCTTTTTTATTATGAAATAAAGTAAAAATGCCTCACTATCCCTACTCGGCTAAGGATTTCCCTGCCTAACCAAAGCTAAAGGGAAACACTCTAAACCATGATGTCTGGCCCTCACACTAATCAACAAATACACAAAGAAAATATATGGCACTTCAAATAACAGTTTCTTGATATCCTCTCAGTGGGTATATTCCTTTCCCTAGGATTCAAAATGTATTCTTCTTCAATGTTTAACCAAAAGGAGAAATAAGAAAATCCTTGTAGATAAGACAGTCTCAAATAAGTTCTTGATGTTTCAATGTCTAAGCAACGTTGTGTTAACCAAAGATCCAAAAAACAGCTAATCTTTTCCCCTTGGTGAAATACAGATGTTCCACTTCCTCAGAACAGCACCAATGGTAATCCCAGCCATAATGCTTTGTCACCACTTCCTGCTATCCAGGTAGACTTGACACAATTCACAATAAATGTAACTTCTATCATAGTCAGTGAAACACAATTCTTGTTTAACAGTTGGAATGTCTTTAGTTACAGAATTAGAATTCACAATCGGTATATTTGACAGGATAATTTACTGTGTGGCTTCTTTCACTTCACTTCTACTCCAGCATACCATGAGAATATTCTCCTTTGCCTCAAAGAACCCAACTTTGTTTAGGCTACTGCAGTGTTGCATCTACCGACAACCAGATATACTACCAGAGCTTCACTATTCTGGACTACATCTTGTAAGTGATTTCAACCCGGCACTCCACCTAAGTCAATGCCTAGCGTGTGATGCACAGCTGGAACCCTTAATTATTTATTTATGCCTATAAGTTCTTTTATTTCTGAATGATGTACCCTTACATCACGCCCCTCTCTTTGAATTCCCCCTGCCCCTCTCCAGTCGCACTGTACCAGGAAGCAGGCTGTTTTGCAAAGTTAAAATGTTTATTTTCTGGATTTCTATATATATATATATATATATATATATCTCACTATTTAATATTTATACAAGGATTACCAATGGGGTGATGTCACAACAACTCTCTTTAATCACAGAGTAATACTAGGAAAAATAAGGCAGCATAGAATAATACTTTGTGTGGGTTCACTCAAAATGCAATGTGTTTTCTCTTTCCCCCTGCACACTACTCAATCCCCCCCAATATGCAATATAAAGAGATGGAAGGAGAGAAAACAGGTTTCAGGAATACAGAATTCAACCACAGAGTATCAATCCCAATTTGCCCCAGCAAACTCAGAGAAAAACGGGAATGATTGCAAACTTGTCAAAATGGTTTTGAATGTGGATTTAAATGAATGGGAAAAACACTGAAAATGGATTTAATTCACTAACATGGATTCAATACTAGTGGGAGCCGCTTTGTATAGTTTCAGATAAACACTAGCAATGATTGAGTAACTAGCAGATTGAAAACTTAATTCTGAGGTCGGATGCAGTGTACAGCTGTTTCACACAAAATAGATTTGAGCCAAATGAAAAATTTGCGGCAAACTATTCCACGCATGGTAAGCGCGATTGCAGATAACCTACAAGGAGTTGGAATGCGGTTTTGGATTCGTTGTAAAGCTGAGGATGTTGTCTTCAAGTAGACACTTAAAGTTTCTAGCGTACACGGTGAAGCAATTATGAAAGTTTTTGTAGAGGTTGTTTTCATTAGAAAGAGTCAAAATCTGTAAAACAAGGTTGCGCTTTAAAAAAAAAAAAAATACAAACAAGGTTTCTTATACTAGGGAGACTATGAAGCCACAAACTACACGACAGCACAGCCACCAGTCCAGCGACGCCTCTGGCTGGTTTTTGCCCGCCGAGACGCTTGTCTTTCTCCAGCAAATATATTAGCGCAAAGATGATTTCAACACTACTATTACCAAAGGACTATAGGGATGAGAGAAAGATTCAGGTAAGACCAAAGATTTTCTACAATGCAGTTCTGGATATAAGAGAGTGGGTTTGGATAGGGATGACTTATGGATAATGTCAGATTTGTCCACATTTTTACACATATGTGCGCATGACATCTGGGCATAATCATGTGAAGTTTCATGTTTCTGGCATCACCACAAATGCTACAAAACCACAAATTCTGTAGTCTTGTCCCTGAACATAGCACAGAGTTCTGAGTAGTTTTAAACCTTGACCAGAATTTTCATATTAACAATACTGTTATTTTACACATTTTTACAATTTTGCAGTCCTCTTCAAAAATATACTTTCTTGTGCTTTAAGAATACACATAACTGTCTGTCCCGCCACCAAAGTTTTGGTGCGTCAAGAGCAATCCTGGCCTCTTCCCTCTGGCAGGATTTTCTGTTGACACTTGAATTTGCATACCCTTTAGATCCAGGAAGTATTTTGTCTCTCCCCAGAGCAGCAGAGCAAAATCTCCTCCCCTCTTTATTAACACCTAAATAGGAGTTCCTGTCCTTTTGGTGGGAAGCAGAAGGGTGGTGTGTTTCCCAGTGGGGGAAGCTTCTTTGAAATGTTGCTGAATCAGGTTACTTTAAAGTAAATTGTTACATTGTTCTTTGTTGGAATTAAAGTTACAATTTTTAAAACAAGCAAACATATCTCCAATTCCAGTCTTTTTAAACACAGAAATTAAATAGTGGCAACCTATATTGCTTTTGATAGTCACTTCTTTTCAACCATTTGATTTTACTGTACAAGTTTAAGCTTCCAGTGTAATTAAATGACAGCTTTCCTACAGGCGGCCGACGGTAATGCGCCCATATCTGACAGATTTTCCTAGGAAAGCACATTTTGTTTAATGTGGATATTCTTGTGATGAAATCTGCTTCTCCTGACTTTGTGTGCTTATGTGGATTCTTTAAATAAAGTGACGAGTAACGCCCAGCAAGGATGTTGGATCGTTTCTGATGTCTGGGAACCATTATTTTGTAATTTCAACAACCAAGGAAAAACGGATTTCAGAGCACTTCTGGGTTTCCTTGCAATGAAGCACTGTCTTTCATGTAGTTTCCATTTTCACTCTGTGGGCAGCCCAATGAGAGATTTCAGTAGTGTGGTCTCCTGTTCCACCACTGACGCAGGCAAAGTAGATTGGCAGCCAACTTTCTGGTTTCACTGCGCAATTCTCAGAGGTTGAGCGCGCATAGGACTTTTTGTGGCCATTTTGTTGGTTCTGGTGCCACCAGCACACAGTGATGTTGCAGGGCAAAGCTAGTGGGTCAATGCATCCCACAAGCCCCCCCTCGCGATTTGGCTTTGACCGTCCGTCAAGGGAAGTCGCAAGATAGGGATGATCAGTTTCTTTTCTTTCTGGTCCAAATGTCAAAATTCATCAGCTTCTCCCATCAGTGGTGGATCGACCGGGTCTCCTCGCCAATTCCTGATGAGAGTAGGGAGCGATACCCCGGGCCCCTTGGATCTTTCCTTCTGGTCTAGGTGGTCCTCCTTAGTTTTAGTCTCCATGGTTTCCAATTCTAGGATGACAAAGCAAAAACATATTTGTAGAAATGTCCCCACCACTATTTATGTAGTGGGGCGGACACATACATTTTGACAAATCAGGACAATTTATTTTCTATTGGCCATTTATTAATTATATAGATGGAATATTTTTATAGTTGGAATTCTAGGGAGCTGGAGTGACCCCCCTCTGTGGTTCCATAAGAATCCTTAAGTTGCTGCAGTGTGTGCCTAGGATGGCAACACTTCAGTTGGTTGATCTGGACCCACTTATCTTCCCCCTCTGCCAAACTGCCTTTAGGGATGCAGATTTTGTAGGCGACTGGTGAGATTTTGTCTACAATTTCAAAAGGACCCCTCCAGCTAGGCAAACGTTTGCACGGTTTGGCCTGGTTCCTCTGGAAATTGTATAAGTAGAGCCGGTCTCCTAGATGGTATTCTTTTCTAGTAGTCTTTAAGTCATTGTGGGTCTTCATGCTGTCTGCAGATCTTTCTAGATTTCGCTGAGCATAGGCAAAAGCATGTTAAAGGTGTTTTCTCAGATTTTCAACATACTCATGAGTTGTGGAGGCATTTATCAATGTCTGCTCTTGGCTTCTGTAGAGCAGATGCTGGGGAAACACCATCCTGCGTCCAGTCATCAGCTCAAACAGTGACGTTTTAGTTGCAGATGAAGGGGTAGATCTGATGGCCATCAGGACAAGGGGTAATCGAATATCCCAAGTTGGCCCAAAATCTGCCACAAACCTTTTTAATATGCTCTTGTTATAAGTCTTGGCTGCACCACTAGAGGCTGGTCGGTAGGCCATGTGTAATTTCCTTTTGATCCCAAGTATCTCCCACATCTTTTTCATTACTTCGCTAGTGAAGTGGCTACCTCGGTGTGACTCGATCCTTTGGGGTAGTCCAAAACACGAGAAGATGTCACCATATCTGACCACCACATGAAAGCCTTGCATTGACGGAATCCAGGAAGTAATTCAGGAATTACTCACATTTCCGGCCTGGATTCTGTCACTTTGGAGATATTGAAGAGGCTGGTGTGGAGTCTCCACTATGATGTTTTCCCCCTGGATAAACGGGCGGTAATTCTTCAATGCCCACACCGTTGCCAGGATTGCCTTCTCACAATCGTTGATTTTTTCCTCCACAGAGTATACTGTTTTACTCGCATAGGAGATTAATTTCTTGACTTTGTCATGCTTTTGGTATAATACTGCTGTCAAGCATGTATTTGAGAACCCTGTGTCCAAGAAGAACTCCTTGTATTTGAGAATCATGTGGTTGATCATCAGGGCAGCTGCTGTGTCTGCCTTGCAATTTGGGGCTGGGAGACATTCCACCAATTTAGTAAACAAGCATGTCACGGTCAACATGTACTTGTTACCCCTAGAGGAGCGAATCATGGGACCGATAAAATCGACTTGCAAATCTGACCATGGCAGTGTCATCCCCCTCTTTTGGAGAGGCGCACGGTGTGTGAGGGATGTTGGCTGAAATTGTGCACACACAAGACACCCCTTCAAGTATTGGTCGGGGTCCTGCCCCATGCGTGGCCAGTATGCAACCTCCCTTAAGATTTCAAGTGTTGTATGAAACCCCCTATAACCGGCTGTGGCCGCATCATGGGCGTGACTTAACATCAGGCTTCGGAATGAGGTAGGGACCACCCACTGATCATGGCCAGCTAGGGGTCTCCTCACCAACAAACCGTCTTGGATTTGGAACACTTTTGGACATTTCATCAACACTCTTAGGTCCTCTTTCCCTATGTAATCGGTATCCGTCAGGTTAAAGTTCTCAGGGTCCTCCATGTGTTGATAAAATTTACCAATTATTGGATCCCCTTTTGAGCCGTAATCAAATCAGCATCTGGGTTCTCCTTACTCCATTGTGCCGTTGAGAGTTCATTGTGAGCATTTGTCTGGGACCTAGTGATAGCAGTGACCTGGATTTTCCCCAACAGGGACTCAATCTCAAGGAGATCCCCTTGGATGGCTCCGGTTTTGGCCAGCTGATCAGCTAGGTCATTTCCAGTTTTGTCTGGTCCCTCTACTTTAGAATGACCCTTGACCTTCTTCCAGTAGATGGTTATCCCATTCGAGGTGACCAGATCATCAATGTTTTGAATTAATTTTCAATGTTTCAATGGTTTATTATTAGCACATAGCATGCCTCTGGTTTTCCAGTTAACCAGGTGCTCCACAAACCCGTTCCGTACATAATCCGAATCGGTGATTATGACCAGTTTGTGGAGTTGGCGTTGGACAGCAGTGAGGATGGCTTGATGCACAGCCATCCTCTCTGCCACTTGACTACTTCGGGGACCGATTTTTGTACCCAGCAGAGGGTTCTGGGGCATCATTCACCCAGGCATTCCCCACACCGGCCACAAGTTCTTTTTCCCCGTTGTTGTCAACATGGTAGGAGAATCCATCCACATAGACAGTGGGCATTCCCTCACACTTGTCTTCTTCAAAGACTTTGTGTGGGGAATTAAGGTATGCCTCCATGTTGTCCTTGATTTTAAGACTTTCGTCCTCGAGACAGTTTTCTCTGGCACAATCATGCAAGTCAGCCAGTCCTTGCGCGAGGGGACTCTTCTTGTTTTGGCCATATCTGACCTCCACATGAAAGCCTTGCATTGACAGAATCCAGGAAGTAATTCAGGAATTACTCACATTTCCGCCCTGGATTCTGTCACTTTGGAGATATTGAAGAGGCTGGTGTGGAGTCTCCACTATGATGTTTTCCCCCTGGAAAAATGGGCGGTAATTCTTCAATGCCCACACCGTTGCCAGGAGTGCCTTCTCATAATCGTTGATTTTTTCCTCCACAGAGTATACTGTTTTACTCGCATAGGAGATTAATTTATTGACTTTGTCATGCTTTTGGTATAATACTGCTGTCAAGCATGTATTTGAGAACCCTGTGTCCAAGAAGAACTCCTTGTTTTTGACAGCGTCAGCTAGGCAAGGCTATTGTGAGAAGCTTCTTTTGAGTTGTCTTACTGCCTCGGCTTGTTCTGGAACCCACTCCCACTTGACCCCCCCCAACCCTCTTTCAAAAGATGGATCAGGGGTCTTGTGATCTATGCGTAGTCCTCAATGAACTTTCTGCTGTAATTAGTCAGTCCAAGGAGGCTCCTTAGTTCCCGCAGAATTGTGGGGTCTTTCAATTTCTGGAGTGCTTCCACGCTTTCTTTTCCTGGGGACAGAGACCTTGAGGAGTAATCTCATGCCCCAAGAAATTTACACGGGTTCTGCACCACTGTGCCTTTTGAAAGGAAAGCTTTGCTCCGGCAGCCCTCAACTGTGTCAGATCATAACGGATCTCCGCTATATGTTCCTCCACAGTTGAGCTTTTGACTAGAACATCATCTACATAGGCTAGGTTACCCCTTTCACCCAGATCGGGCATGTCCTTATGTAGAAAAATGTTGAATTAATTGCCGGAGTTGATGTATCCGAAGGGAGTCTGGGTCCATGTGTACTGCTGCCCCCCCCCCCGAAGGTAAAGGCCAGCTTGTATTGGTCTTCTATACTGACAGGTACAGTCCAGTACCCATTGGTCAGGTCTATTGCAGTGAATATCTGTGACCCCTGGATCTGGGCCAGCCCTTGGTCAATGTAGGGAAGTATGGACCCGTTTTTTTGAGCTCCCTAAGGTCGGCGCAGAGTCTCCACTGGCTTCAAAATCCCCAGCACCAGATTATTTATTATGGTGCTGTGGACTGGACGGATTATCCCACGGGACTCAAGCTACTTAATTATTTCAGTAAGGGACTCCATTGATGTGAGAGGCAAGTGATAGTGCTTCACAAACACTGGAGTCATGCCCGGGTTTGTGGGAATTGCCGTTGTGCGGATGTCGGTGCGACCACAGTCATGAGTCCACAGCAAAGAGATCCTGAAAGTCCAGGAAAACTTGTTTCAATGTTTGCTTCTGCTCCAGAATCTCGCAGGCATCAGCTAGGTTGACTCTCTCTTCCACCATCTGCCTGAAGCCTGGAAAGACTTCCGGTTTTGCTATCTCCTCTGCCTCCTCCATCTGGGTGGAGAAGTCCCTGGTCAAAGTGCGGATTTGGACTGGTGGCTTCAGGTGGGGAAGGCAGCCCTCATGGACCTGGAAAATCACCTCCTCCCTCCTGAAGTCACAGGTCACATCGTCCTTACCATAAGGAAGTGTACACCAGGAAGTCCCCCCCCCCATGCCAGGTAAAGATCCTGTTTGGTGTTGTCATCACTATCGTTGTCAAAACAGTCCTTGGGGATTGGTCCTCTTCATTGCCTAAATCTATGGAAAAATGTCGGTCATCAACCACCATTCCAATAATGGTGCCTGCGGCTAGAGTGATAATCTTCAAGTCGCTGTTATCCACCTCTATTGGAATGGTGTTGTGTTCTATATTGGTTTACCCCCAACCTTTGCTGTTGGAAATAAGCGTTAAGATGACTATAGGCGTCCGGGTTTTTCAATTTGTCCTCTTTTAACTTTCACTTCCAGTGAGAATTGTCGGGTCCTTTCTGGGATGGTGACTTCCTCTCCAATCTGAATTTCTACTGCATAAGGCAGCAGTTGAGCTGACCTAAGTGCTTTCTCTGGGTCATCAAACCCCATGGGATTATCCGCTAATCAGGACCAAGCTTTGAAGTTTATTAGGTCCAAACTAATGGCAAAGCGATTGAGAATGTCACTGCCTAAGTAAAAGGCGGCAGTGACGTCTCGCACGACCCAACAATTATGGACTATGCTCTTGTTGCCTATGGAGATTTTGAGCATACACCTGCTTGGCAGGAGATGTCTAGAATACGTGTTTCCAGATCCATTTCCCATTTGTCTATCAGTTTAAATGTGGGAATGGCTGGATCATTTGGGAGTTTGCGGAACATGGCCTCGCTGATGAAGCTTTTACTGTTGTTCACACACACTCGGGTGAGAACCAAGTCCTTCTCTTCATTTAACTGAATAGGGATGAACAACTGCTCTCCAATTTGCTGAATATCAGCCAGGCTCTGAGCTGATTTCTCATCTTTCTGGACTATAGGAGTGGGGATTTCTGATTGTGAATTTGTAAGAATTTCAGAGTGTTTCCTTCCAGTGTGGTATGCCACCTTAGACTGGAAGGAAGGTTTATTTTCAGAAATAGAGAGGACCCCCCCCCCCCCTTCACCAGTTTGCTGTCCCACTGTTATTACTGTCACGTCTGGGATTTGGTTGTTCTGGAAGTGAAATTTTACTTGGTCAAACATTTGTTCAACCATGTGGCAGGTGTCGTTTAAACTAACATGGTTGACACTGTGTTTCAATTTTATTGGTCGGCTAGTCTGGGTCCAGAGGACCTTGTTTACACAATCTATTAGGGGTTGACAACCTTCGTAGGAGGTCATTCCCTAGTAAACAAGGGGTGCCCACTGGAGTTACAACTATGACCGGGTGCTTCACCTTGTGTCGCTCAATTTTAATCTCCAAATCCGCAGTCCCCTCAATGGGAATTTCCTTCCCGTTGAAGTTCTGAAGTTGTCCAGGAAGAGGGTTGAGGGGAATTTGGTATTTCTCCCCCCCCCCCTTCCCGAATTCAGTTTATCAAAGGCCTTTTTGGACAGAAGGGTAGCTTGGGATCCAGTGTCAACCAGTGCCAAAATTGTACACTGCCCCTGTATCTGGACCGGGGCATAGAATCTTCCCTCCTTCTCAAGGGGCACAGATAATGTACATTTTTGGACAACTGGTGGGTTAGTTTCTTAGTTTTGGATGACAATGATAGAGAGGTGATTTGGGCAGAATTCTGTTTGGAGTCTTGGGAATCTGAAAAGAAAAGGTGACAGCTAGATATGGGAGATGTTTTGGGTTCCCCTGGTTCTGTTGCTGGGCTGCTCCCCCCCTCCTTTTGGATGCAGTCACCAGGGTGGTTTAAACCAGGGGATTTTCCTGCTGATTCTGGGGTTGGACGATGGGTGGCGCTAGCTCAGTCCCCACATCTACCCAGTCTGGATTTGGATCTTTTGGGACCCATTTTTCTTTGGGAGGAGTTCCCCCATCTCTGAAGGAGAAGATCCTTTTCCCAGGATCCCTCTCCTTCAAACTGGAAGACTTGTACTTCCTCCTCAAAATGGGTCTGTTTGGGCTCTTTATTTCTCCTACCCCCTCTCTGCTCCTTGGGTGGCAGATTTTCAGGGGCTGGAGATTTTGGTTCCGGTTCCTGGGTTTCCAGGGGCTGTTTACAAGTGGGGAAGGAAGCTTCCTCCAAGGCTTTACACCCCCCTTCCCCTTGTGCCTCCTCCCTGGGAACCGGAAGGTTGTCGGGGTTCTTCCCCCCCCCCCGTCATTGCTCTGGAGCACCAGATCCTGTGTTTGAGGCATTCTGCACCGGCATGCTCGTCTGAGGGTTCTGTTGAGCCCTCAGCATGCAACCCAGATCCTGTGCCATGTTTTGGACCTGGCGCTCTAGTTGTGACACCCTCTCAGGCGGCTACGGGGTTCTGTTGTCTCCCCTGGGCTGATCCCAGGAAGGGTAGCTATCCCTTCTCCGAAAATACCCTGGGTTTGGAAAATTTGGGTACCCCTCCACCCTTGGCCTCCCCTCTCCCGGATTGGGTTGTCTGGGCTCAGGAAAGTGGGGAAAGAAGGATGGATTGTTTTGGGGTTGAAAGTTTTGCGGGTACCTGGGGAAGACGTTCTGTCCAGGATTTGGGGAATTACTGCCCTCCTGGGGGAAGTGGGGGGTGGGGGGGGAGTTTCCTGGCTAGCTGCTGTTTGGTTGGATTCCCCCCCCCTTGGGTTGGAGGAGTCCAAACAATGACCCAGGATAGGTCTATTCCCCTTGTAGCAGGGGCTGATGTAGTCAGGGGAGTGACGGGTCCCAAATGGTGGCAACCTTCACCTCCGCCACCTTAGCAACAGCAGGGGTGTTGGATGGTTTGGGGATTTTTGGGTTATTTTTGTTTTCTACTGGCTTTGGCACCTCATAAATTTGTGTGGCTTGTTCAATGGCCCAGTCTAGTGATCTTTTCTCATGAAAGTCCCTCACTAGCTGGGTCATGATGTACTTGGGGAGAGCGTGGATGAAAGTATTCACAAACTCTTTGCTGTCAGTGCGCACCCTTCTGGTGGTCTGCGCAAAGGCCTGCTTTATTTCTTGAACAAATTCTCTGGGGCCTGATCTTCCCCACATTGCAAGTTGTAGGCTGCCTTGCGAGCCTCCTGCAGATTTCTGTGCACAGAAAATTGCTTCAAGATGGCCGCCCTAAAGGTGGACCATCTAGAATGATTTGGGTCCTCCAGCCCCGCAAAGAAGCTGGAGTATTCTGGAGAGAAGGTCCATGTCACATATTGAATACAGCTTTGGCTGTCCTGCAAATGGAAAGTTTCCATCATCTGTTCAAAAAGCTTTTGGTGCTCCCAAACAGAATATTTCACGTTCTTATGATAGGGCGTGATGACGCTCCTTATCGCTTTGATTTGCTTTACGGGATCCTTGAGCAAGGCCCTTTTTACCTTATTGGCCTTTTTGGTTCGGGTGACCCTGGTTCACTCCTCCTCTGACTCAGAGGCACTGCTACCAGAGGTGCCTGTCTGGTCTTCTAGGCTCTCCCGGATTCTGCAAGCCTAGGAATGGCTGGCAGAATGTGGGGGCCTAGTTTCCTGTGTCCTGGAGCGCTCCGAGGAGTCTTCTGATTCCTCCTTGCTCCCAGTATTTCATAAGTACCACCCCCCCCCCACTGTCCTAGCTGGGCAGAGGTTTTCAGGATGCCCTTAGTGGGCCTACTCTCATGGGGTTCCCCACTAAATTTTACAGTACTTGGGAACCCATACCCAGATGCCCGCCCATCCATTCCTGGGAGGCGCTGATCTGTGAGCCCCATATTCCTTATTGGATTGAAGTCTACCATCCCTGTGGCCCTTGTCTCATGTGCGCCAGTGGACATGGGGGTGGCAGAATCCAGGGATTGGAAGAGATGAAGGCCTCCTCTACTAGGGTTCCTGAGGTTATGCTCAGGTGTTTTCCTTTCCCAGCTAACCCCATCTCTCCGAGCCCCTGCTCCCTGTTGCTATGCAAGAACCTGAGCTTTCTTTTCCTCTATCAAGGCCTTGCTGGTTTCTATGAATTGCTCTTGCATGGCTACTTGTCTGTGGAGCCTGTCATTGTTCTCACAGAGAGCCTCGTTGTCTCTCTGTGCTTCCTGTGTCGTTTTAGAGTATTAGGCCAGTTTTTGCTGCAGGAGGGTTACCTCCTGAGTCCTGTCCCTACTGGCCTGGTCCTTCTTGCTAGAGCATCTTCCACCCTTCTGATGTGCTCTAACAATTTTTCATGGTCTTTTTGGAGGTCACCCAGTCCCTGAAGGGCCAGGTGATTTTCTTCTATCTTGTCTTTTAAATAACAGACTTCCTGGCCTAAGGTGTCCCTTTCCGGAACAAGAGTATGCCTCTGTGCAGCCAGGTCGTCCCTCTGTCTTTGGAGCACACCAGCTTTCTGGTGCTCTTCATCAAATTCTGCCTGGGTGTCCAGCTCTTTCAGAATTAGTTTATTATTCTCTTCTTTTTCTTTGTCTAGGCAGCTTTGCAGGGTGACTACCTGCTCTACGCATGCCCTGTTAAAATGTATTTGCTGTTTCATCTTTTTCTGGCTCTGCAATAGAGAGTCCAAACTTTCTTGGTACTCCTTCTGCAAGGCCAGCATGTTGGTATCCTGTTCTATCTTCTCCAGCTGCAGGATACCCATGTCTTCTTTTATTTTGGTTAGGTACTGTCTATTTTCACTTTCTGATTCATGGCTCCTCTGCAGCCTTTGCTCTACAGAGTCCAGATCAGTTTGGGCCTTTTCTAATGCTTGCAGTTGCTTGTTTGCCAGATCTTGGTCCTCGGCATGTTGGTCCTGTATTGCTCCAATATGGAGGTACAGATATGCCGCTATTTTGGCAATCTTGCTTTTCTCTTCCTTTGCCTTAGGGGCCATATATAGTTCACTCAGGGCCACATGTAATGGACTCTGATCTTGCCATACGTCTAACCCTGTTGCAGTGGTCTGTTCTGTGATTGTCTGCAACCACACATTCTGATCCTGCTCTGTCCATTCACCCCTTACAAATAATTTATGCAATAGGTGTTCTTTAGCCATATTTATCTCTACCAAGGTCGCCATTCTGGAAATGTTAATTTCCTTTCTGATTTACAGGAGTTTATTTTATTTTTGCAAAACAGACCAATTCCTTAGAGCGTTCCTATTGAGGGGTGCTTTTCACAGTGTAGCACAGTGTGGTAGCCCAACAGGGTTTATGTACCCCGTTAGTTAGCACACTGTTTTAGACTGTCACAAGTGGTATATCTAATTCAGAAATCCCGGACACAAGCCCCCAATCTTGTAAGTGAGATCAACCCGGCACTCCACCTAAGTCAATGCCAAGCTTGTGATGCACAGCTGGAACCCTTAATTATTTATTTATCTCTATGTTCTTTTATTTCTGAATGATGTACCCTTATATCACGCCCCTCTCTTTGAATCCCCCCGGTCGCACTGTACCAGGAAGCAGGCTGTTTTGCAAAGTTAAAATGTTTATTTTCTGGATTTCACTATATAGAAAAAAAAAGAGGAGAAAGTGAACCACGGTCAATGAAGACCAAAATCCATGAGGAAACACACATAGCACAGCTCACGAAGAAAGTAAAGGTCTTAGAGTATTTAATGTGACCAAAAAATACACAAAATACGGCTGGGGAGCAGCAGCAAAAACAGAGGCAGGAGCCAGGATGCACGACCCGCACACAACACATTTCACACTCAACTGAATGCTTGTTCACGTGAAGAGAAGAAGGACTAGAGCACTTTTATAATTTAACAGAAGTCCTTTCACTATTTCCCTGGAACTACATGGGTACCTGGACGAATGGAAAAGGTGGCGGCCATATTGGAATGGAATGGCAAAAAAGAGCAGAGTTAAAGGCCAAGTGGCGCCACAATAAAAGATGCAATAAGTGCATAAAAATGGGAATCATGGCGAAATGACCATGAAATCTAATTGGGAGCACGCCTTCCATGTAGGGCAGGGCCATGGTTCCGGGGTACCACCAAATATAAACAACAGTAGTAGTACAAAATTGGAATCAATGATGTACTCGCACAGTCAAAAAAAATTATTTAACATATCCGCCCCTAATGAATAAAACCATTATAAAAAATGGAAATAAACACACCGTCTAACAACAACACTAAAGGATCAATGACATCAATCTGGAGCATCATAGGACATAAATATACAGGACTAATGCCGATGAATGAAGCATGATAAGATGTTAAAAACAGTTCTAGCATTCAATTGGTGGGCAAAGATACAAGATAAAAGTAACAATGACAATATGTGTAAACAAAGCAAGTAGCAGCATTCAGGCAAATGGAATAAAGTGCATGTAATTTAGCAGCATAGTTATGTAGCGCGGGTCCGCTACAGCGAGGTAGCAGTAAACAAATCTAAAACAATGCAAGGGACAGCATGATGGCCCTGTTAAAAATAGTAGTAAAGTGCAAGCAGCATACTGATGTGCAAATATGCCGGGCCATTATTGCAGAATCAAGAATTGCAACAATTGCAAAGTGTCGGCATCGTTAAAAAGAAACAATCGCAACCTCGAAAGATGTAATATACAAGAGTCGGAAAGATAACAAGGAACACATATAAAATCACACAGTACATGGCTAGCCAAAAAAAGAAGAAATTGATGTCAAAGATGCCCAGAGTCATAGAACCTGCAAGTGTAATGGAAAGACGGAATAGCTAATATTAACAAAAATATGTTAGTACAAAGGTACAAATGAAAAACAGGGAGGTGACTGTGAAACTGTATGCAGGGGAAGGTGGGACCACAAGAATGGAAAAGAAAGGAACAACTAAGAATTAAAAAAAAGGAACAATAAAGAGTTTGAGTCCCATCAAATCGTGCTACAGCAGATAGACAAACATACATAAGTCTAATACAGAGAAAATAAATGTAAAAACACCAAAAAAATAAGGTGTAAAGTAACGCAATCAGGCCAAGGTTGCAAAATATGGAGAAAAATAGAAGCTGAAGCCACCGAAACCAAAAGAATAATTGAGATAGGTCAGCAAGAGGGCGAGAATGGCAGAAAATGAAAGTAAGAATATCAACCAGCCTCAAGTCCCAAGGAACGTATAAAGCTCCTCATCAAGATTGTGTCCATTAGGGAACTTGGTATCGAGGTCCAAAATAAATCGTGTCTCCAAGTGTCTTAACTTTAAAACCTGGTCTCCACCCCCTGGGATGAATAGGGATGTGTGCCACTGCAAAAAAAGTAAGCAAGCTTGATTCGAGTCGTTCGCATGTTCCTGCACGAAGTGTTTAGCCATGGGGTACGCGTGATCAGAGTTTTTAATTGCCCTGAGATGCTGGAGAATCCTGAGTTTAAGCTTACAGGTGGTACTCCTGACGTACCACTTCCTGCAGGGGCATGTAAGAACATAGACGACATAAGTAGTGTCACAATTGATGGAATAATTGATGATTTGCTTACTCTTAATTACTGGATGCAAGTAAAATTTGCAGGGAGACACGTGGGCGCACGCTTTACATTTAGTACATTTGGTAAAGCCAATGGGGGAGACCGCCAGCCAATTGGAAGAAGGAGGACTTTTATCGGTGGGTGACAGAAAGCTGGAGACTAACTTATCTCTGAGCGATGGTACTCTTTTGTACGTAATGGTAGGGCGTTTGGAAAGTACAGAGCATAAATCTTGATCCAAAGTTAAAACACGCCAATGTTGCTCAATGATCCTACGTACATTCTTGGAAGCATTATCAAAGGAGACAATGAGTCTAGGTTCATCATCTGTAGCAGTCTTGCATGATTGAATGCCATACAATAATTTGTCCCTGCAAAGGCCTCTGGCCTTATTATAGGCCATTTCAATGTTCTTTTTGGTATACCCTTGTTGCAAAAAGTCGATGGCAGCTCGAGCACAGTGCTGATCAAATGCAACCAAATCAGTGCAATTCCTACGGTAGCGAATAAATTCGCCGTAGGGAATACTGCGTTTACATGGCCCCGGATGACAGCTGGTAGCATGCAAGGGTAGGCCAGTGTTGGAGGGTTTCTTGTGGAGAACTGTGTGCAAACCAGATGTGTCCAGGGTTACCACCACATCGAGATAGATTACCTCAGTGGTACTATGGCATTCAATAAAACATAAATTCACTGAGTTAGTATTGATGGTTCTCACAAAAAGTTGCCAATCACTGACGGTCCCCTTCCATATTACAAACACATCATCTATGTAGCGCCACCAGGCAACAATTTGGGTGGCAAAGCTGGATGCAAGTAGATCGTGTAAGAATGTAGCCTCCCACCAACCCATCGTCAGGTTTGCATACGATGGGGCAAAGGTACTGCCCATAGCAGTACCCCTGACTTGCCGGTAAAAAGTGCCATCAAACAAAAATACATTATTGTTGAGGCAGACAGCAACATCTCCAAAATCATGGAACTGTGGCCATGCAAATTCAATGACCGTGTTTCCAAGAAAAATTGACAAGCTCGCATTCCAACTTGATGATCAATAGAGGTATACAATGATACAACATCAAGGGTGGCCAAAAGAAAACCCTCTTCCCAGGGAGTATCATTGATATGTTGTAAAAAATCCCTTGTGTCCTGCAAATAAGATGGCAAAATGGAAACAAAAGGAAAAAAGTATCATCAATAAATTGGGCCAAGTGTTCAAGAAGGGAACCACATAACGTAACAATAGGTCTCCCGGGTGGGTGGGTAAGAGATTTGTGTGTCTTCGGTAGAAAATAGATGGTGGGGATGATATGACAAGAGGGAACAAGAAATTTAACTAGATCCTCCTCAAGAAGTCCATTATCAGCCCACTTGGTGCAGAGGTTATTTAATTCCGACTGTATATCATGAAAAGTATTTTTGAGTAATTTGGCATAACGCAGTCGGTCCCGAAATTGGCGGTTGGCTTCAGAAACATAATGGACTCTATCTTGGATCACAATATTAGACCCCTTGTCAGCCTGCTTAATGACAATATTGGGCAGGTTTTGTAATTCACCTATGGCCTTTAGTTGTGATGCAGTGAGATTATATTTCACTCTGTCAGTGCTAGTCCGTAGTTTTCTCAGGTCACTGACACACAAATCATAAAAAGCTTCCAAACGGCCACCCACGGGGAACTGCGGATTGAATCTGGATTTGTTCTTGAGCTTTGTATGTACATCCCAGCAAGGGTCAATGTCAAAATTGATAAAATCAACATTGACGGGATCAAACTGGGTGTCTTCAAGACTGGCAAGATCCAAAAGCGATGGAATATCAGAAATGAGGAGGTTGGTACGGCCAGTCCGAGGTACAGAAGGCTTCGTGACAGTGGGGTTTAGAATGAAAAATTTCCTGAGCTTGATCTTCCGAAAGAATTTGTCAAAATCTAAACGTGCTTGGACATAGTCAAAAGCCTTGGTGGGCAAAAATTAAGCCCAAGAGCGAACCGAGGTTTGCGGCTTTGTAAGTATATGGGAGGACAGATTAATTATTTGGCACATCTTCATGGTATTGGTAGTTATTTTTTCGCTCCAGAGCACGATGATCTGCCCTCCTGATTTGCACCCAAGCCGTTTCCCACGTCGGCCTTGGCGAGTCCTTTTTGAGGTCTCTGTCCTTTTCCTCTTCCTCTTGGCTTGCCCTGGCCTCTGCCACGTTTTTGGTTTTTCCCATCTTGGCAGAGTAGCCGCATCTCGTCTAAAAAATAAAGTTTGACGATTGGTTCCTCATTTTCCGAGACTGACACATCGGATTCAGATGAGGCTGTGCCAGGATCACCAGGAGCAACGGAAGCAGGCTTAATGAGAGGTTTCCGCAGGGAATCAAAGCGTTTGGCAAAAGTGAATATCTTGCTGGTTTCATAGTCCAGTTTGTCCCTTATGAACTTGCGATGTTTATGCTGTTTGATGTCTTCTTCATATATAATTAGAGCCTCATTCATTTTTGTGCGCAACTGCTTGCCCTCCTCTGTGCTGGGAACCTTATTGAGTTCTGTTTCCTTTTTGTCGAGTTCTTCAAGAGCCAAGCCACGATCAGATTTGGCATATTTTACCAAGATGGTAAGAAAATGGGCAGAACAGCCATTGCTGGCTTCCCCCCCATTCTTGGAGCATGCAAGGATCTTGTTAGCATAGAATAATACTTTGTGTGGGTTCATGTCATGATTCCTGCCCCTCATGTCCCCAGCCCTCCAAGATGTCAGGCAGGAGCCAGGCCACAATCACCTACATGGCCCTCAAGAGCCTCTCCATCCCTCCAAAGACCCACTTGGAGTCATACCTGGCGCTTGTGGTACCAAACTCACTCACTCCCATAGGATAACATTGGGGATTGGACTTGTAGTGCATTGATGGGGACAAGATGGATGCCCCCACATATTTCGGTTCCCAGGACTGCATGTGCAGTCTAGTCTTTTGGGTGTGGTTCAGCCCTGAGACACCTGGGATACCCAGAGGCTATTTAAGCCACGCCCAGGCTGAGAAACATGCTTTGCGTTTTCTGCACCTGCAGTGTGACGCTCACCGTGCTCGGATCGGTCTCCAGTAGGCCTACATCTTTCTTCTGTGCTCAGCTCCTGCAAGAACAAGAACACCGTTGGGAACAGCCTTACCTTGCGGCGCTTCTGCCCATCATTCATCGCTCCTTCTGTTCTGCGGGCATCTTCGGCGGTGTCATTCCCATCCCGGCATGCCCTTTTCCAAAGGAAAAGGGAAAAGAACAGAAAAAAGGCATTCGTAAGAATTCTGCAAATCTTCGCTTATTTTTAAATACTGTACAAGCTTCAAACGCTTACCTGAATCCCAGCCGCTCTGTGGGAACTCTGTCTTCGGAACTTCTCATCCATCTGCAAGAGGGAAAAGGCACTCCAGGTTAGCGTGGAAACATCTAGAGGCGCCGCATACCGCGCTTACTCACCGCATTTGTTCTTCATAACCGGCATCCACGCTGAAAATGTTGCGGCACCTAAAAGACATAGAAAAAGAACTCAGTTCAATACAAATACGAAAGGGGTGCATCGCGCTCTCGCTCACTTTCAGCGCTACTCATCTCAGCAGCACGCCGCCATCCCCGGACGCCGGCCATCATCTAAGGAAGGAAAGGAACAAAGTTAGAGAACTGTTCAAAAGACTCATTATACTTACCTGTCGGACTCTTGCTAGTGAAGTAACTAGGCAGCAATGAGCCCACATCAATCAACGTGCCCCTGTGCTGAAAGCAGGACGGAGAGCACACTATACAAGAAAACAAGGTGAGCTGTGGATCAAAGGGAAGGGTTGGACCCGAGGGAAGAAGGGGTTCAAGTACACAGAGACAATGGGGAGTTAAACTCTACCAATCCTGTGTTTTCAGGCCCAGTCTCCAGTCGAATAGCCTCCAGGGAAGGGTTTGAGGTTGTAAGAGGTCAGAACAGGCTGAGTGACGTCCCCGTGGATACCAGGTGAGCGTTACAGTTCACTCAAAATGCAATATAAAGAGATGGAAGGAGAGAAAACAGATTTCAGGAATACAGAATTCATCCACACAGTATCGATCCCGATTTCCCCCAGAAAACTCTGAGAAAAACAAGAATGATTGCAAACTTGTCAAAATGGTTTTGAATGTGGCTTTAAATGAATGGGAAAACACTGAAAACGGATTTAATTCACTAACATGGATTCAATACTAGTGAGAGCTGCTTTTTATAGTTTCAGATAAACACTAGCAATGATTATTGAGCAACTAGCAGATCGAAAACTTAATTCTGAGGTCGGATGCAATGTACAGCTGTTTTACATGTGATAGGTTTGAGCCAAATGAAAAATTTGCGTTTAAACTTTTCTGTACGTGGTGCGTGTGATAGCGGAAGAATTACAAGGAGTTGGAATGCGGTTTTGGGTTCGTTGGAAAGCTGAGGATGTTAGCTACAAGTAGACACATACATCTCATTTCTAGCATACACAGTGGAGAAGCTATGAAGGTTTTTGTAGAGGTCGGTTTTTTATGAAAAGAGTCAAAATTTGTAAAACAAGGTTGCGCTTTTTAAAATTACAAACAAGGTTTCTCATACTAGGGAGACTATGAAGCCACAAACTGGTGTTTTCCCGCCGAGACGCTTGTCTTTCTCCAGCAAATATATTAGCGCAAAGATGATTTTAACACTACTATTACCAAAGGATTATAGGGATGAGAGAAAGATTCAGATAAAACCAAAGATTTTCTACAATGCAGTTCTGGATATAAGAGAGTGGGTTTGGATAGGGATGATTTATGGATAATACATATGCTAGAGACAATCCTACGCTATGGATACTCACTACCATTGTTTGGAATGGACCCGTTGGGGATCTGGTCAATGATTTCTGGACTGGAATTCTGCTAGCACACCGGACTGGACTCGAGGCGCTCTGGTTCTGCACTCAGCACGGCACTCTAGACACTGCACGGCAGAATAGGGCTGGATCTGATGGGATTGGTTCTGGTTTGCAGCTATCTGGTCACAGCTCTGCTGTACTGGGTCGGATCTCTGGATTCTGGCATGAATTCTTAGCAAGAAAGCAGCACAGCTCAGCCAGGCTGTTCTTTTTGTTGTTCCCCTTAGAGGTCTGGGGTAAAATCTGGTTTCAGGATTTTTTTAAAGGCCAAGCTGAGAATGGTTCAGCTTTGGAAGTGGGCCTTTCTGCTTTCAAAGTTCTGGAGTCTGGAATATGGATTTCCCTTGCAAAGTGCTTCGCCAGCAATCAAATGGTGAGTCGATGTGTGTGTCTGTCTAGGTCCAAAGCTATCTCTATTTATGTATTTTCTAAAAGGGTGGGTATGCTGACTTCTTCTAGGCACACCCTCTAGGGATTCTATTGGTTAGGGTATTTCTTCTCCCCTGATTTGAGAAGAAAACATGGTGTCATGATGACGCTGTATTTTAGGATCCAGGGAGAACCTCCCCTTTGTTTCTGCACAGAAAATCTATTTTTCATACAAGACATATTTACAATTTTACCAACTTTAATACCAATTGCATATTTATATCGGATATTTGTTGGAGCAAGTATTCATCCGAGCCCCGTCTCGGTGAGAGCTTGGGTCTAGATTTGGCAATTTATTGCCCTTTTGGTCCGGTACCCAATGTCAGATTTGTCCACATTTTTACACATATATGTGCGCATGACATCTGGGCATAATAGTGTGAAGTTTCATGTTTCTTGCATCACAACAATTGCTACAAAACCACAAATGCTCTAGTCTTGTCCCTGAACATAGCACAGAGTTCTGAGTAGTTTTAAACCTTGACCAGAATTTTCATATTAACAATACTGTTATTTTACAACATTTTACAATTTTGCACAGTCCTCTGTCAGTCCTTTTCAAAAATATACTTTCTTGTGCTTTAAGAATACACATAACTGTCTGTCCCACCTCCAAAGTTTTGGTGGGTTAAGAGCAACCCTGGCCTCTTCCCTCAGGCTGGAGTTTCTGTTGACACTTGAATTTGCATACACGTTCAATCCAGGAAGTCTTTTTTTTCTCTCCCCAGAGCAGCAGAGCAAAATCTCCTCCCCTCTTCATGAACACCTAAATAGGAGTTCCTGTCCTTTTGGTGGGAAGCAGAAGGGTGGTGTGTTTCCCAGTGGGGGAAGCTTCTTTGAAATGTTGCTGAATCAGGTTACTTTAAAGTAAATTGTTACATTGTTATTTGTTGGAATTAAATTTACAATTTTTAAAACAAGCAAACATATTTCCAATTCCAGTCTTTTTAAACACAGAAATTAAATAGTGGCAACCTATATGGCTTTTGATAGCAAGTCACTTAATTTCAACAATTTGATTGTACTGTTCAAGGTTAAGCTTCCAGTGAAATTAAATGACAGCTTTCCTACAGGCGGACGTAGGTACTGTGCCAACATCTGACAGATTTTCCCAGCAAAGCACCTTTTTTAATGTGGATATTCTTGTGATGAAATCTGATTCTCCTCACATTGTGTGCTTATGAGGATTCTTTAAATAAAGTGATGGGTAACACCCAGCAAAGATGTTGGATATTTTCTGATGTCTGGGAATCATTATTTTGTAATTTCAACAACCAAGGAAAAACGGATTTTAGAGCACTTCTGGGTTTCCTTGCAATGAAGCACTGTCTTTCATGTAGTTTCCATTTTCACTCTGTGGGCAGCCCAATTACAGATTTCAGTAGTGTGGTCTCCTGTTCCACCACTGACACAGGCAAAGTAGATTGGCAGCCAACTTTTTGGTTTCACTGCGCAGTTCTCAGAGGTTTAGCGCGCATAGGGCTTTTTGTGGCCATTTTGTTGGTTCTGGTGCCACCAGCACACAGTGATGTCGCAGGGCAGAGCTAGTGGGTCAATGCATCCCACATACTGCAGCTTCAGTAAATTGGGACTTCAAGACAGTTTTGACAAGATTCACTTTTAAGCACGTCAACACCTTCAAGTAGGCAAGGCACTCTTCCTCTGACTATTTCTCTTCCAAAGGGGCAGCCTCTTTGCCTTTCTTATGTCTGCCACAATAACATAGTTGGTTTGCCTTAATGGCCCACTTCTCTCTTCCTTTCATAGTCTTTCATAGTCTTTGGAATATAGGCTTTGTCAACTTTGAAATAAACTTTACAAGCAGCCAATTTTCCTTTCCCAACTTTGCTTTCACCTTCTGTGAACTATTTGTCCCAACAATTACCCGAAAGCCTTTGTGCCACTCGCTTGACTTTAGGTAATGTTTGCACAATTGTATCTTAGGCAAGGCTGAACTGTTATTGGGTTTAAAAAATATTACATTGCTTTTGGCTCTGACAAAGGGTTGCTTTTACTCTTAGTATGGGGAAACTCTTGGCTTGGGCAATGCTTGGTCTTCTTTTCAGTTGTAGCAATGCTTGTTTTCCTCTTCAATTGTGGATAGAAAATATATGCCCGCATGAAAATAAAGGATACGGTTCAGTCTTCCTTTGAGAATCACAGTTAGGCACACACAACCAGTTCTGCATTCAAAGGATAAAGACTTCAACAAAGGTCCTTCTCAAGTGTTTCAGTCTTAAATGATTTAACAATGGATTTTAGCAGCGTTTGCCCTTCATGCAAATAAAAAGGAATTATACAATACACGCAAGTGCTACTTTTCCATTGTTGGCTTATTAAAGCTTTGACGAACCACTTCAACTCGCTTCTTACTATACACAAGTGAATAGGAAGTTGGATACTGTTGCCGGCAGTGCTTGCACAAGCAGTTAGAATGCCGGTTTTGACTCACTGGCTTCTGTAATCTTGTTCTGCGGGTTGTATGACTTCCACGACTTCTGCCACAACTTCTACTGCTTCTGGTGTCACAGGAACACAATCCCTTCCTTGCTGAAGGTGTTTCCAGTCCGGCCACACAGTAATGGAACCCCTCTCCCTCCTGAGACCTACGCTTGACAACGGCTCCTCACCTCGGTCTCTGACACGTTCACTGAACAGCATCCAGACTCACATGGGGAAAGACAGCTCTCCTGCACGCCTTCCACTGTGCAGCCTCTGCACTTCAGAGTTTGTGGGAACACGACCCTCTGAGAACAAGCAGGTGGAATTTGCTGTATCCATGTTCCGGCGTCCCTCTGGTTCTCACACTTCTGCTTGGTTTGCCAGCTACATGCCTTCTTCCTTTTAACCATATTGCTACAGCTTGCACTCCAGTCACAGTTCCAGTTCCTTCCAACTGCCTGCACCTGAGGGGGCTTTTTATGCCTCCCAGGACCTTTCAAGTGTGGGCTGTTACTCTTAATTGCCTGACTACTGCTACTGCATACCTCTTCAGTCCTCTTCCTCGTCCCAGTGCTTGTGGGATCATGGGACTCGTTCTTTTGAATTCTGCTGTTTTGCAAACAACCATAAGAAGTGTAGGATTATGGGGAAAGTTAAACGGAGGGTTTCCCAGTCTTCCTGGTCTATCCCCCCCATGCGATCCTCCCACAATACAACACCACCAGGGTCGGGATCAGGAAGCGTCTGCCTTTCCCTAGCCACATGAGAAGGGTCCCAGACCAGGTTTCCGGAAGGAATCACGGATTCATCATAGTAGTCATAGGTGGTGGTATCTCAACTGATGTGACAGGAAGAAACATCATTGTCTGGGTTTCTCATGGAGGAGATGGTATGTGGTTGTGGAAAAGAGAATGTATTCACTGTAATTAAGGATATATTGCAGAGGAACAGTGATTACAAATGGCAGAAGGAGACAGAAGCGAATGAGGTATATGTGCAATAAGAGAAGGAGGAGATGAAGATCCAGGAGTGGAACTCAAGAAGGTAAAGATGGGGTGGCAGCAGAAGGTTGAACATGATGAGGCGAATGCGGCAGGAGGCCAAACAGTAGGAGATGGATGTGATGCAGCACATGCAAAACAATGGCATGCATGTGGGGCAGCACATAAAACAGCATGGAGATTTGAGACATGAGGATGTGGTTGTGAGCAACAAGTGAAACATATGGTTGGTCACGAGGAGGTGTTTGTGAGGTAATAGGTGGAATAGGAGGAGGTGACTGTGGAGTAGCAGCTGTAACATGAGGAGGAGGTGGAACACATGAGTGTATGTGTGGCAAAATGTAGAACAAAAGAAGGGGGTGAGGGGTAGCAGGAGGTGCCAACCAAAGTGGTTGCAGGACAGAAGGAGCAACTCCATGCTGATTTGGGGCATGTGGAGGAGGGGCCACCAAAGAGTTCTAGGATTTTCATTTTGCTAACAGTATTCTGCCTCATCATAAAAAGATCACACTCTCAGTAACAGCCAGTGAATGTAATCTCTTGCCTACAAATATATATTTTTTTCTTCTAGTATTCTCTCTTGTCATAAAAGGATGGCACACTCGGGTACTGCCGCTGAGTTTAATCTCTTGGTTCCAAACAATTAAATGCCTTTTTCTTCCCTACTCGTATTATGTCTCATACAAACAAGATGGTACATTCAGTAACAGCTACCTAGTGTAAGGTCTTACCAAACATTTCTAAGATTATCTGTGCTAATAGTATTCTGTCACATCACAAGAGATGCTAAATGTAGTTTCAGCTACATAATGTAATCTCCTGAATCCAGACAATGGGCCTCATTACACGGTAGGCGGTAAGGGTTTACCGGTACCGGTAAACCCTTACCGCCTTACTACGAGGTCCCTTTGCGGGTTGGTTTTTAACGCCTGCAAAAAGCAGGCGTTAAATTCCCCAACCCGCAAAGGGACCAGGGAGCTAATTATGGTACCGAAATTTGCAGTGCCGTAATTAGCACCTTCTCCATTCCCATTATGCCCTATGGGGAAAAAATGGGAATGGGGAAGGGCAATGGTGGAAGGGGGAATTACCGTCCCGCCAACCTTGGAATGGGGCGGTAATTCCCCTTTCCACCAAGGCGGTGCCGGTATTTTACCGGCATGAACCATGGCGCTAATAGCGCCATGGTTCTCCACCTACCGTGTAATGAGCCCAATGTTTTCTCTTTGCTAAATCACACAAGTTACAGATTTTGATACCGTTTGTTGGATTAACTAAAATAATCTATGCAGAGATGGAACAAAACCACTTAGGAAGTCCCACAGACCTCTTCATCACATGTTGTAGAGTGAAACAGCACAGATCATTCTCAAAACGAAAGAAAAATGACAATTTCATTTGCTGCAGGAACAGAAGAAATGGAATGTGGGCCTGGAATTGCTTTCGTATCTAAAAGCCCATAAACACTCATGGAAATAGGAGACACAACAGAATTGAAAACAGTACACGTTCTGAGAGTTGCATTTAACAGAAAAATTGAGAAAATGGCTGATTCCTTTTCACATTGTGTGCAAGCAGTCTTAAGGTGTGACCTGCTAGTTTCCTAAAAGTACTGATGTTATTTTAAAAGGCATATTGAAGTGAGAGGCTTATAAAACACATAGTGCCTCATTATGAGTTGGGTGGTAGCCCTTAAAGCCCCTATTAGCCAATGCCGTTCCGCTGGATCACGAGTCGGTGCAAATATCGCCTGACTAAAAAGGGCACCAGTGCTATTACAGCCAGCGCAATTACAGCCGTCGCTAATGGCACTGACCAAACAAAGTGCACATTTCTCCGTATCACAAGTGCATTCTCGGCGGTATTAGTAACAACCTGCACTAATACAGTTGAGAATTATCTCCAGCTGGAGGTAAATTAACCCAGTTGTGAGGAATCAAGCCACAGGTGAACACAATGCACACCAGAGGACAACATGAGACCCACCCAGGTCCCAAACACTGTTTGCAACACTATGCTGCCATTATTTGATGCAGGCTAGGACCGGCAGCTGCTCAGGCTGCTCCTGGCCCTTCTGATGCAGGACAACCAGGCCAGGGCACAGGGAGAACAGAGGGGGTGGAATGAGGAGGAGGAGCAGGAGCAGGAGGAGGAGGAGGAGGAGCGCAGCCCCAACAAGGCGAGCACTCATCCCCAGGGTCAGGTCATCACCCTGGGCCCTCAGTGACACCCAGTACCCCCTGGATAGGGAGACCATCACTGAGCTGCGGTCCACAATATATCATGAAATTGGGTGCAGGGTTAACATCCGCACAGCCTCCCCCCACCCCCGGTGAAGCTGGTGGCAGTCCTGCAATTCCTTGGGATGGGCACTTTCCAGATCTCTGTGGCCATGATGCATGGCATGGTACAGTCAACAATCAGCGCAGTCCTTGGATAGGTACTGGATGCTCTTCTATGCCATGTCAACCAACACATAGCAGTGCCCACCTCCCAGGCGAATGATATGAAGGCCCACTTTTATGCTACTGCCCAATGTGATAGTAGTCTTCGACTGCACCCATGTTGTGTTGGTGGCGCCCCAGTCCGATGAGGTCGTCTACAGGAACCGCAAGCACTACTACTCCATGAACGTGCAGGTGACCTGTGGCCCTGACCTCATCATAACCCACTCCTGTGCCCGCAACCCAGGATCCACCCATGACTCCATGGTCATACGCAACAGCACACTGTCGTTATACATGTATATGATATGGTATGATAGGTTATTTCTAATGCGCTTTATACCCAGAGGTTTCTAAGCGTGGACCTGGGGATTGAACCTGTGGTGCTCCGTGTCGTCTTGCTTCCAGGGCGAGCACGTTGCCCCTGAGCTATCCTCCCGAGACACCGAGGACAACGGACCTGCATAGTGGGTGAGTACAAACACTGCCACATATGCATATTCAAGCACATTTAATAAAATGGGGGGCACAGGAAGGATTGGATGCCAAGAGAAGGCACTTGCAGCACCCGTGTATCCCCTGCAAAATGGATGGTGGGTATCCAAGGGTGAATGCACATGTTTGACATACCTGAACACACACATGGAGATGGACACACACCACTGCCATCATAATAACACATAAGACCACATGCACCACAATGTATCTTGAATTTGCCACTGTGCAGTTAAACGCACAGTAGCACCCAACATCATGTCCACCCGTGTAACAGCTATCTGCCCATGTGCAGTGAAACTGGACACGCCACAGAACACCCGCCACAAAATCACTGTGTGCATGTACAGGACAAATAATAAATGGCATAATCTACAAACGATGCACACCCATCACCCATACACATTGCATGGTCCGGATGCACACAAGAATGCCCACAGTGAACAATTACAATTACCGGATACATTGCGACTGTAGACCCATGTATGAGACAAATGACTGATGTCCGTATTACACCCCATGCAGGTGACTCCGGATAGCCGCAGCTGGCATGGATGATGACTCCTGTGCGTGACCCAAGGACAGCGCATGAGACCGCCTACAACCATGGCCACAGCCAGACCAGCATTTCCATAGAGCACACATTTGGACTCCTGTAGGCACGATTGAGGTGCCTGGACCGCACTGGAGGGGCCCGGATGTATGCCCCTATCAAAGTAGGGAAAATTATTTTGGTTTGTGCTATGCTCCATAATATTTGCCTAAGGAGCAATGTGCCCCTACCCCCTGCCCCCAATGCTGACAGGGCACCCCCAGAGGAAGATGGAGATGATGACCATGTGGCAGGAGCCAGGGCAGACACCCACAGGGAATTAGTGAGGCAAGGGAGATATGGAGATTGGCCCAACAGGTGCTAATAGATAATTAATTTTAGTTTCTTGACCTGGCCCATTGCACAACCGGCACAGTGTTAATAAAGAGCACACAAACACAATCATGAATGTCCTCGCATGTCATCTGTTTAACAATTTTTTTAATTTAACCTTTTCAAACTACATCCCCCTACCCCACCCACCACCATCACCCCATCACACTACCCACCACCAACACCCCAGCATACTATCCCCTCTGCCCCCACCCACCACCAAAACACCAACAAACTATCCCGCCTCCCCACACCCACCACCAACACCCCAGCGCACTACCCCCACCCACCACCGTGTCCATATCAAGGCCACTCAGGCCAACAATTGTCATGCCATTCATGATGACTGTGCCCTCTTCTCCTGACCTGCGGCATCCAGGGAGTGTTAGTGCAGCTGTCGCAGGGTGCTCTGCCTCCCTCAACTGCTTGACTGGAGTGGTGGGGTGGGACCTTATCTGGCATGGCTGGCAACTGGGGAGCCATAGGAGCTGATGTCAGTGTCTGGTTGTGGGGTTCCATGCACGCCGCTAGCCTTGGGGTGTGCTCAATTGCCCAAACTGGGACATGAGGCATGTTGGGTGGAGGAGGGCGCTGATTGTGGCCAGGTGTTGGGGCCACTGCCGCATGCTGGCTGTCACTGCTGCTTCTGCTTGCACCTTGTCCCTCCTGGGTGGTGGCTGTCGGGGCTGTGTCCACCCTGGCAGCTTGGACTGCCATGCTGTCGTCCTCACTGTGAACAGGTGTGCGCCTGGCGGGCTGGAATTCTGGTATGGGCAAGAACCTGCTGCAGTGAGATGTGATGGGGGGCGTCTTAACACTTAGGGATTGCATGCACTTTGCAGGGGGGGGATGCTGTTGGTGCTGTGAGAGGTTGGACGTGTAGACGACCCTGCTGCATCGTCCTCTATGCCTCTGGTGTAGCTTGTGTGCCCGTAAGCGGACATAGGTGATGGTGTTAGGAGACATTCCCTCACATGTTTTGGCACACATGACAGTAAACACATAGTGTTGGTTGTGGCATGGGACTGATGCACAGGCTTGGCCTGATTGCATTTGGTAGTGGATTGGCTGCAATGGGACACGTGCTGGAGGCGAGTGGGGTTTGGGGAATGCAATTGGCCGTGGTGGCATGGCAGTGCTACATTGGTGTCCTAGCCATTGCTTTGCTTGCATGCATCAAGTCCCCATTTACAACTTGACTGTTACGCATGCTGATTGAGGGGGGGGGGTCTGGTACTTGTCACTGCCAGGTCCTGATGGGGCACTGCTGTGCCCCCGCCATGGCTGTGTTGTGCCTGGGGCTTGGATGTGTCCCTTGGCTGCCCACACCACTGCTCTGGCTCACAGGGGTGGCCTTCTTGCATTAGCACATGGGTGCTGCAGTAGGTGCCTGTGGTGGATCCCACGTACTGCCCCCAGTCGCAGTGCCCGGCTCATGGGTGGTTCCACTGGGGGGTGCTTTGCTGAGCTGTTGTAGTTACATGTACAGGGGGGATGGGGCGGGTGACTCACCTTCAGCCTCCTGGGTGCAGGCACCCGCCTCGGAGTCTCCAACTCCCTCAATCCCCTATATGTGAATCATGGTGCTCAGTATTTCCTCCCAGGGTGTCGGGTCCAGTACAGGTGGTGAGCCCTCCACCTCTAGCCATGCTGTCCTGTCGATGATGGGACAGGATTCCCCGTACCCAGACCTGCAGGTCATTCCAACGTTGGCAGCAGTCTTCCCCAACCCAGGGGACGTGGCCAACTGCTAACACCTTTAGGCTCACCACCTGCCAGATCTGTTTGCGGCACTGGGACGATGTCTTTTTCTGCCAGGCTCCATATAGCTCGGCATGGTGGGCCATAGCCTCATCCACCAGTGCTATCAATTCTGCATCTGTAAACTTGGGTTTTCTCAGAGGATCTTGGGCTGCCTTGCCCCTTGCCCTCTCCTGAGACATGTTCGATGGCCTGGGAGTGTGATGGCTGACGGGGGGGCTCTTATTTTGAATGGATTGTGATTTCCAAAATGGCAGCTGAAGTGTTTCCCGTTCGGCGGTTACATATTTCCCGTCTGCACTAATAGCGCATGCTAATAGCAAGGGCGGTCGGCAGTAGCGCTATTAGTGCTGCATTTTCGGGCATTAGTCCACTTTCCGCCGATGTTTCCATCGGGTGCAATTAGCATTACCACCGGGACCATGTGCGCGTGCCCGCATACGTGGGATGCAGCGCTATTTGTGCCACGGCTCCAGGCGGTAATGCTTTTTCTGCTCGGCAGAAATAGCGCTCGCTTAACGCCCAACTCATGATAATGCCCAAATCACAGAGGGGCTCATCACGAGTTGGGTGGTAGCTGTTAAATGCAGCAGTAACGCTATTACTGCCACATTTAAAGGCTGGCCCAATCTCGAGTTGTCCAGTAAGTGGGAGTTTTACCTCCAGCAAAAAGATGGAGGTTAAATGTCCACTTACCGCCCGTTTTTGGCCATTTTTCGGCACGATTACCAATGGCGCAATTACGGTAATAGCGCCCTCCAAACCCCTCTCATGGACCCAATGGGGAATGGGCAATAACCGCCAAACCACTACTCGTGATCCGGCACGAATAGCGCCAGACAGAGTAGCGGTTACGCTATTTGTGTTGGCGGTATCCCAGCAGTATTGCTGCCAGGACACCGCCAGACTCCTGATGAGGCCAGAGTCTTATAGTGTTTTGCAGCCTCTAAGTAGCAGCAGGGCGTTTTAGTGATTCCAATGTAGCAGCTAAGGCTTGCTGGCTGGTATACAATTTGGCACGACAAAAATGTGCTCTAAGGTTTAACTGATGCAGACGCCAACGTTACTTACCTCACTATGCCTGAAGCTCCACAATGGTTTCCTGTCTCGCATACATTGGGGCAAATGAAAAAAAGCATTACCCATTTTTGGACGGTGCAGTGTTCGCTTTTATCTCAGTTTGTCTCATGCTCGGTAATGGGTGCCAAACATTTGAGCTTAGACACCTAAGATTTCCGCTGTGGGTTTCTTGTGCCCCTCACATATCCGGGATCCTGAACAGTAGTGTGAGGCAGCTGTTTGTGAGAAATAGTCTTCTGACTTTGTTGTTGTGATTGCACTGCTGGACCTCGGCTCAAAGTTGGCCATAGTGTGGCATAAATCATTCTGCAGCATCTGATGAAGAGGTCTGTGGGACTTTGTAAGCTAATTTTTTGTTCCATCTGTGCATAGATTTTTCAGATAGTCTAATAAAAGATATCAAAATCTGAAACTTGTGCTCCCTGCAAAAGACAACTGTCCATAACAAGACCCCCACGACCTACAGCACCCTCGATTGCCCTGCCCCACTATCCCTCTTTGCTTATGTTTTTGATTTGTTATGTCTCATCTCTGTATGAATCAGCCAATAAGCGAACTGATACTCTTGAGATGTATGTTTACTATTAAAGTCAAATAAAAAGATTGTTTGTAAAAAATAAAAAATAAAAAAAAACTGGACTTACAAGGCGTTTCTTTGCACTCTTTGCTAAGAGTATTTGGTCTTGACACAAAAATATGGCACATCACTTAATGTAATGTCCTGTGGCAAAATAATGTTATGATTTTATCTCTGAAACTGGGATTCTGTCTCATCACAAAAGAATTGCACACTCATTTACAATGGCTGAATGTAATCCCATACCTGCAAACAATGCTGTGACTTTCTCTCCACTACTAGTATTTTGTATTCCCAAAAAAAGTTAGCACACTTAGATCCTCTGACTGCAATCTCCTGCATACCCCTAAACAATTTGGGATTGTCTCCTCAGTGACAAGAATGACATGTCCTTGTGTCTTAAGCAAGTTGATCACTGGGATTGTCTTTTTCCTAAATGGCCAATTCTGGGATTCTCTCCTCAGTGACAAGAAATGACATTTCCTTGTATCTTAAGCAAGTTGATCACTGGGATTCTCTTTTCCCTAAATGGCCAATTCTGGGATTCTCTCCTCAGTAACAAGCAATGCCATGTCCTTGTATCTTAAGCAAATTGATAACTGGGATTGTCTTTTTCCTAAATGGCCAATTCTGGGATTCTCTCCTCGGTGACAAGAAATGACATGTCCTTTTATCTTAAGCAAGTTTATCACTGGGATGCTCTTTTCCCTAAATGGAATGGCCAATTCGATTCAATTATGCACGTCTTCAATGGCACACTTAACAAAATCCTATTTACATTTTCTGCCTTTTACTCAACTATATCATATTTTTTACTATCTCCCGCAAGTGTTCTAGCAACCTACTCCCTTAGCCTCTGCTTACAAAACTAATTACAAACTGTAAAAATGTATGGCTTATTTTTAACCTTTGTGCAAACCCGAAGGACATTTCCTAAATGTTTGATTCAACTTAATCAGGTGATTCCAAATGTGTCCCAGTAACTTTGTCTCGGCTCATTTTGCTCCAGAACTTAAGACCTAGGATACCTTCGGAAGCTGGAAACGATAAGCCAGATTCTCAACCAAAGACAGTGTCCATCCAAGTCACAAGGGACATCTGAATGAGCGCATCTTAGATGCGCTCATTTAAATGCCTTTATTCCCCCTTTCTTGATTTGTGCATGCAAGGGGGCATTTCAGGGCATTTAAAAGTACATACCAAATTCACAAATGGGATGCTCTTTTAAATGCCCTGAAAAAGGGGGCATCCCCTTGCGCCTTTTAAAACAGGCTCAAGGAGAGGCGCAAATCATGGCAGGATTATTTCTGACACTGCTTCAGGAAGTATGGCAGTCTCAGGTTAAACCGCAGCTGTGCTACTAACGGGTCCCTCAACGGCCGTCTCAGTGAGATGTGCTCCCAGCAACCACGTGGTTACTGGGAGCCCGTCCTACATTAGTGTCAGGAGTGCTCTGTATGCAAAGGGGTTGGACAGCACATCTTTGTGCCACTGTTCAGCCCCCCCCTGAAATGCAGAGGTCACCTTTTTATTTTTTCATGTTTTATTTTCAATTCACTTATAACAACAAAACATGAAATGACAAAGAAATTCGTAGCAAAAACTATATACATAATTACAAACACATAAATACCCCCCCCCCCTTACAGATGCCAGGTACATATCATATAATATGAAATTGTCAGAATCAATACAATGTCAGAAATTTGCCCCAAATTTTCATAAACAACCCATTCTTGCCTTGTTTCCTATATATACATTTTTCCACATCCGACAGATCAAGCATTTCTTGCAACCAGTCCTCTTTTTTTAAAGAAATGTTGGATTTCCAATTCCTAAGGATGATTTTTTTCCCCATCATGGCTCCCCTAAATAACCACTTCTTTTGGCTTTGAGTGAGTATATCTAAGGGAGCATCATTTCCCAGTATTAATGTCTCAAAATCAAGACCTATCGGTTCATCCAAGACCTTTTCCATCACCACACCAATCTCATTCTAAAATTTAATGCACTTTCCTACAATCCCACATCATATGTTCCAGTGTACCAGTTTCACAAATACAAGCCCAACACTCAGTCATCTTTCAAACCTCGCTTCCATAATCTTTCAGGTGTCCAATAAACCCTGTTTAATATCTTTATTTGTCTCGTTCTCTCAGTCAAACCCAGGGAACAAAATTTGACATTTGCACACATCCTTGTCCATGTCTCCACTGTAATTTCAGAGCCAATTCTTCGACTCCACTCGTCTCTGAGCTGAACATTGTCTTTATATTCACTCACTATTTGTTTGTACACCCGGCTAGCTAAGCCACCTTCACCTACCAACCATTTTCTTGTAAGAAAATCCAAATTCAAACTCGCCTGGAAATCAATCTCACCAACTGCAATCTTCAATTTCCTGTAATCCGAAAAAAGGAAATTTTCAATATGAAATAGTTGTTGCAACTCTCTAGCACTCATCCATTTCCCCTCCTTAAATAAATCATCAATCCAACTCACACCACCCAAAAACCAGTCTGGCCAGAATAGCGTCTCATTTTCCAATCTACTAGAGGGATTAAACCACAATGACGCACCAGGATCTCTACATGCATCCACACCCAGCAAACCATTGAATTTCTTCCAGGAGTTTCTCAGACAGACAGTCAATGGGTCCTTCACACTCTTCACTCTTGATTCTGTAGTCAGTAAGGCTCTGGGTGACAGAGGACCATCACAACTTGCTTCCGCCACAGCCCATTCATCAGGTATCGGTGCCAAGAAATCAATTATGAAGTCACAAATAAATGCAAGGTGATAGGCTCTAAAGTTCGGCACTCCTAGTCCACCCTTCTCCACTGGTAATTGTAGTTTCCATAAGCTCAATCTAGGTGGTTTCTTGTCCCACAGAAAACCTTGAATATTACTGTCCAATTCCTTCCAGTACCGAGTATCTATATTCAATGGGATCATACTCAAGATATAGTTGATCCTGGGGGTCGATACCATCTTTAAAGCATTAACCTTCCCCCATAGTGAAGACTTAATAAACTCCAACGTTCCAGATCGTTTTGAAAATCCTTACAAATTGTATTCATGTTCTCCCTCACCAAATCACTAATCTTTGGAGTAATCCAGATACCAAGATACTTCATTTTATCCGGGCACCATCTAAACCCTAGATTAGTCACATAACGTTTATTACAGCAAGGTACTAGGGGCATCACCTCTGACTTGGTCCAATTTACTTTATATCCAGAGACGGTTTCAAATAATCTCAAAATTTCCATTAGAATTGGTAGTGACTGTTCCAAGTCTCGGAGAACCAAAAGAATGTCATCAGCATATAACCATATTCTTTGTTGCCTTCCCCAACACAACAGTCCTTTTATACAGGGATCATCTCTAATCATAGCTGCCAGAGGCTCAATCGCAATAACAAATGGCAATGGGGAAAGAGGACACCCCTGTCTTGTCCCTCTTTCCAATTTGAAAGAAGCCGAATGTCTACCATTGGTGCTAACTTCAGCTGTAGGATCTGAATATAGTAGCCTAATCCATGATCTGTATTTTGCCCCAAATCCCATTTTTCCAAGAACCAAAAAGAGGAATTCCCAATCCACTCGATCGAACGCTTTCGCCGCATCCAACGAGAAGACCGCTGCTCCATCCAACGGATCAGTTGCTTTATCGATCGTGTGAAACAGCCTTCTAATATTACTTGATGTCTTCCTACCTTTCACAAATCCCGACTGATTCTTATTGATCAGGGCCGGTAGAAGATTTTCCAGTCTAATAGCCAAGACCTTTGTCAGAATCTTATTATCTGTGTTAATAAGACTAATCGGCCTATAACTCGCTGGAAGTGTCTCATCCTTCCCCTTCTTAGGAAAAACAGAAATCGTTGCGTGACTAGTAGTGGTCGGTAAAAGACCATTTGCCAAAGAAGCCACATATACGTCCTTTAGCAATTCAAGGGCCGAGTCTGGCAACAGCTTGTAGAACTCAACCGGAAAGCCATCAGGCCCTGGCGACTTTCCCACATTCAATCTATTAATAGCCCCTTTGATCTCATCCAGTGCAACTCCGCCTCAAGTAGCTGAGAATCATCATCCGAAAGCCTCGAAACATTCACCTTCTCAAGAAAGTCTTCACCCCCAATAGACCTATCGGATTCTTTCTGGTATAAATCAACATAATAGTCCCGAAAGATGTTGTTGATCTCTTCCGGATGGAAGGTGATCCGTCCATCTTTGTCTTGGATTGACGCAATAGAACGTTCCGATTCTCTCTTCTTCAGCCTGTAGGCCAGCCATCGGTCACACTTCTCTCCTTTCTCAAAATACACACATTTCAAGTTGTGGTATTTCCGTTCCGTCCGCTCCTCAATTATATTCTTCAGTTCCCTTTTCAATTTCAACATTTCGGCCATACCAACCAAGTCACAGGGATCTGCCATTATCCTCTTAGACAAAACACTAATTCTCATTTCCAGGTCCTTTTGTCTAGTAACATATTTCTTATTTAAACCAGACGTTAAATTAATCATATAGCCATGCATGGTACATTTGAAGGCTTCCCGTACAATCTCTGGCCTCAGATCGCCTGTGTGATTTTCAGATATGTAAAATTCTATTTCAGTCCTCATTTTTTGCACTTCCTCAACCATTTGTAAGACAGCAGTATTCATTCTCAAAGTATAATGTCTCTGTTCCTCACAAACCATTTTAATACACATTGTTACATGTGCGTGGTCTGTCAGAAGAATAGTACCAATTTCACTTGTCCTATGATTCTCTGTCAATCATTCTCAGCTATCAATAACATATCTAGTCTAGAATAAACCTAGAATAGGTTAGTCTAGAATAGAGGTCACCTTTTGAGAAGAAGCATGCCTGTGCATTTGTAAAATAGGGCAAATGAAACTGGGCATTGTCTGCGCCTCTTTCATTTGTGCCTTTTCTTTTTAGGATCTGCCCCAATATGCCTGAATTGGGACCCTCAAATAAAAGAACAGCTTGTCAATCCACTAACCAGCATTTAAGCACTAAAAACACTGGGGCCGATGTCACTGTGTAGCAGACTAGAGGCTCGGCAATGCGTTTTAATCCATCTGATTCAATCCAACAGTTCCTTAGAAAACTCCCAAAAAGAGTTCTTCAAACAAACCACTCTTGAACCACTGTACTTAGAGACCAATTCATTCTGGCGGAGCACCACTTCACTTGCCAGATTGAAACTACCCTGAATAACGGCATATAGATTACCTGCGATTCTACGTATCGCCTTATCCCGGTGAAGGCAATATGTCTGACTGTTACTGCATAACCCATCACATGTTATGAGAAAATAGCATTGAATTGGCCACAAGACAGCATGTTTAGAGCCACATACACAGAGTAGTGTAACACACATTTTGGGGGGCCCCCTGCGAACCATGCTGAGGGCTCCCTCCCATCTTGGCAACAAATCATGGGTCGCGCCACACTCTGGGCCAGCCCAGATTACCACACCTGTTCAATACTCACGAACGTGCTGCTGCAGGCGTATCCCGCACTCTGCATTAGGAGAAAGATATAAATGTATTTTAATGCATTATACAGCACACTTTCTAAGAAAAACTTGCTTAAAAGACCGAGCGTTTGTAATTGTTTTGTAGGGTAACACCAAACCAAAAATCCAATACATACAAGTCACCAACAGTGCACGGAACATTAATGCTTTGATTAATATAATGCTTTGCTATTAAAAATGCCATGCCACAATGAAAACATATCCAACTGGTGGCACAATGTAAACCAGTCTAGAAACGTAATAACATATTACGGTGAAGCATGCCAGGCCACATTTAGACATACCTAGACTGGTAGCACCAAAATGCCAGTCGAAGCAATAACACTTATCATGGTTATTTTTGATTGCTTATAGGTAACCAAGGGATTAAACACAAGTAGTGGTGTAACACCATTGAGCCGACTGGGCTTCAGCCCTCACCAAAGCCTCCCTGAAATTTTGGATTATCTTGACTCGACCTGGCTGACCTACAGAGCCGTTGCCAGACAGAACAGGACACAGATGTAAAATGGCACGTGGGTTTTGCTGTTAACAAAGGCCCGGCAATTACAAACGTAAAGCATTTCACTCTTAGTACCTGCATTCAAATTCATAATTCTTTAGGCAATTGAAATCTTGATGTGGGTTTAGTACTTGCATGCCAGGTAAGTGATTGGAAGGGTAGAGAGGGGACAGTGGACCGCTTATTCTCACCGCATTTCATGAGTGGGTGCATTCAGACTTAAAGGAGAGGGTCAACTGTTTGTAACAGTGAATTGCACTAGAATAGTCTCATTAGAATGCATAAAAAAGTTAGTTGCCCCCACACAAATACCTTCCCCCCCACCGCCCGTGAAGTTGGCATCCTCCGAAAATGTAGGTTTTGTTGCACCGCCGAACACGAGCACACACACCATTCACCATACACACACACACGCCTACCCAGCATACCATACATTTAAGTGTGTACCCTTTCACCATCCAGGCACACCCAGGCAGCCATCCATGCATTTAAGTGTGCACCCTTTCACCATACAGGCATACCCAGGCAGCCACCTGTACATTTAAGGGTGCACATTTTCACCATACACTCGACATTCACACCCAGCCACCCATGCAATTAATTATGCACCCTTTCACCATACAGTCACACAGGCAGCCACCTACACATTTAAGTGTGCACCCTTTCACCATACACTTGACATTCACACCCAGCCACCCATGCAATTAATTATGCACCCTTTCACAATACACTCACACATGCACACGTCATGTGGTTGAGGGGAGCCCTATTATTTAAAAAAGAAATGGTTTCTTTTTGAAGTCACTCCGACTTCATAAAGAAATTATTTTCTTTAAGGACCGATCCATAATGGTAATAATTTCTTTATGTAGGTAGAGGTACTTCAAAAAGAAACTATTTCTTTTCTAAGCCATAGAGCTCTCCCCCCGCCCCCACAACCCATGACATGGAGGCATCCAGCCTAGAGGCTTCTATGTCATCGGGTGGGGAGGGCCTTCGGAATTCAAAAATAAATTGTTTCTTTTTGTAGTCACTCTGCCGTCATAAAGACATTATTTCTGTTATGAAGCAAGAGTGAATGAAAAAGAAAACCCAGGGGAGCCCCCCCTCCCAGGACATATGGTAGCAGGGGCCCCCTTACACCAAACTATATAGTGCACATACAACAAACTATATAGTTTAGGATTCTATGTTGGTATTTTAGTGTCAATAAATGGAATCAATAATGTTAGATGATTCAGTGCTCTTACCATTGATCACACACTTTTCGATCATACAAAACAACTAACTGTCCGATATTCGGTGTCACACAGTCTTCCTTACCATTCAGTGAACCAGAAGAATTGTTTAATAACGTTACAGTTCCTTGAGAGGGTGTAAACATTCTCTTAAAAACATCAGCAACTGGGAACCAGATGAAATGCATAAAGCTGTAGTTATGGGGTTTACACTTCATCGCATAGTTCTGCTATATCTTGTACGAAGAGCGGAAGAAAAAGAAGACTCTGAGGAGACTGTCCACGTAATTGCAGTATCTTTGTAGATTAAATGCCACAAGCCTTATATCATGAATGCATGTTCTTACTGGGGACGGAGGGAAGATTCAGTACTTAACATAAAGCAATTAGCCACCCCATGAAAGTGAAATGATTCATGAGAACCGACTTGCATTCTGTGGAATCTAGTTTGTTGTACCAGCTGGAGTCTTCTCCAGCCTATCTCCCTGTAAATAAATACTGCATTCCATCTTTCAATGATATGCTCATGTGTTTGTGTATGCTGTTCATAGATACACTGGGCCTTTTCAGGTTCATTGTACATCATCATGGTGGTGGAAGAGTGTTGAAATATTTCCATATCAAAATATATGCATTGATTTAAAACCATGAGCCAATTGCCTACATTGCAAATACTTATGCTGTCTAATTTCTCATAGATGACGCGGTTGCAGCGCCTTGAATGTGATCATGGGAAGACACCAGATGGATTAGGAGATGATTCATACAGATTGCAGGGGGTCGGTCTGGCGGCTTCTGTGCTCTCTTATGCAGAGCCTTGCGTCACCCTTGTCTCCCTTTTCACCCAGAGTGAAGGCCTTGTGAGCTCCTGCAAGGCATGCCGGCCATGTGGCCAACTCAAAATGGAAGATGCATGGCTTACTCAGCCAGTCATTAATTTCCATCTTTTTCAATGGTAAACACATTTTGAGGGAATACCCTTGTGTAGCGTCCATCTTCTATCGGGCCAGGCAGAGTTTGTTAACATTATTTGATCATGTTCTAACTCTTTCCCGTGTGTTGTAGAAGGCTTCGCTATTCTTTCCAAGCACCAGTTCTATTAAACCTCTACGTAAGCATCTGGTGATGGGCCCAATGACACACACCTAGGCGTTACCCAAGACACCCATTCATGGCATTCTCTCAGCACTCTCACTGGAATTCCAACGTCTCTTGTCCCTACAGCCAAGTCTCTTGATCTAGAGCAGAGGTCTCCAACCTGTAGCTAGACAGGTGTTTTGGACTACTTTATTTGATCTACTTATTTGGTATTCATAATGCGCGTATACACAATGTGTTTCGAGGTGCAACATGACAAGAGGGTGGGGGAACAGGAAGGACAAAACAAAAGCGATCCTACTAGGCATTGCGATATATGGATCATGCAAATGCAGTAAGATAAGTGCTGGAGGGGGGGGGAGTGCCAGTCAGGGTGTAAGGGCCCGTGGGCAATACGAGTGCTAGGGGAGGACAGGTGGACAGAGCCAGGGGTAAGCAGAGAGTGCAGGGGAGGGAAGGTCCAGGAGGTAAGTGCGAGGTAAGAGGATGGAAGGACTGCAAGGGTGCAGACCCAGCCAGGCTAGTGCAGGGGGGAGAGGAGCAGAAGGGCAGGTTGAGTGGGGGGTCAAGGGAGACCAAGTGCAGGGGTAGATTGGATAAGAGGGGCCTGGTGCCCTGTAAGACTTTGAAAGAACCAGGCAGCCAGTCAAGAGGCAGAAGGGGACATTACCAGGGGAGGGGGAGAGAGAAGGTAGAAGAGAAAAGGAAGGTTGTGAGAAGCTTCTGGTTAAGGAGATCCGACTCAAGTCGGAGAGGGGCAGGGAGACCATTCCAGAGGGAGGCACCTGTGGATGAGAAAGATCTACCCCCCACTCTCTGCTTGGAAAAAAGCCTCTGATCTGCAGAGAGCTAGCGCTAGAAGACCAAAGGGTTCTCTGGCAGGGAGGAATTTAGGGAAAGAGTGTTGGATGGAGAGCGGTCCCAGGCCCCGGAAAGCCTTGCGGATGATGCATATGGTCTTGACTCCCATTGTATTGTATTGTATTTATTTATAATGCGCACCTAACCCAGGGGTAGCCAGGCGCAAAGGCAGCAAGAGGGTTGCAAAAACGTAGTTACATACAGTAGGGTGAGGTCCAGCTGCGGTTACAGTGCTGGACGTATCACGCCGAATAGGAAGGGTGGAACATATACACTATAAGCAATACTATATACATATTTACATTCAATGAGGTAAAAAGTCACGTGGTAGTGGCGCATCCGGGCATCGGAAGGTCGTTATGAGTCGAGTGTTTTAAGCCAGTGGATAGTTCTGGCTCTGAACTGGTGGTAGGGTAGGTCCTCCCTGCAGGTGGGAGGAAGGGATTTCCAGAATTGCGCTGCTTTTACTGGAAAGCTGTTGCCTCCAGACATAGTACGTTTGAACCTGGGCACCAGACGAAGGGTGGAATTGGCCGTTCTCGCGGGGTGAGAGAAGGTGGGTCTAGTAAATCTGGAGATGAGGTATTGAGGGGCTGCTTGGTGGAGGCATTTGTGAATCAGAGACACCGATTTAAGGAATATCTTGTCCTTGGTGGCTAGCCAGTTGACAGATCTTCTGGAATCAGAGATGTGGGCTTTCTTCGGGATACTGAGGGCCGCTCTAAGGGCATTATTTTGGAGGATTTGGATTTTGTTTGAGATATATTTGTTACAACCTACATATAGAGCGTTGCAATAGTCCAACTTGGACAGGATCAGCGCCCTGGCCAAGGTGGTGCAGTTGGTAGGGGAGAGAAAGGGTTTGGCTGCCCTAATGAGTTTGCAAGTGTACGCGGTGGCGGAGGCCATTGCATTCACTTGTTTGTTGAAGGTGAGGGAGGAATCTAGATAGAAGCCGAGGGTTTTAACCTCCTTAGCTACCTTGATCTTGTTATCGTCAATTATGGATGATGAGTATTTGTGGCCCAGCTTGTTGAGGTAGTGTGTAGAGCCTAGAATAAGGAGTTCCGTCTTGTCATCATTCAGGCATAGACCGTGTGAGGCCATCCATGCCTGGATGATGAGGTACACTTTATTAACGAAGGCCAAATCCTTGTCATAATCCCCCAACAACGGGATGAGGATCTGGGTATCATCGGCGTAATTAGTGTAGGTGATACCCAGATCGTCTAGATCATCAAAAAGAGGCTTCGTGAAGATGTTATAAAGTGTAGGGGAGATGCAAGATCCTTGAGGCACGCCGCAAGTGATAGGTGTAGGGTCGGCTGCTGCTGACAATGAGAAGACTCTCATTGTGCGGTTATTAAGGAAGGATTGGATCCAATTGGTTGCTTCTTGAGAGAAGTGGGCAGCTTTTTGTAGGTGGTGGCACAAGATCTCATGGTCAACCAGATCGAAGGCCGCAGAGAGATCAAGGAGTAGCAATAGTGCTGCCTTACCCTGGTCTCTCAGCTCGTCTATTTGTGCCTTGAGATCTATAAGTGCAGTTTCGGTTCCATGCTTTGGCCTGAAACCAGATTGTCGGACGCCTAAGAGATGGAAGTGCTCAAGGTAATGTTGGATCTGTTGGTATGCTATTTTGTCGAGGATTTTAAGAAGGAACGATACTGTGGTGATGGGGCGGTAGTTAGTTGGAGTGGATGGGTCTTAATTCGTTTTTTTAAGCAGAGGGAGGACCCAGGACTGTTTTAAGTTATTAGGTACGGTGCCTGATGTGAAAGACGCATTTATTAGTTTGGTAATAAATGGTGCGAGATCACGGGCTGCATCCTTAATCAGTTGAGCGGGGCATAGGTCTCTGTGGCAATTTGAAGGTTTGAGGGTGAGAATAGTATTTTCTACCTCTTTGGTGGATACTTTATGGAAGTTAAAGGGGGGGTTGTGCGCTAGGGGAGCTGATTGAGTCAGGTGAACCTTTTTATGGGTGACGGTACTCGGCTTAGTAGAGGCGAGCAGAGATTCTTTTTTAATGCTTATCTTAGTCTTAAGGGAGGAGATTTTGTTCGCTAGGGCATTTTGTATGCCTGTGCACCCGTTTTTATCTTTGATACATGAGTCAGGCACTTGAATCGGGGATTCAACCTCTTTAAGTATTGTGAAAAGCTCTCTAGTGTTAGATTTAGCTTGAGCGATACGTGTACTATAGGACGTTTGTTTGGCCAGTATAATTTCTTTTTTATATTGGGAAGCTAGACTGCTCAAGGTTTTTTTGTTGTTTTCTGAAGGGTATGCTCGCCAGATTTTTTTCATGGCGTCGCTTTTCCTGTCTGAGGGCTTTAAGATGAGGTGAAAACCAGGAATTGATGTGTTTCCGGGGCTTACTCTTTTTTAACTTCAAAGGGGCTATGGCATCAAGGGATGAAAGCATGATTTTATTATAGATGTCCACCATCGTGAATGGATCTGTATGATCCGGGATGGCATTCAAGGTTGGTGTGATTAGCGGGATCAAGTTTTCGGGGGTGATTTTTTTTTTTTTTTATTTCGGGATTGGACAGCTGGAGCTATGCTGTTAGCTTGTGCTGGGGTTGCCTCTAGGGTGAACGAGATCAAGTAATGGTCTGTATAGGGCTGTGGGAGTATGGCGGAGACCAGGACTGGGCAGTTGTGCACAGCTAGCCAGTCCAGAGTTCTCCCTGTGATATGGGTGGGCTCGGTGATCTTCTGGGTGAAGCCCAGTTCCTTTAGGTTGTTATTGATAGTACTTGCATTGGTGTCTGCGGGGTCGCTAAATCCGAGGTTAAAGTCTCCTAGTACGATGCGTTGTGAGGAATTTTTAAGATTATTTGATAAGATGTCTGTGAGGTCTTCTTCAAATGACCCTAGAGGGCCCGGTGGTCGGTAGATAAGGTGGATGGAGATGGATTGAGTATTAGATAGTGTTACCTTGGCGGTTAGAGATTCACAAGAGCTCACATTAGTGGATGATTCAATTGTAATATGGATTTTGGTTTTGGCAATGATGGCAAGACCTCCGCCTCTAGAGGTGGTACGATCAAGTCTTAATAGTGTGTAGTCATCTGGTACCGCTAGCATAATTGCAGGGCCTGCCATGGGGTGAAGCCAAGATTCGGTGACCGCTAAGCAGTCCAGGTCTTCGTTGTGTAGCAGGTCGGCAATGTATGATGAATGGGCTACCATGCAGCGGGCATTTATTAGTGCACCCTTGGTCCTGAGATCTACTGGGTTTAGACCTACTCCCATGATCACTTAACCTTGAATATGCAGTTACATGTTAAGGGAGTTGTTCAAAACATCTGGCCAAACAAAGGTTGCAGATGTATGTCCTAGATGGCTCTTTGACAATTAAACTCCCTGTTGATTAGACTTCAAAGTCCTGTGCTTGTGTATTAGTGCTGAGAATTTCCAACTTGGATAACAGATATCCTCCAATTAGAGTTCTGACAACCTGAGGAGAGGTTTGCACTCAGTGATCATTTTAGTCTCCTGGATATTGAGCCACATCACTCCTGTGCTCTTTGGCCTTCACAGTCTCCTTCTTTGAAGTCACACCTGTTTGTTGCATCATCTCCAGGGGCATAAGGTCACAATTCCCTGATACCTTGTGGCCAAACTATCCATCCCTAGACATGTGTGCCTGCAGTAAAAACAAACTGGTGCCATTCTGCTCTACAATCAGGTCATAATCAGCTTCCATGTGTTTTCTATGAAGGCAGGCAGAACCTGATCTTGGAACTCCTTGGCTCCTGATGACATGACCACCATCAAATTCCTTTGCTTGACCTTCCTCTCTTCCATTTTTATCTTTCATTGTATTTCTTCTAAATTTGTGTTTATTGTCCACCACCTCTGGCCCAGTAAAGCACTCAGTGTTGAAGAGAAGCAGAATGTGTGTAGCATTGTTCTTGGTCTCCAGGTCACAGCAGGCGCTGCACCGCTAAGTAGAAAGAAACAAATAGGAAACATTTACTGACCCATCTCTGACCCATTCATAACATTCACACAGACTCCACCTTCATAGTATTCCAAATCTTATCACACAACCATGCCATAGACCGGCATTAGTGTAGATCCACGACGCATAGTGCCTCTATCAATGGAGCAGGCATTGCAGAGATGGCTTAAGGATTGAAGAGTGTCTTTAATCAAAATACAGACAGACCCAACCAAGCAGAGCAATGAAAAGGGGCTATTTTCCCAAGATTCATCTTTATTAAACATCAGAATCACAAGAACATTGCATGATGAATGACACTGCTCACAGATGCATGATCATCTCAAATCATATAATGAGAAAATGTGTGATACACATTGAAGTGTGTCAGCCTGCAGTGCCCATAAAAGGCAAATGAAACATAAGTAAGGTACAGATAATAACCGTTATTGGGCAGTTCACGTGGATTTAACAACAGTTTCAAATCTTTTTATATCCGTAATGCATGAAAATATGTAGGCTCATTAAGAGAATTTGAAGACATTATGCAACGTGTGAGAGAGTCATCCAGTTCTGTACTTTCTTGGTATTCTGGGAATTGTAGTTTTGTCTTTACCATTTTAAATGTACGACTACTTGTCCCAGAATTAAAAGAAAGAAAACAGTTTGTGATTGCTTTGTCATGCATGGCCTGGGGATCGTCTTGCTTTCATGTCACATTCACCTGATGATGCATTATAAAATATTAAAAAAACATTGGGGGTCATTTTGTAATGAGTGGAGCACAAAATTAAAGCATATAAGCGTCTCTCCATTTTCATTTTGTGCTCCATCTCATTTGTGTGGGTTTCCAAGGCGTAGGAGGGCAGCAAAGCAGAGGTTGCATCTTCACTTAGCTTTCCTCCGTATTGGACGAGCGCATGGTTTTATGCCTGCATGAGATTTTCATGCATGTGTAAAACGGAAGGATTCCTATGCAATGGTGGTCCACTGCATACAATTAACATATATTTAGAAATGACCCCATAATGTCAGGGGTGTCCTGGGTGTTAGTTGGGATGCATTGGGAAGGTAGTAGGAGATGCTTCTTTGCTTGCTTGCTGCTAATATTTCAGTTGGAGTTATGAAGATTTCTACTGTTGGGTTGGTTTTGATGTCTAGAGGGAGGGCATTCCTGTGGAGGGGGATAAACAGTGCAAATAGGTGGGTTGATGTCCTAAAAAAAAACCTCAGAGAATTACCACAGAGTACGAAAGGGAAAGTCAAGTGAGATGCATTCTACAAGGTATTGGTAAGCCAGACATTTGATAGATTTGATGAAGAGAGAGCAGTTGTGCATTGAGAGTCATCCAGAGGGTTTATGTGATGAAGTTCAGGGCATTGTTTAGAGGGGAGAAAGAGTAGAGGGGCTGGGGGCGATGAGGAAGCTAGAGCAGTAGCTAAATTTGCTGAGTACCAAGGTAGACATCAGGGTCTTGGCTCTGTGATGGGTGAGTGGGGGGTGAATCCTTATTATATTTAGGTGGTTTATCCTGGCCACACAGGGCTCTAGTGATTAATTGATGGAGTTTAACGTTGCTGTTGAAGAGGACCCCAAGGTAGTGATCCTTGGGTGATGGAGTGAAGAGGTGAAGGAAAGGAGATGGGAGTGTGGAGTTGGTATTAGAAGCTGGGAGAAAGATAACTTCTATTTTGGAAGAGTTTTGCATCAGGCAGTGTAGAGCCATCCAATGTCCTGTGTTACAACTGGCAATGATTATAAGATGGCTGAGGTGAAGGATGGAAAGTAACTTAGATGTGTGTCCTCAGCAAAGAGATGGTATTGAACGCCAAAGCAGTGGATGAGTTTTCATAGGGGGAAGTATAGAGAGCGATTAGGAGTAGCCCCAGGGATGATACCTGGGGAACGAATACCTGCTAGGAGGGGAGTGGGAATGAGGATTCAGAGTTAGATGAAGTGGAGACGAAGTGCTTAAACAGGTAGGAGGCAAATCAGTTTTGGGCTGTATCATTGATGCTAAGGTAAGGGAGAGTTTAAAGGCAACTGAGATAGAGAGTTAGATGAGGATGGAGGAGAGTGGTGACCAGATGATAGAAAGTTGGAGACATGGATGGGGCAGTTCTGATGTTTTTAACTCCAAAATCCTGATTAGAGGGGATTGCAAAGGGTGTGAGCCTCGAGGGAGTTCACCTTGAGATTCAAGACACCATGCTCAAGGATTTCTGAGTGGGGGGTGGGCAGGAGAGGGACAGGTCTATTAAAAGAGGAGACGTTGTGATCAGTTTGGTGTTTCTTCAGTATGTGAATGACAGAGGCCATTTTGTAGCAGGCATGGAAGATACCTGTTGAGAGGGTTAGGCAAGGGGGAGGAGCTGATCTTCTACAGATAAGGGCATAGAATTGTAATTTGGAGGATGTGGTGAGGAGGGAAGGTGAAATGGGGGTGGTGTAGTGGATAATTGAGCGGTTAAAGGGAGAAAGGGCGACAGAGAGCATAGAAGTTGAGAGTGGAAGATAGGATGAGGAGATCAAGGAAGTTCCTTAGGGCAGGGACAGGAAGATTATGCATGTTAATCAGGGAGTCATCAGAGCGAGTAATCCAGTTGCAGGTGATGGACCTTCATATTGGAGAGTCTGGAGTCACCCATTACCATGATAGGCACATCAGCGAAAAGTGTTGTAATCAGTTAGCTGAGAGCAGAGAAGAACAGATTGGGAGCTTTAGGTGGCCGGAAGATGAGGAAGATGGTAAGATGGATGTGGAAAGAAGGTGTGCAGCGATATATTTAAATGTAAAGTAAGGCGAAAGAGAGGCAGTGAGGTGGATGGTGAGTCCTTGCTGATCATTAGGCCAAGACTGCTGCCTTTCTTTGTGTTTTGAGGGAAGTGGAACAAGGTGGCGAAGTCAGTGTGGAGGATAGCAAGAGAGGCAGTGCTGTGGGAGCAGATCCAGGTTTTGGTGACGCCTCACTGAGAATGCAGGCTGATGGGAGTCAAAGTGGTTAGTGGGGAATTATCTTTTGTTGTTAAATGAGTAGGCATTCTAGCTGCCCAGAGTAGGGTCAGTTGGAAGGGAGGAGTGTGGAGAGAAACAGAGGGGAGTTGTAGGAGTTTGGATTGATTGATAAGGTTGGACGGCATGATTGGTGAGCATATAAAAGTAATTTATTTTGAGGGGATCAATCTTGTCATCAGTACCTTTGCCAACAAGTTCATGCCCATGTTGATGAGTAATATAGGTCTACAACTGGCATGTTGGGTTGTCTTTTAACCTGGTTTATGGTAGACTGATATTAACCCTTTATTACATTCCAGCCAGAGTTCTCCCAGATCCTACTCCTCGCAAAATACCCTAGCCAAGGGTTTACCTAGAGTCCACCTTTTCCATGGGTTGTCTTAGTTACAATGGACAATAATAATGAAATATCAATTAAAAGATATGCAGCACTAACCAATGAGTAAAAGGTAAAAATAAAAATTTGTAACAGGAAACAGAAACAGAAACATTGTTACCTTTCACAAAAGAGCATTAAAGTATGCAGTAGACACAGTGTTAGAGGTGGACTATGCTAGAGGCAGAATTGACCATGGAAAAAGCCTGCCTCTAAAGGAAGATGTCTATACCTGGAGTATTTGTAGGGTAGGCACATATATACTACGTGCTACAAGTGTCTTTCACCCCCGAGGAATGAATCCATTATTTATCTGCAAGGTAGGGAGGAGAGTGGTGATGAGCGGCTTTATAGGCTTTACAACAGAGTTTAAACTGGATCCAAGCTTCAAATGGAAGCCAATCTAAACTATTTAAAATCACGGTAATATGCTACAATATAGAGGGCCCTACTATTATACAAACAGGAGTATGAAAAGGGGGATTTAAGTGGTCTTAGAACATTATTTCCATCAATGTGTGCTTAAGCAATAGAGTGAAATAGAAAAGTTGAAATGTGCCATGAAAAATAAATTGAAAAACGAGCAGTGTGAGTTTTTTTGGCTATGTGAGTTTTGAAAGATCATTTACGATGTAGCCAAAAAACCCTAGGAATAAGGAATCAAAGAGGGAAAAATGCAATTGAGGCTGAGTGCAGGCAGCCGGCCAATGATGAAAGGGTCAGAGGGAGCATTACAACAAAGAAATAATTCAGGTTTAGCTGACATGATCTTCAGCTTAGCAGTGGCCATTCATCCTTTAATCATTGAAAGACACTTACCTATACGCAATATAATATCTTGAGAAACGTTTTTAATATGTAGCTGGGTAACATCAGAATATTGATGGATGCCTACCCCATGCTCTGCCACCAAGCCTCCCAACCACCTCATGTATAAATTACATAGGGCCTCATTACGACCCTGGCGGAAATCGAAAAACGATGGCGGAAATGCAATACCGCCATCGAATAGCGCTCGGTGCGATTATGACCCGTCACCGCAAAGTACGATGCCATTAGCGACACCGTAGTGAACGCCAACGCTAACTGCACCAAGTACGCGCGCGCGCGCCATGCCAAACCGTAATTACCACCATGGCGCAACGGTACGCGAATTCTGACCCTAGCGGACATGCACCTAACGCCATCAAGCACGGCGGAAAGTACCATTCCGCCATGGTGAGAAGTACGGCATCGCGAACCAACCGTAAACGGCCCCACTGAGTGCCTGTACACCGCTCCCTGGCCACATTGTACAACTCCCCGTAGGTGCAATGAAGTCACACAATGCAACCAGTGAAATGTACTAGTCATCCATGCCTGCCAACGAAGAAATGAATCTCAAGAGGGGCCAATGGGAGCTGCAGGGCACAGATGGCACGAATACAGAAGCTATCCCAATGGACATGACCTCAGTCTCCCACCAAGAAACGCACGCAAACACAGGCACCTGTGACCAGCAACATTCCGAAAATCACATCATTCCACCAATCCACCTGGCTGACCGGCATCTGTTACACAAAAGCTAATCCCCCGCCCCTGAGCATGACATTAAAACAGTCATATTGGCAGCCCTTATCCCTGACCTCACTGGGCTTCGTAGGCAAACGCGCCCAGCACAGTACCACGCAACCATACTCCGAAGCTGGAACCCAATGCAGATCTCCTCACAATACATCGCTCCCCAAATAGGAATATGCCACATCACTTGCAAAGAAGAACGCTACACGGTCCATATCAGAATAGAAATTTAATGCACAACAAATTCACCAAGCCCATACAGCCATTAGGCCATGAACTCCAAAACACATTTCACCATTGTGGGCTGCATCCGCAATAAATGACCAGCTACTTCTTGTGTGACGCCCTGTTCCTTCATGGTACACAGGGGCTACATTCTCGTACGAAAAGGCAACATGGAAGCGCCTAGAACCGCAGGGCCGTCCCAATAGGGAGGCACTAGTCCAGCTGAAAGGCCGAAATGTTGCTCCTAGCCACTAGTACTGCGTAAGGGCATGTGGCCCATTGGCGGTCGTCCCATAAGATCGTAATGCTGCTCCACTGATTAACACGAAGCAGCAGGTGTCGGGAGTAAAATCCATCTGCAGGAGTGGCATACAGATGGCAGTGGCAAAAGGGGAGGAGATACCTGTCAACCAAATTAAATGAAAAAGAATAGTATGGCCATCAGAACTACATTTGAATCACTCACTTCAATGATCACACCAAATCCACAGCCATATGCATGCTAGCCCACTCCAAAGGATCATCACCACCCAAAAACCACTTGCGAATCATAACTATCTATATCGAGGTGAAAACACCATCACAAACGAGTGTACCTGTGCATGCGTCTGTAAAAACAGAATCCATCAGATGGGATTGGTAACGTGCATAGACACAAGTGTCTGAAGGCGCGTCGAGACAGGGAGGGCTCAACAAGGCCAGATAGACGATGGTCCCACTATGGCAGCCCTGCATCACATAGCGCAGGGGAGGCGGACAGATTCCAAAAAGCCCTGTACATGGCAAACTCTGTATCAAATCATCTGTCCATGCATCCATTCATCATTCCCTCATCCCGTAATGAAAACGCCTGTTTCCATACTCACATAACATGTGAAATTTCCATTGAGTCTGTGCGTTATGCAGCCTGCAAAATCCACTGTGCCCCAGCCCGTAATTCCAGTGTTGTGAAGTAACATGTATTTGGGAACGTCCGGCCTCATCGTCCACTTCGCCATTGCGCATCCCAAACTATTCATATCAATCATTGCATCCTCGCCATGGCCCCTGTCCCAAGGACATTGAACAATAGAACATTATATTTGCAGTCAGACCTGTGGGCATCTCCTCGCCGCTAGCTGAAAACCGAAAGCGCCGCCCTTCGAATTCCTCATTTGCAACATCACGTCGAAAAGGCATCTGTGGCCGCTTGAAATCACAAATTAATCCATCTAGTGCGGCTGTGTGTGAAAATGGCAACTGCCTTCACTCACAAATGGGACGCCCCGCCCGTCGTTGAACCTCGGTACAGTGATGCATGAGGGTCCACCGTTACTCGAGTACTACGTTCCACTGACCCTTCACAAGTCTGTTCGCGACTGCAAAGATAGTATGTGAAACAATGGGACCATAGCCGAATGAACATATCAACCAATGTTACACTGCCATCGGGTACAAATACATGATTGCAATAGCAAGATGCCATTCGTCGAATTGCAGCGTTGTGTGCGGGACGTGCTCGCCCAAAGGGGAGAGCAGCTTGCACAGGTGGAATGAATCACCACAGGTGGAGGCCATACAGCCTGAAAACACATAAATTGCACACCCAGTCTCCTCCCACAACCACACCCACTCCGAAATGCTACCGGCAGGACTAGCTATGTTGGCCCTGGGGGACCTGATAGCACTGCAAGTACTCCAACTTCAAGAAGAAGACGAACACCAACTACAACCGGCCGCACAGAGGAGACGCAGGAGGAGGAGGAGGGCAAGGCAGGGCCAGCAAGGGCCGCCAGCACAGCCACTACCACCACGCAGGCAGCCCGCAATCCCACGCCTCCGAGCACATCCGTTCAACCTCACTGATGAGCAGATCCACACCCTCTACCGTTTGGACCGGGACACCATAACCGCCATTGTGGACATGACACAGGCTGACCTTGTCAGCATGATAGATAGCCCAACCGCCATCCCACCCCTACTGAAGGTGGTGTCTGTACTCCACTTCCTGGCCACAGGCACCTACCAGCACACAGTCGGACAGTTGCATGGCATTTCACAGCCACTGTTCTCACGGACACTATTGCAAGTGCTCGATGCCCTCCTGCAGCACGCAGACGACTACATCTCTCTACCACGCTCGGAGCAGGAAATTACCAACACAAAAGTGGGATTCCATGCACTTGCCGGCATACCGGGTTGCATTGGTGCCATCGACTGCACCCATGTGGAATTGGTCGTCCCACATGCCATGGAGGCCCAGTACCGCAACCGGAAACAATTTCATTCTCTGAATGTACAAATGGTGTGTGACTCCAACAGGATCATTACACATTGTTGTGCCCGATTCCCTGGATCAACCCATGATTCTATGGTCTTGAGGAACTCTACAATACCACGCTACATGGAGCGACACGCAGGGAACAGATCCTGGCTACTCGGTGAGTCTCATTTCATGCATGATGATGTGGGGTATGTGATGCGGCAATGACCTGGCAGGAAGGGGGGGGGGGTGCGTACGTAGCAATGGCATTCCACATAATTCGTTTATCGTCCACATACAGGTGATGCCGGATATCAACTGAAGAGATGGCTCCTCACACCAGTCCGGAACCCACGGGACCAGCATGAGGAGGACTACAACCATGCCCACTCACGTACCCGTGTAGTCATAGAACAGGCATTCGGCCTACTGAAGACTCGTTTCCGGTGCCTCAGCAGGTCTGGCGGGGCACTCCTGTACCGCCATGTGAAGGTTGCGAAGATGGTGATGGCATGTGTCATGCTACACAACATGTGCGTACGTAGAAATGTGCCCATGCCCCCTGACGCAGACCTGCAAGCACCTGAAGATGGTCATGATGAGGGTGGGGATGTGGCAGCACCTCAAGGAGTCTGCGAGGCACAGGAGGGCCGTGACATTCGTCAGCATCTCATAGATGCATGCTTCTAGCACTCACGCCTGGTGGCTGATACATGGACACGGGACTCGTGGCACTGTGTGTGTCTGGTACATGCACAATATGGACTGTACGCCTATAATGGCCTCGTACACAAAGATCAATGTCCACACATCTCATTGGTTGATCGTGCATTGTTTATGGCATATGTGATATCATGTTAAACACCCTATCGACCCGCCACCCAAGTGAGCCCAACACCCCTCCTCCACCCTCCTACCTCCCCCCCGAACACCAGTGTCCAAAGATGCTCATTGTCAGTGGGCAGTCGCTATTGCAAGCCCCCTCTGCGGGTATCAGGGGCACCCCTGCCTGTGGAGCGCAGGTTCCTCCCAGATCTACGTTGGGGGCTGCCCTGGACGGAACTTGCAACGGATGATGTCTCTGCCTGCTCACGTCCATGCATGTCCCTAAGGGTTTGTGAGAGCTCAGTGAGCACACGGCGCACTGCGGCAAGTTCGGCACATACGTCTTTGGACGTCGCATGCATTTCCCCCCTCAGGCTCTCGGTGCTTCTCTCCATTTGTACTCTCAGGCTCTCGGTGCTACTCTCCATTTGGACTCTCAGGCACTCGGTGCTACTCTCTATTTGTGCCCTTAGTGTCTCTGTACTTCTCTCCATTTCTGCCCTAAGTGTCTCAGTTGATGTTTCTATGTCTGCCTTAGTGCCCCCACATTCATCGGCATGGTCCTTGAGGAGCGTGGCCAGTTGCTGCTGTTGCACGATTAACTGGTCGAGGGACTGTTGCCTCTGCTGGGCCATGGCCATTTGCGGTGGTGTCACAGAGTGGCTGTTCGCCTCATGTTGCCCTGCCACAGGGCTTGTGGGGGATGGCCAGTCGTCGTCTTGTGGGTGCCCCTGCGTGGTATCCTCATGGTGTACGGGATGGAACAGACAGGGGGATTGGGACAGGTCATGGATGGATCTGACTTCGACATCCCCGTTTTCTGTGTCGGAGCATGCTGCCATTAATGCAGTGTCACCTATGGTGCTGCTGCCACCAGAAGCAGTGCCTACTGTGGCATCCATTGGGGGGACCTGTGGTGGTGGTGTTGTGGGCATGCTGGCTGCTGGGGTGCCTGTTGGAGTTCCCTCCTCTGTGCTGCCACTTGATTTGTGCTGCTGCCGTGTCTTGATGCGTGCAGCTGAGGTGGAGGGTCTTTGGCCGTTGGTCTTGGCCCTCTTTGCAGGTGTGCTGGTAGGGGTGTCCTGGAGCTCGTCGTTTGGATCGGACCCTGTGGTGGAGTAAAGGAGGGCGAGCGTTATTAATGGGTCTGTGGGAATTGGAATGGCAATGTATCACATGCATTGGGGTGGTACCTGAGGGTGATTTGGGTCGGGGCCTTGGAGGTGGTTTCATTTGTGTGTGGAGTGAGGGTGCAGTTGTTTGGCAGCCTGCAGTTAGGGTGTGCCTGCTGCACGTGTAGAGGGTGTTTTTAGGATTTTTAATTATTTATGTATTTGATGTGAGTTTTGAAGTGTGCTATCAGGCCTATGTATGTGGACGTTCTCCTGGACATGTGTTACTGTTGCACTATGTGGGCACGTGGTACTTCACATGATTGGACATTGTGGTTTTGGCATTGTTTTATTTGGGCCACCTACCTGATTCTTCGGATGTCTGCACTCCTTTCTCCATCCCTCCGACTCCCTCTATGCTCTCCATTCCTATGGTGGAGGCACAGATTTCTTCCCAGGGGATCAACTTGATGGGTGATTCCGATCCTCCCCCGGTGGCTGTGGCAATGTTGCGGTTGGCAGAAAGTATGCTACGGACGCGTATCCGCAGGTCGTCCCATCGCTTTCTGCATTGCTGTGGGTTGCGGGGTGCGGTCCCCACCGCACTTACCCGCTGTGCCACCAGGGCCCATATGGCCTTCTTGTTCGCAAGTGCCGTCCTGGTCATTTGCGTGGAGAAGACAACGGCAGCATTCTCCTGGAGGGTCTCTGTGAGCACGGTGAGTTCCTCACGGGAGAAGTGGACCTGCCGCTTGCGGTCGCACGCTTTCTTCGCTACTTTTCCCATTTTTCTTGGTTTCACTAGGGTGGATGACGGGTTGGGGTGTGTCTCAGGGTAGTATTTTTAATGGTTGTGTGGATTTTGTGGTTTTATAGGTGTACGGCGTGATGTTTCCCGTTCCGGGACCATGCTTTTACTTCCGTTTCCGTATATTTACGGTCACCGTACTTTCCGGTTGGCGCTCACTGCGGTGTCCGCTAAGATGGGTGGCGGTATTGCACCTAGGGCGCCGTACGGCGGCGGTGTGGGCCGTTTTGGGGTCATTTCCGCCATCGCGGACTTTGCACTTCCACCATGGCGTGGTGCTCGTGCCCGATGGGTCGGAATGAGCCGCACTTTGCTCCATCGTGCACTGGCGGAAACGCTATTTACGCTGTGGCGGTCCGGTCAGTCACTTTCCGCCAGGGTCGTAATGAGGGCCATAGTATCACTGACAGGATGTGGGGAATCGGGCCCAAGTTTCAACATGAAAAACACCCTTTGAAGAAGAGAGATTCAGAATCTGTATCAAAGGCTGAAGAGTCTCAGGATAGTTTTCACGAAATGCGTAGGGGTGGCATCATCTGTCAAGCCTGTCAAATACCTGATCACTTGGTCGTTTGGTGCGCTGGGTCTTGACCGTTGTGCTGGGACGTCGTGAAGCCTGGGTTTGAAAAGATGGCTGTACAGTAGGAGAAACCAGCCCCCCACCACCCTGAGATGCTGGAACTCAGCAATGACTGGACACTGGATCCCGACACCAAGGGCTCGCCTTCGGTATTTCCGTGGTATGAAGGCAGTGCAAACACTGGACCGGAAGGCAATGGACTCTTGCTTGTATTCAATGGAGCAAGAAAGAATGCACAGGAACAATAAAGGTCCAGAGCAAGAAACAGGAATCACCTATGCGTGAAAAAGGTATGTCTATTATGGGTAAGGGCTGCAAAGCAGATGGAGGGGGCATTTGGGTACTGGCGTTTGGACATAGGGATCAAGTAACCACTAAGTTATTTACATCTTTGTATATTCCGGGCCAATAGGACCAGTTCAGGATCTGTGCCTGGGTTTTCGTTGTCCCTAGATGTCTGCCTGTCGGGTGGGAATGGGCAACCTCCATCACAATTTTCTTATTGCTTTTAGGGATTACAACTTGGGACGTAGGGATACCATCAGGTCCATCAACCAACAACTAAGGTTCTGTCTTTGTCAGGATGTTAGTTAACATTAAAACCACCCTTATGTCCAAAACATCCTATCCTGACCCTCACACTACAAACAACAAAGGGTGCAAGGAAATGTGTTTAACTTGATGTTAGAAAAAGTGTTCAAAACCAAAAGTATGAGAATGACTCCAACGAAAATGTTCTCCAAGGTAAAGACCTGTGGAGCCAGAGGATGGTCCCCTTCCCCTGGATTCTTAAACAGGATGGCAAAAATGTATCTTTAGCTAACAGTTTCTTTGTGTCTTCACTGGACTCACAAAGTTATTTTTCAAGCATAAAGCATGTTCTTGTGGTAGTCTTTCTATGGAGGTTCTTATAGATTTGCTAATTACCTACTATACTTCCCTGCCAGGAATCTTTATACAATTTCCACTGCCCAGTCTACTCACCTGCCAGGACTTCTCTTTAGGGTTTTTCAGAATACCTGGTATACTCCTTTGCCCGGAATCCTTATACAGTTCTAGCTACCTGGTGTACTCGCCAGTCTGGACTTCTTATGCATTTCACAATTCCTTAACACAACTTCAGCTGCCTGAGGTATTCACCTGCCAGATCTTCTTATGTTTCACAGTTCTTCAGCTATACCAAAATAGCATCTACTGTGAGGTGTTCTATGTTACTTTTTGCTCAAAAGTATTTGTTCAAACTTCTACCCACACTGGCATTTTATGCATCCGTACTTGATTGGGGTTTGCCTTTGTACTGTGCCTTGTCTGCATTCAAACATTCTTCTTATTCGGTATTGCATTTGTACTTTGCCTTGTCTGCCTTCAGATAGTCTTTCTGTGTTTTCTGCATCAGCAATCTCGTACCATTCAATCACTTGTTGGCATGCTTGTCAGAGCGCTGCAGGCTCCCCAGCTGCTTTGGGCAGATTCACTGGTTCCTTCCAGCATCTCCGATGCTGCTTGCACCTGTGCAGTGTGGTTCCTTCACCCGCTTTGCAGTTTGGAGGATGCAGATTTTATTGCAGCATACAGCGCAGCTCTGCATTCACATGCCAGCTTTCCTTGTTAGCCCGGGCTGGAGAACACTGTCTCGTTGAGGAGCACCTGCATGGTTCACAGCATCTCCACAGCCCTTCTTGCTTGCATTCAGCATTTCTGCTCTTGTCCCAACAGCCTTCTCCGTTTGCCAGCCTTGTCAGTGTACCTCTGTTCGTGAAACCTCTGCTTCCACGGCCTGCACTCATCGATTCAATAGTGTGGTGGCCATCTTTAAATGTTGCACGCACAGAAGACTTTGAAAAACAACTAGTCTCTATGTTGAACCTCACCTCACTGTCTGATTTTTCAGGACTGCGCCTCTCTGATGGGGCCACCATTCAGCCTCTGCAGCCCACCCTTGGAATGGCGCTGGCTGCCATTTTGTGCTTTTCTAGTTGGGTCTGCTAGGCACATCGGGCCGCTTCCTCCCACCCCTGCTGCTCCTACAAGGCATCTCACTGCTGGCAGAGGGTTGCAGGAGGGGAGAGAGCCTCGCATCCCTTTGTGGGCTTTAGTCACTGCCGGGATCAGCTTTGCTGCGCTTCGCCGGATGGAGATCTGGTCCACAAGTCTAATCAACACCTGGTGCCATCTTGATTCCTCAAAGGTTTTCTAAAATGTTCTAAATTGATTTTCTTTATGGTTTAATTCCATTGAATCCAAGCGAGAACGGATCAAACTGCACTCCTAATTTTTACACAAAAGTAGTTTTAAAGGTGTATCTGGAGTATTATTTATTTTAAAGTGCGGAGGAGATAAATAACAGCCCTGGCATATGAGTTGCAAAAATGTACACAATAGATCAAGTTCCCAAATGTGGGAACTCCCGACCTCTGCACTCTATTGGTGGCTCTGTGAGGAGTCCTTACATGTTTGATTAATTATTAGGTAGTGATTAAATAAATACATTTGCACAATAATGTAGGTAATTTGCTTAGTAACATATATCAATACATATATCAATACCCATTGACACTGTTAAGTATTTTTAGAACAAATCCATTGATTTATTAGAAGCCCAACGCATTTCATGAAACCATTCACTTCTTCAGGGTCAATTTGCATAATTTTTCTTAAAGTAATCTGGAAAACATAATATTAAAGTAAATGCGTATTAGTCCCACTAGTACAAATATATTGTATAATTTCAAGAGCAACAAAATACCTAATGGAGAATCCATATATATCATTTTAAAACAACTCATAAACATCATTGGTAGACACAAGTTAAACAGATCATACAATAATAACCATTTAGAATCAATATGCGTTAATCAATGATTGACATGGTGACATTTCTGTATTGTAAATAAATTACCTATGGAAATATTTCCATTACTCATAAGTGGTTGGCTGTTCATCACAAAGAGAAAAAGCTGCAAGTCTCCTGAACATGTAGTGTAGCCCTTGTCCCTAGGCTGTGAAGAGAAATAAAAGAGAAAAGGGGGAAAGAATAGTCAAGATAAGAAATCCTGACTCTAAGTAAAAAAGGTTAGAACTAATTAAAGGTGATGACTTACCACCTTTTGTCTTAAATATGACTGAAGATGGTCAATTGAGTGTGAATCACTTCATCTTTCAGAGCATTGCATGCTGGAAATAACTAGTAGAAGCATCCAGTAAGAGGCGGGCGGACCCCAGGAATGCCCAAGAGTAAACCAAAAAGTGGATATACTAAGTAAATATCCAAGAAGAAAGAGTAGGACTGATGTCAAGCAGAAGAACCAAGAATACTTACAGGTGAGTAGTCGGGTAGGTATGTAGCAATAGAGGGAAGATGTAATCCTCCTCCAAGACTCACTACCCAATCCTGGCGTTAGCTGTCCTTAAAAACCTACAAATCGCCGCCTAACGTCAGGCGTATGTGCGTCAGAAAACGCGTGACGTCACGATGTAAACATCGTGATGTCATTGCGCGCATGCGCAAAGCGTTGTTGTGCCTGATCATAAAAACTTAATTTAGATTGGATTAAGAATAAAGATAATGGGGTATAACTCGAATCAGCAAAGCAGAGAGCTCCAAAAGAGGGTCTAAATGCATCTAACGGTAGGATTAACGTAGATTACGTCAGAGTATCTGTGTCAAGCGTGCCTGTTATAGTGCTTGAGATGGGAAATATGGTTGTTGGAAAAAAGGGGGGAAAAATGTGCTAATACTAGCAAAAGATAATTGTATGTCTTCTAGCCAATTAAAGGACATACAAGTAAGACAGGATAAATATGTAAAAAGATTAATGAAAAGCTAAAACTAGAATTAAATAAGATAGACATTAAGGAATGGTAAGATAGTAAGATATTGACAATTCGGACCCAAGTACCTAGCCAGTAGTCATGATCAATTAGAGACCGATTTCCAAATATGGGATCATAAAGGTCACTAGATGAAGAACATGTTAATAAAATGTTGTTTGTAGATGTGTAGGCATGGTCATAGATTGTTAATCACAAGAGAAAAGAGTAAAACCCAGGAGATGTAAAAGCATGGTAACAGGTTACTTTCAGGGTACTGTCAATAATGCCTCTTAGACCCTATAGCTGTCTCATTGGGAGCTCACATTCTGATAGACCACAGTTTAGCAGAACAAGATAAATTCTGTAGCAAATTCAGATTCGGAAGGATGAACCTAAATACTTTATCTTCAGAACAACGTTGTTAACAAAACTGTATTGTTACCAATCAGAAATTTAAAGGACTTGTTATAAAAAGGGACCCATATAGAAATCTTCATTGAGCCCAAGTGGGGCCAATGAGTCAAGTTTATGAATCCAGTATAACTCTCTCTGTGCAAGGTCACCTCCTCTTGGTAACTGTTTCATGATTTCCAAGACGACCCATCTGATTTGAGAAATGTTATGTCTATTTTCATTAAAATGCCTGAAGACTGGAGATTTTTGGTTGCATGTTCTTATGTTGGATTTGTGCTCTGTGAGTCTCTCTTTAATTTTTCTTTAATTTTTCACAAAAGGCGTTGGGCTTCTAATAAATCAATGGATTTGTTCTAAAAATACTTAACTGTGTCAATGTGTATTGATATATGTATTGACATGTGTTACTAAGCAAATTACCTACATTATTGTGCAAATTTATTTATTTAATCACTACCTAATAATTAATCAAACATATAAGGACTCCTCACAGAGCCACCCATAGAGTGCAGAGGACGGGAGTTCCTACATTTGGGAACTTGATCTATTGTGTTAATTCCATTGAATACCAGGGAGATGTCTTAGATTTTCGCGTATTCTTCCAAGTACTATGAGCAACAAAGTCAACAAATTCAGACAGAATGGTCATTTTAGAATTCTAAAGTGACGCTGTTAATACTATCTTGTGAATGATGCAAAGAAATAAATGTTTAATTTAAAGCAGATAAGTGAAAAGTTTCATTTAGCAGTTTTTGTAGCTTAAATTTGTCACGTGTATTAGAATTCTAGAGTGAAAACATGTTTACAGAAAAATGGCCAGACTAATCGACACAAATGGAGGGAAAGTACAGGAAAAGTAAAAATTGGGGGAAGTGATGATTAAATGAAGTATATTTCCTTTAGAATTAAAAGAAAATGAGTTGTACTTAACTTTTGGTCCCTGTAGAACTGTCTTCTGTGCAGGTGATTTTCTTATGTGGGCATTGATTTGTACACCGGAGGCTTCTTGTTTCGAGATGGGAAATTTGTCAGGGTGCTTTGGGCAGTGGGTGATGTTTGTAAGTTGATTCAAGTTTAGAGAGTTTTACTAGAGGGAGATGGTTAATGCCTAGACAATTGTTTTGGCTTGACTGGTGAGCATGTGGTGAGTGGGGGTGATTGAGCATGAGGTTGTTAGTGGTTTGGGATCATTCTAGGAGTTAGTGTTTATTTTCATGTGTTAAGGGCTGTCTTACTGTTCATTAGTATAGTGAAGTTGTTTTTCTACTAGCTCGTTGTCTGTTCCTTGGGTCCTTCTTGTTGAGATTTTGTTTGTTGGTTGGGTGCCAGATTGTCTGGTGTGTTGCTAGATGGGCTGCACCTATATAGCATGGTAGTCCAGAGCTATTAGGAGCTTATTCTTTCTTTGTGGAGTGTTTGTTTCTTGTATTAATTCTGGTGGAGTATGTGTTTGTGTGGAGGATACACGGTCATCTAATGGTGAGGTTTTATGGTTGGATGTTGTCATTTTGTTTGACTGTCACCCAGTGGTGGATAACCCTCTATCCTTGTGTATTAAAATAACAATATTTTTGCATTTCTCCAAAGATTAGGTGGTCTTCTGTTGTCCAGATTCATTTAAGGGTGGGGTTCCCCAGTTTTGCTAGAGAAAGCTGCGACTCTGTATTTGCTCTTCTCGTAGAGCTTGGTTATGATTACCGCATTGCTGCTAGAACTGAGGATCCTGCATACGTTGTAGGGGGAATTCGGATTGAAGGAATTCCACTCTGTGTATGGTGCAGAGTTCCAGGGACGTCATTTCACCAAAATGCCAGGGGTAGCGGAAGTGACATCACACAACCCTTGACCCCCTGGTGACATCACAGGAAGTGATGTCATTTGACCCCACCCCAAAGTGATATCGCGGGAAGCAATGGAGCACAACCTTTCACCCGGTGACAAAACAGGAAGTGGCATCACATAGCATTGTACACTACAAAAAATATGGTTACGGTATCACTATAATGTGATGTACATTTCATACAAGAATGGATCGCCATATGTATCATTAAGATCAGTTTGTATAGGCCCATATTACCAAATTACTGTAAATGCAAGCAGACGTCCATGACCAAATGATAATGATGTGTTATTATATAGCACTTACGCTTAAGCCCTTTATATAGACAAAATGTGCACCCAATATTATCCAATCTGTGTTGGTACTCATTTATCGATTTCAGAAGGATCAAAGGCTGAGTTGAGGCGTTTAAGAACAGACTAAATCAGTGACTCACCCCCTGAAGTGTGCCTGAAATAAACCTTTAATGAGTCTAGCAATTATTGTATAGAATTCCAGAAAGACACATTCTTTGTTATTTAGGGTCACTGCTGAAAGTGTTAGACTTGTGGCACTCCTGTTTTTTTTTAATGGGCCTGAACACGAAAGGCAGCCACTCCAGAAGTAAAGAGCCACATGGTGCTGGCCACAGCCCAGGAGCTTGCATTACACACATACAAAAAAAAAAATCTTTTTTTTGTAGAGGTCGCAAGGGGGACCACAGAGGTCGCAGTTGCGACCTACGGCGACCCCTAAATGACGTCCCAGCAGAGTTCATCAAAATGAATCCTTTTCTTCACTGGTAACCAGAGGAGGCTACTCAGGGCTTGGGTGATGTGTTACATCTCATATTCTCTCAGTAGAAGGCTGAAATTATTTGGTTGTGCATGCTAGAAGAAGCCTTTAAAAAGTAGCAGACCCTGGAGGAAAAGAAACACAGGCTGTCATGAAAACAGTGACATGCAGATAGAACAAGTATTTAGTCAACCTACTATAAAATCCAGGAATGTTACGTCCCATATGTCTAACAACATACAATGGCATTCCTCTAAAGGATGAAAAGCTAAAGGGAGGCAGAGAGAAATGTTTCGGATATGTGTCAAGGACAGTGCCATCATTGCATTTAATACTACGTCCGCCTGGGAGTAGGACTGACAGGACCAGCCTTGAACTATTCCAAAATGCCCCGAGAAAGCAACTCGTTGGAAACTGCCAGGTCCTAAAGAAACAGGTTATTTGGGACTGCATCTTCCAAGATGCATCAGGGTTATACATTCAAAACCTGGAGTGGTTTTTAGAGTTTATTTCAGGGATGCAGGGAATGATATGTATTGGGGAAACATTAGCAAATCCAGAGAGACTCCTTACAATAGGTGGAGATCCTCGAATGGGAACAAAACCTAACTTATGCCAACATCCCTTCCCCACTGGTGAAAGCAAACGTTTTTATTCGTGCCTTGAGCTCCAGCATTTGAGAAGAAAAAATGTCCTTCCCTCTTGCCGAAGTGAAAACGATTTGTGCACAGGTGGACACTTACTGGATGTTTTTCTGTCACTTTAGATGGCCTTTTAACCAATAGAAACCCACAAAGCAAACTTCTGTGCAGGGGGACAGCCAGGAGGTGAGGCAGGAGCAAAGCAGCAGACCAACACCATCTCCTGTATATGGAAACCAACTGGAAGAAATCCAAGATGTTGGCAAGCCTTTAAAGTCTTCCTTCCCCCCCCCCAGCTTGGAATAGGAGGCCAATTAAGAAATTAATTCAAAAGTATACCTCCACCAATGGGAGAACAAGGAGGGCTTTAAAACTGGGGCTCAGAAACACAGACAGTGTCTTTTGGGCTGAGAGTTAAGAAGAGGAGTTTTCTGAGGAAGTGGGAGAGCCACAGAGCAGTGGCAGCTCTTGGGCCTTGAAGGGAGGTGTGCTCCAATGAGAGAGAGAAGAGTCCCTTAAACACCGGAAGAGGGGTATGCTCCAGTGAAGGAGAGAAGAGTGGTCTGCTCCAGTGAGGGGGAGAGCAGTTCCTAGTCCCCCAAAAGAGGGATCTGCTCCAGTGATGGGGAGGGGACCATGCTGAACCGCAAAAGAGTGTGTGTTCTAGTAAGAGGGAAAGTGCCACCTGGACCTCAAGAGAGGGTGCTCCTCCGGAGAGGTCAAGAGGATCTCCCTGACCCCAGTGTGCTTCAGTGAGGAAGGTGAGAAACCTCTGAGCCCCAAAAGAGGGGTGGGCTCCAGTGAGGGAGAAAAGAACCCCCTGAACCCTAAAAAAGCAGGTGCTCCTGTGAGGTAGAGATTAGCCCCCGACATCCCAGAAGAGGGGTGTGCTCCAGTGAGGGGAGCCTTGAGAAGAAAAAGAAAGAGGTTCTTCACCCAAGAGAAGGGAATGATGAGAAGTAGTGAGAGATTGACTTTGACCTGAGAAGAGGGGATGTGTAACAGAAGCGGAGAACCCATGAAATCAAGAGGAGTGGTGTACTACATTGAATAGCGGGTGTGAACAGGGCTCTATATCCATGGGAGAGTGAGGAGTGTACTATATCCCTGGATGTGGATCAGTAAACAGGGCACTATATCCCTGAGTGAAGACAGGTGTGCAGGGTACCATATCCCTGCATAAAAGAAGGGAGGGGGAGAGCCCCTTGACCCCAGAAGAGGGGAATAAGTAACAGTGGGATGGCGAGCCTCAGTGAAGCCGGGAACGTTTGGGACACTTGGCAATGGGAGGAAGCCCTAAATCCCTAGAATGGTGGAAAGGTCTTGTGGTCACCACCTGAAATAGTAACGACCTTCCTGTCTAGAACTTTCTGAATTCCTTTTTCGTTTGCTATCCTCTGTTTATAATTACAGCTCCTGGTTTTATGGTATTTACTTTTCTGTCACTTACATCTGTATTTATCTGCATTTACATTTTGACCATTTAATCTGTAGTCATACACATTTATTATTTGTAATATGACAATATAATTTACAACCAGTATTTGTATGCATTTATTCGAATTACACAGACATACTGCTCAAATGAAACTGAGTTACCCCACAATGTCTGCTCCATTTGTATCATAACAGCAAACGGCTGCTCATGATTATTACGGCTGATCTTAAATGTATGTTGGGAGCAATTAGAACTTCAACATTATTTTTCACATAACCTTTGCATTTCTTCATGCTGCCAATCTTCAATGCCATTGGCCCACAATATTTGATTAACAGCATGGGAACAAAGCAGGGAGACGTGCTGTTATGTTTTTTTTTTAAACAAATAAATAATGCCAGAAAGCAGATTGATTTGGGTCTGGCGTTTAGGTGTAAAATTCAGTAAAATGAAAAACAGGGGTCCTCATTTATGATCCTGAGTTCAAGGACTACGTTTCCCAAGATTCTTTATGTTACAGCCATCCCAAACCAATATTCATGAAATAGTCTTATGTTTTACTTTATTTAATAAAACCTTTTAAGTTTATTCTGGTGTCAGTAGTTGTGTGTTTCCTCGGCCATGTGACATTACCCAGATGTTTATCTTGCAAAGGCATCTAGTGAGGGGGTTGTTTTGAGTTGAGGTCTTAAGGTTGCCATCTTGAAAATGAATTAGGTGTTATCCACATAGTTGTAACATGTGAGTCTGTGTTTTTTAATTAGTCTCAGAAATAGGGCAAGGTATATTTTAAAAAGAAATGGTGAACGTATTGATACTTGTGGAGTGCTGCATTGAAGGGTTTGGGTGCTTGATGTGAAGGGTGGTAGACAGGTTATTTCAGTTCCGTCCGTAAGGATTGTATCCACTGTAGTGCGGTACCGCAAAGGATGGATATTTGAAGTCTCTTGATGAAGGTTGTGTTGTTGATAGTGTCCAAAGCTGCCAGTATGTCCACTGGTATGTTGACTGAACATATGTTAATCGACTAACCATATTGTCTGTAAAGGGGTTGATATAACATCTGGGTAATGATTTAATATCTTTCTCAATTTTCTCCTGTAGTTCTCTGGTATTCTTTTTATTTGAGTCAACTTCTTGGTGCACTGTGCGTGCGCTATACGTCTTATCAGCCTTCCCAGCTTCCCAAAGGGTGTCAGAGTGTGAAACAGTGCTGGGGTTAACATGATGCTTACATGGACAATAGCACCATTTTACCAGTAAAACGTTCTTGAGTGTGAGCTGTATAAGCCAATGTCCATCTTCTATTTAGCATTTAGTAAGCATGGGTATTTTATATCTGATAAGAAACTATGTACCCATGATATGCAAGTAAAGTCTGTTTCTGTGGGATGGAAAATGCTGTTGCCCACATGAGTGAGGACAGGTTACAACAAGCCTCCCATCGCCATCTTACCAGAACATAGAGATCCTACATGCAAATATTTTAATAATTAGAGTAGTAATGCCACATGCCGCACCACTAGGTTTACTGCTGTGGTATATTTCCCACACCCAAACTCCCTTTAGTTTACGATCTTCACCTGGAGGTAAATGTGTCTCCTGGATCAATGCTCCATCTGGGCTTATAGAATAGTGGAGGATCATGTGTTTCATACCATTGACACTTGATTAAGCCACATTCAAGTCAGACATTGTGAAATGTGGGATGTAGGGTTTCTTGAAACACAGAAAGACTTATTAGTCTACCTACAACTACCCATAATTTCTCAGATATATTTGTAAGCATCTGGACAATTAGCCTGGCGTGCTTTTGACTCAGAATGTAAGGTGTCATTTTAATTCAAGGAATATTTTCACTTAAAACTAACTACAGTACACAGAAACATTGTGACTGTACAACACTATAACCAAATTCCTATACAAAATAACTCACCAGCACACATGCTCCTTTGAGACCAAAAACTCTTATAATGATTCTAAGGATCTCTCTGTGCGGCATTCATTGTACTGAGTGAAACCCCCTAAAAGAACTCTTCTCCTCTATTCCATAAAACCCACTTCCTCCATGAAGTGGAGCGAAGTGGAGGCAAGTGGAGTTAGCTGGAGTGCATCTGGAAGAGGCTATTCATGTGGCATGCAGTGGAAATTACTTTGGATACCAGCCCCCCAAGCGTGAGAACATGCCAACAGGTAAGGAGAGGGTGACAAGTGATGCTCACGGTAAATGGAGTCCTGGTATCTCAAAGAGAGGAGAAAACGGAGGGGGTAAAAGAGTTTGTGGCCCGGGACGTAGGGGATATTGCTTATATGCAGGAGAGGCCAGCGAAAAAGTGGAGGAGTCGTTGTGAGGGAAGCCTGGATTTTGACCAAAGGGATTTGAATAATGAGTTTGTATTGGACCCCAAGATAATATTCAATTGACTACTCCCACTCATATGCATAACAAAGAACAAGATCAGGGAGTAGTTCATGCAAAGGCTTTTAAACAACCAACTTTTATATGGAAACTGCTGATGAAGAGTGTTCGATGATGATTGATCCGAGCCGTCTACCATCCAAAGGTGACAAACCTAATAATCATTGGCACAAGGAACCAAATGCGCAGAAGCTTTGAAACACACTGATACAGCCGGCGGTAGGAGAGGCAGTGAGAATCTAGGGCTGGCAGCCCATCTGGACAAGGAATTGGTGGATCTCACAATGAAGATTGCCAAACAAAAACAATTACGTTTGTCAAGAGTGAATGCCTATGAATTTTAGATCAATCTCTGCTGCAGGATGATGCAACCGCCGAGAGACTGGAGACGGAAGGTAGGGTCTCCTTGAACGTTCCCCCGGTGGGGCAAATCCGTGGGGACAATGCTTCCTCCCCTAGTTATGTGGATCCTGCTTCTGAGGAATTGAATAGGGAATGCAAAGATCTGAAAAATCCCAAGAGCCATCAAACCCTACGAGTAAAGTCTGTGACAACGGAGAAAGCTCTATCCAGAGCGAGGAGATTAAGCCTGGATTCTGAATGGGGACAAGATGATGATGTGGTATTTGAAGGATCCGGTTCAAGCTCCTCGTTCTCCATGGTGTCCTCCTCAGTGGACTGCCTGGATTCTGGAAGAATGAAGAAAGGGAAAATGGATCCTTCGGGAGTGGAGACAAATGCACGCATGCAACAGCTGGTGATGGCAATATTAACAACAGAGCTAGCCCCGTTTACAAAGCCATATGAGTCAATACACAGCAGCACATAGGACCACTATGCTCTACTTACCAATATGAGCAGTAAGTTGATAGGACTGGAAATCCTAGCAAACAGAGCTGAGGCGAGGCTGGATAAAGAAGCGGAAACCATGGCATCTTGGCAAAATGGACGTTGGCTCAGAGCGAAATGATGGACAAAAGCTTGATGATGGAGGCGCTACTCCAGGATTGTAATGATGAGGGGCCATTTTAAGGAGAACCAAAAAGCTCCTAGTATTCCACGAAAAAATCCTGTAAAGGTAGTAGGTCAGGCCGAGTTGGGGATGTAAATGACGAAGAGGAAGTGGTGGAGGTGATTCGGGATGACCTAAGTTCTGAGAGGGTTCCTAAGAAAAGCTATGTTTTCTCGGTCTTCAAACCTCAAAAGGTGGTGGAAGCTAATAAAATCTTAGAAGGGACCAGTAAGGGAAATGACAACAGGAAGAAAAAATCTAAAAATGTGCTGGAAAACTCAAAAAGAACATCAAATGGGTCCAGAGCGTTCTTAAGCCATCTTCGCTCCCCTTCGGTAATGGACAATGTGCCAGCCCCTAAAAAGGCAAGGAAAGAACTGACATTAAGGGAACCTACGACTAAAACTGACTTGGGGGAAGATTCAGAGAAGGAGGAAGAGGCCGAGAGGAATTCCATCCTCATTATGGAGTTGAGTGACCTGATTGAGGAAATTTGAAAGGGTGGAGGAGGTGAGTCTTTCAGAATGGGAAACCATTGAAAGTCAACCTAAATCCCCTGTCAAGTTTGGCTTGAATTTGGGTGAGAAATCAACACATGAAATACCTAAATCTACTATGAAAGAGAGCCAAAAAGGATGCGGGAGACAGATCTCAGCTGCCTCTAAGGAAAAACAAATGTTTGAAATACCTAAGTCTTCCATGCAAATCGGCCAAAATGGGTGTGGGAAATCGACCCGGGTAGCACCCAAATCTATAGATAATACTGATCCGACCACTGGTGGAAAACTGAACGTAGAAGCACAAACTAAACCCTCTACAGCTTTCATAACACTGGAAGATAAGAGGAAGAGTTGTTTACATTTCACCCTAACTAAGTCCCCGAAAAATACCAAGGAAAGTAAGCCTAGAGGAAATGATGCATGGCATTTTGATCGAGAGAAAAAGGATGATAAAAACAAAGTTGGCTCTAGGAGGATAGAGCCGAAAAGCTTAAAAATGTATGTGGAAAGAATTGTGGGTGGGACAAATATGCTGGTGTTGAACAGACGAAATGTGATGAAGCTGCTAAACTGTATCATACTCATTCATAAAATGGCCTCAAGAGACATCAGAATCGTGGAGTTTGTGGAGGAGAAGCGAACAGATTGGGCACTTTAACATATGTTCTCCAAATCTAAGAAAGACTTAGTCCTGTCGATGAAAGAAACATGTCTGCGGCTGTGATATGAAGTGAGCGATTACCACGAAAAAATTAAAGCAAATTGGGGAGAGACAATGATACTGAGGGAACTAAAGAAAAATCCCCCAAAAAACTCACCTCAACAACAGAGTGAAGAAGGGAAAAGGTTAGAGAAGGATAAAAAAGAAAAAAAAGTCACATCTTATGCCAGGAATAATCTTGCTGCATTGAACTTCACAGTTTCCAACAATGAAAAAAGAAGTAAAAGGGAGGTGGGGCAATGTGGGGAAAGTGGAAACAAGGGGAGCTTGTGGTCCTGGTTGGCTGGTGCCCTAAACAATCCTAGAGTGGATTAGATTCATAATGAAAGGAGACAGGACCTACTGAGGATTGGATGTTGGAACACCAGAGGGTTTCAGTCTCTATTCAATTAAAAAGTTCCAGATTTGGAGCTATTGGAAATGTTGGTATTCCAAGAGATTTGGTTAATGAAGAGGCCAGAGTGTGAAGGCTATTTAGCCTATTTAAACCCGGACCCCAAGGGAATAACAGGGTGTCCTTTTCCTGGACTGTTGATTAAGATGGAATCAGGCTGGAGTGCGACATCGATTAAATGCCCGAACCCTTATGTTCAGGTGCTCTTCCTAAAATAATAGAAGTATCTAGTAGAGAATTCACTGGTGCTTATTAATATTTATTGGCGAGAGACAAAGATGATTGGTTCAGTGATGGAAATCATAGGTAAAGTGATGTGTGGGTGGGAGGAGGTAAAAGTGGTTATCTGTGGTGACTTAAAGATTAGGTTGTTGGAAAAAATGGGTATCCCCCTGAAGGAGAGTCAATAGAAGGAAAGAGAGCGTGAGTAGATGTGCAATATGAAAATCAGGGAAGTGGGGATATACCTGGATGCGCCACATGGAAATGTGGCGAGTTGCAGTCGTGTATAGACAATTGTTTTGTCTCCCATTGCATGAGAGAGAAAGTCGAGTGGTTCTCAGTTATGCCCAGAGATTCAGTGACCATGATTTGTTAGCTATTCATATCTCAGGATAGGAATTAAGCAAGGTTCCAAGAAATATGGGAGAAGTCGAATTAGGCTAGGGTGGTAATCGATTAAGATTGAAACAGCAAGAGGATCCAGGAAGACCCAAATAGGATTGAGTATTTAGGAATTCTTAAGGAATTTATCTGTAAAGGCAAACCCAATGGAAAATACAATTGGTCCCAGAGGCATGTGTATGACCCAGAACTGGTAAACAGGCGAAGATTGATGAGAAATGAGATAAGAACTATTGGGAGAGATGGTCACACTCACTTCCAAGCCGGAAAGAATTAGGATAGTTCGGCAGAAATTTAAAAATTGGTGCAAGAGCTCCCAGGCAATTAGAGCGCAAAATGATGCTGAACGCATCCTTGAAGCTGTATGTGCTAAAAATTCCAAAGATATCTGGGAACTAATCAATAATGGGTGTGTGTTCCGGGAAGCCAGCGCCCTGACTATGGTATCTGAGAGTGATTGGGTGCAGCACTATTCCTCCCTGTTTGTGGATCCAGAGTGGCATGATTGTGAAATGAGAGAACCTTCTCCACCTAGGTGGAAATTTGCATTTGATGAACATGATGCAATAATGATGATTGGCAATCTGAGCTCCTTGCGGGCAGCAGTGCCAGATGGCCTGTCTAATAAGGAACTGAGAGAAAATAAAGAGCAGTGGGGCAAGCTGTTAGTCATTATGTTGTCCCAAATTATGGTGAATAAAGAGATCCCAGCCTTATCCCAATACCTTATGGCTAAAATGACTAGGTTTACTTCCTGTACTGTTAAGGGGTTGAACACCCGGAAATTGCTCTGGAAAGGGAACTGCAGGCTTCAGTGGTATTCTTGCAACAGCCACGCCTGATAAAGTAAACATTATAGGGCTCCTGGGAATTCCCTGATCTGCCCAGGTGAATGAAGTGCTAATGTACCATTCGGGACGCCCTGATCAATTGTATACATTAACAGCCACACCTGATACATAGCAATAAAGATTACATCCTGAATTAAAGGTTCAATCACTTGATGTAAAGCTGTTGCCTGTAGAAATTGAGAGAAGTAGCTATTCTTTTTAGTGGTGCTATTAGATACTCATTGGATCAGGTAGTATGAATGCCTGGTGGGGATACGTGGCTGATCAGATGAATGAACCTTCGGGCATGAACATGATCTTAGTGGGTGACTTTAAATGCTTTCAGGACCTTTCATGTGATAACACTGGGAGTGTTACAGTGGCAGACTGAAGGGTATCCATGTAGCGCTGCAGTTTAAGTATGCCTTTAAATTGGATGGCCCATGGCAGCTTGATAACTCTGTATCAAAAGACAACACCCTTTACTCTTGCCTCCATAGCCCTTATTCATGGATTGATTAGTTTCATGCAACTCCCTTGACATGGTTCTAGATACTGGAATAGGTGATGTTGTTGCTTCAGACCATGGCCATGTATCCCTGGACCTTAACACTTTATAATACCAGCCAAGTGGCCGACATCGGTTGTATGTAGTCAAAGAGGACAGTATTGAATTGTATATTAAAGAAAATGAAAGCTCAGTAGAGAACTACTTTGTTTTCATGGATGCGCTCAAAGTGACAATCGAGGGGTAGTGGCTTTTGGCGACTATCATTTTGCTCTATATTCCGCTGATGCTGAACCGGACAAGCAGGCATTGCTAGACGTCTTCCCAACTATAAAAGCTCCTGGCTTGAGCCCTCAATGCTGGGACTCTTTAGAGTCCAGAATTTCACTACCAAATTTAGTAACGGGATTCTAAGGTGGTTAAAGCTAACACATGTCCTGGTTTAGATGCATTAACCATACAATTCGACATTAAGTTCAATCAGTTCATCTCTCCAATCCTTGTGACGTTATTTTTATGAAATCTGTCATTCAGACAAACTCCCGTGCTCAGTGACTGTAGGGATTATTACTGTGATCCCTAAACCTAACACGACATGTACAGTTTTCGCAAATTTACACCCAATATCCCTGATTAATGTGGTGGCCAAAATATTTTCTGTAAATTTAGATGCCCTCATGCAGTCCTTTCTTCATCCCAACCAAACTAGTTATGTTAAAGGTTACCACAGATATGCCCACTTCCTGATATTATTCACCTTCCTAGGAATGACCCAGAACCATTTGCCCCATTTAGCATTCATGCAGGTAAGGCGTTTGATCGTACCGATTGAATGTGCCTTGCCTTTACGTTATCAAAGTTTAATTTAGGCTCACTCTTTATCTCTCTGTTTGGTGCTTTGTATGCTCACCATCTCTCTCTCTCTCTCTCTCTCTCTGTCTCGAGTTGCTGTCAATGACTCATCCTTGGTTGGTTTCTGCTTATGTAGGGGCACACACCAGGAATAGCTTTGTTAACCATATCTTTTTCACTTCAGTTTGGGGTTCAGTGTGAATATTCTGCCTGCAAATGGTTACCAGAAAGGTGATTTTCTTTCCTGACTTAAAACATTCTTTACCCAAATATTCTAGGACTGGTGTTATTTACTATTCTAAACTCCAGGTTCAGAATATTTTGTGAAAGTGATTGATTTTTGCCAGGGTGCAAAATTAAGTTACTATCACCCCTGGTGAGATTTTCCAGAATGAGATTTTCACTGGCTACCTACTAATGGAAATCGCAGCAAAAGCAATTTGAGGAAGTGACAGAATAGTGGTATTACATTTTTGGATTATACCTCTAAGGTACTACTGTATGCATACAGCCTGCTGGTCCTAATCGCGTCACCGGCAAGGTCTGCATCTGCATTATTGAACCTGCTGGGCGTGTTTGGTGGAGTATATTACTTTAAATACCAAACTATAAATGGTAGATGTCTTTCCGATCTCCCCATCCTGGAACTGTGCCTTGTTCGGCGACTTGAATATTGGGTATTAAAGTGTCATGCAACATCAAGAACATCATGAAGGTGAATATAAACTCAGTTATGGATACATGGTAATTGGAACATGATGATGGGGTAAACTTAAGGTTACTTTACTTTGTGGGGCAAGATACACTCTATAAAGATCTTCAGATCTTCTTGCCAGGCCAGGTTGCTCTGCGTCTTCTGCATGGTCCCACTTCCTTTGTCCAGAAAGCTGTCAGTCGCCATAGAAGCAGTGTTTAGGAAATTATTGTGAGAAGGTAAAGCCAAGTGGGTGTGTACTAATGCGTGTTCATTTAGTTTATTTCATTAAACATTTTAGACAGCTATGGCCCTACCCAAAGGGCCTCGGAATACCTTAAAAAGTTGAAAGGGCAGAGGTGAAAAAGAAGCTCCAATGTTTTTGGAATATGATAGGAAGTTTAGGATAGAGAAAGAACAGCAGAGGATGTGGTCTGGCTGGATTAGTTGTGGGGAATGAGGTATGTTTTGAGGCTTTTGAAGAAGGTGATGATGAAAAGTATGGTACTGATGTTTGATCAGAGGGCGATCCAGACTCTCGGGCCCATTGAGTGAAGGCCTTCTTTGTGTGGATGTTAGCTTACAGAGTATAATGTGTAGGAGATTTCTGTTAGCTTGTCTGGTATTCGTGTGAGTGGTGGGTTTCAGTTTGGTGTGGTGGTGGGGTGATGTTTTGAAGTGGGAGCTCAGAATGCAATGCAGAGTCAATTGAAATCAATTATCCGAGGTTTGTGGAGCCAATCGAGACGTGAGAGAGCTGTTGTAATGTGTGAGTGTTTGGGTGGGTCCTGCTGCCATTTAGGATTGTGTTCCACAGTTAGGATGGAAAGCACCAGTGCCTGGACTACGGTACAGAAGTTGTCAAGGGGAAGGATCTATTGTATCTTGCAGTGGAGGTGTATTTGTAGGTTGCATGTTTTGGGGATGAGGGAAATTGGGCAAAAAGGCCAAAAGATCCCAGCGCTTGCAACGTAATTCTAAGACGGCTGTGCGGCTGCGGTCAATTGTTAGTATGTGAATGCCTTGCCCAGCATCCACAGTGTAAGCAAATTAGACCAAGTATAACAATCGAACTGCGCCACGCACAAAGGATTTCTGCCACAAAGTACAAGTGTACAGTTATTTAATCAATGCCATGAACAGCCTGACACATGTTTCGAGCGTAGCTCTTCCTCTGAGACTGTTAGAGTACATACAGTCAAGCATATGTAGAGATGTACACAATAGTTAAGCACATCCATTTAGAAAGCATGAGCCAGGTATTGGTGGGCAACAAGTTGTCAGCATAGTGTGTAATCAGCAAATACACAATTAACAAGCATCACTTATCATCATTCATAATACAGATTAAAAGAAAACAATTATGTATTTACCAAAGAGTATTCATGTGCCATTCATAAAAAAAAGCGATATGCGATATTCATATTAGCCAGTCAGGGATATAACTAAGGTAGTCCAAAACAAAGAAGGAGAGAGAAATAGAACAAAACCTGCAGTTAGCAAAGTTGGTAGGTAGGCAGTCGTGGAATAAGTCTGTGCAATAACCATTAGTTATTAATTCAATAGCATATGCCAGAAGGAAATTGCATATTTACCACGTATTCTGCTCCAAATTGAAACACAGGTTATTAGAAATAAAAAATAAAAAATAAAAAATGTGTATGGATCAAAACCCGAAGTAATTCCAACGTGAGATGGTATGTGACACAATTTGAAAGCAAAGAATAGAAAATAAGTATCACTTACCAAATAGATAAGTGAATAAATCAAAACCGAACTCAGAAAAGCGTACTTAGAAGAGAAATAACAATATATACGCTAATTAGCGTCCTCTCCACCATGCGGAGACATGTATTTAAAAGTAATAAATCAAACTAATGTTACTTTGATTAACTTGTAGTTGTCATTCTAAATATATATCTGCGGGCTGTGGCGATCCCGGAGAGCCGGCATAGTTGTAAAAATTAGGTGTCAACAAGGCATCATTCCGTAATTCCAACGTGCAACAATTGTAAAGACAAAATGAAATTAATGGCAATTGCCTAATTAGCTCAAAAATAGTATAATTAGCTATTAAAGCCATTAAATTAATTCAGGGATCGTGTGCAGGTTCACACATCCTGCTTACCTGCCGGTTGGTGAAAAATGAATCGAAGGGAGAGCGCGCTGCCGCGTCTCCAAGCAGCTATAACTAAAAGCTGTAGCCTATTACTACAATACTACCGGTGAACCACTCACGCTGCCATCTTGGGAGTGTCGGGTGCAGTCATACTGCACCCAATCCAATGTTAAAAGTAAATTACAACAATGGAGCCCAGCTAATTAGAAAAAATGAAGAAAACATTTTTCATAATATTATTGAGCTATGGATACTAGGCTAGCAGAAAATATTGGCAAAAACCATTATAAAAAGGGTAAAAAATATATACAAATAATAGGAAAAAAGAAGCAGAACGGTGTCACCGCGGCCATGGGGAATCACTGCACTTCTGATTATTATGTAAATTTAAGCAATTCTTTGAATTGACATATTTATCACAAGACCATGGTTATTTACACAGAACTCGCCACGAGTGCCTAACCACTCAACTCTAAATAGTATATGCTCCATGAAGCTAAAAGCTTAGTGTACAGCAAAAAGCCCTCGCAATTCAGAAATATCACTGGAAACATTATTAAGGATACCAAACGCATGTCAACTATTCATTTTGTCAGAACTAAAGATATACTGTAGTAATTACATCAAACGAAACTTCATAAAAGACAAGGAAAGAGGAAGTAAGGTAACATCATATGTATCAAATATAGGTCAATCACAAGAATACATGATGCTCATGATCTGAGTTAAGGCCTCTGGTGACCATTCTATGTTTGCAAATGAGGCGTGCTTCAAGTTGTCTAAGCTTAAGTTCCATATTGCCCCCTCTCTTGGGCAAAGAGACCTGATATAATCCTGTAAATCTTATATCCTTGGCATTATTCATTTAATGACAGGTCTGCCAATGATTGGCCAGAGGATATTTAGAGTCTTGTTTAGACAAGGTGGAAAAGTGCTCACAAATACAAATCTTGAGAGGCCTAATTGTGCTGCCACTATACATTTGACCACAAACACAAATAAACAATACACTATGAATTTTGAATTGCAATTAATAAATACATTGATTACACGTTTGCCAGTTATTCCAAAATGAACAGTCTCAGTCTCCCAAGCATACATGCACATATTGCAGCTCCCACATTTGTGGAATCCTTTGATCCTGCCTTGTGAAGGCCATGTCCCCCCGCTTAATGGTTGAGACAGAAACGATGGGCATAAGATATTCTTAAGGGTCGGTGCTCTGCTAAAAGTAATAGCAGGGTTGGGCTCAAGAAATTTAGCTAAATCTTGATCTAATTGCAGTAAATGCCAGTGACTTTTTAGAATCGCATGGATGCTGTTGCTGTCACTGTTGTAACGGGTAATAAGTCTTATTTCGTGAGGGCGCCCTTGAGCACAATTGGATTTATTTTTAGGTGTTAGCATATCAGCTCTCTTCACACTCGACACTACACGTTCGGCTTGAGAGAGTATGTGGGACTTATATCCCGTGTTTTGAATTGACCATGAATAAAGTCTTTTTCCGCCACAAAATCAGCATCCCTAGAACAATTTCTCTTGGCTCGAATGTATTCCCCTTTCGTGATATTATTGATCACTGACTTTTTATGAGAACTTGAAGAATGTAGGACCGCATTGACAGAGGTGGGTTTCCTGTATGTTTTAGTCTGGAAAACTATCCTGAGATACAGAGATATTAAGGTCAAGAAAATCAATGGTGCGGGTACTGTGCTGATATGTAAATTGGAGACCCCAACAATTAGCATTGAGAAAGTTAACAAATTGAGATAAATGATCCTCGGTACCTGTCCAAATCAAAATAACATCATCAATATACCTTTTCCATAGGTATACTGATTGAATAAAGTCAGTGTTGGTAAACACATATAGCTGTTCAAAGTGGTGAATAAAAATGTTGGCCACTGATTGTGCAAAGCTAGCGCCCATGGCTATGCCAATTAATTGCTTATAGTATATGTTGTTAAACAGGAAGACATTATTCTGCAAAGCACAAAGAAGCAATTCTTTAATAATTCTGATATGTAGATGGTAGGATGCAGATTGTTGGTGAAAAATGAAGTTAATGCTTTCAACAGCTTTAAAATGATCAATAGATGTATAAAGAGCCTTGACATCGAGTGTGACCAATATGGCATTAGATGGTGGTGAAAGGTTTTCAAGTATATGAAGAATGTGCATAGTATCACGAACATGAGTAGGTGTGGTGCATACGAGGGGTGAAATGCAGGTTTTGTTCTATTTCTCTCGCCTTCTTTGTTTTGGGCTACCTTGGTGATATCCCTGACTGGGTAATATGAATATCGCATATCGCTTTTTTATGAATGGCACATGGATACTCTTTGCTAAATGCATAATTGTTTTCTTTTAATCTATATTATGAATGATGACAATTGATGCTTGTTAATTGTGTATTTGCTGATTATACACTATGCTGACAACTTGTTGCCCACCAATACCTGGCCCATGCATTCTGCATGGATGTGCTTAGCTATTGTGTACATCTCTACATTTGCTTGACTGTATGTACTCTAACAGCCTCAGAGGAAGAGCTACGCTCGAAACACGTGTCAGGCTGTTCATGGCATTGATTAAATAACTGTACACTTGTACTTTGTGGCAGAAATCTTTTGTGCGTGGCGCAGTTCGATTGTTATACTTGGTCTAATGTTTTGGGGATGGCAGTTATGTGGTGCATGGGGGATAGGTGGGGATCAATAGTGAAGCCTAGGGAATTGACTGACATGCATGGGGATATTTGTGGGCTGTCTGTATTCTTTGATCCAGGGGGTGAGATTGGGTTTGTGTCTCAGGGCAGATGAGGAGGTATTCTATTTTGTATGGTTTGAGGTTTAGGAAGTGGGCGGCCATCAAGGTGGTGATTGCATAAAGATAGTTTCTATACGTTTGGAGTTCTGAGGGGGGAAGTATATTTGTGTGTTGTTTGTCTATTGGTGAAAGTGGATGTTGGGTGCACTAAGAGTCTGCCTGACAGATTCAACATATAGATTCATCAGAATGGGTGATAGGGACGATCTGTGTGGTACTCTGTATTTGATTGAGGTGGGGCTTTATTGGTAGGTAGGCCTGGGAACGACATGTGTCCTCTCAGTGAGGAAGGAGGTAAAGCAGGTGAGCCCAGTACCCAAGAGTTTCATTCTGTCAGACAGCAGGCTTAGGAAGATGGTGTGGTTGATTGTGGTTGATTGTAAATTGTAATTGTAATTGGTTATTTATGACACACTTAATACCCAGAGGTTTCTAAGCGTGGACCCGGGGATCGAACCTGTGTTGCTCCGCATTGTCTTGCTTCCCCTGAGCTATCCTCCCGAGACACCTTTATGGTGTCAAAGGCTACTGAGAGGTTGAAAAGAGCTGGAAGGACTTTGTGTCCTTTGTCAGTGATGTTGTGGAGGTGCTTCAGGATGTGTAGTGTTGCTGTCCCTTCTTGTTGTGGCCATGGTGGGAACCTAATTAGAAGGTATTGAGAAGGTTGTCTGTGGTGATTAAATGTTGAGGTCGGCTTGTGACAAAACATTCCATGATTTTGGCAAGGTATGGAAGGATTGTAATGAGTCAGTAGTTTTCGCCCTTCAGGAGTCCCCTAATTCTCCTTATCTATTTAACCTCACTTTGGAGCCAGTGCCAATAGCGATTCGAGGAAGTGATGGAATTAGTAGGCGGAAGTGTAAGCATTACACTTTTAAGGAAGTTAGCCATTTTCATGGAGTGTGGGGTTGAGGAATGGTTTCTTGAGGACCCACAGACCATGCTGAACCTCTTTCCCCAAATCTCAAGGAACAAATACATCAGTCAGGTGAACAAAAGCAACATGGCAAGTTCCACAGCTGATCCCTGTCCACCAGACACCTACAAAGCTCTTCAACATGTCACTTCCAACAAGAAATGTATCACGCGCCTTTAAATCAGCCTACATCAAACCACTCCTCAAAGATACGGCAGGTGATATTGAAGACCTCTAAAAACACAGACCCATCTCAAACATTTCATAGCCAGCAAAACGAATACAGACCTATGTTTATGAACAAATACTGGAATACGTTGAAAAAAAACAGCAATTAGATCAGGCACAAGTAGGCTTTATACCCAGGAGAGGAACGGAGATGGCACTACTCTCTATATGGGACGACCTAAAGACTAATGCACAGTCCAACACAGATTTGGCACTGACACTACTCAATCTCTCCGCAGCCTTTGCCAGAGTCAACCATAACACCCTCCTTAAAAGACTTGAAGATATAGGGATCGGCAAAACAGTGCTCCTTTGGATTAAATCTTTCCTATCTGAAAGAACAGAAACAATATGGTTAAAACTATTCAAAACCACACAGCGGAACACCGGAGTTCCACAGGGCTCCTCACCATCCCCACTATTGCTCAACATCTATTTGACGCCCCTAATCAGCCTCATCAAAAGACACGGCCTCACATGCTACAATTATGGCTATGATACCCAAATCATCTACAAAATCAATGACAGTGAAGAGGAAAACAACACGCTAACAGGCTGTCTCAAAGAACTCTATCAATGGATGAACACTAATAGCCTTCAAATGAACTCGGACAAAACAGAAATCATGATCTCATCCAACAACCAAGGAAATAACTAGGACATCCCATAGCCCACAGAACTGGAAACCCCTTTTGAACCATCCAAATTAGTCAAGAACTTTGGAATCCTAATGGACAATGAGCTAACAGTAGAACTGCAAGTAAACGCGATAATTAAGAAATGCTTCTTCCATCTGCACTCTATCAAAAAGATACTACCCTTTATTTTCTTCCTGCACAGAACACTTGCCAACATATCCCTCATCATGTCCAGAATGGACTACGCCAACAACATATACCGCAGCATGCCGGAATACCTGCTGAGGAAATTACAACGAATTCAGAATGCAGCCGCCCGACTTTTCCTCAAACTCTCCTGAAGAGACCATTTCACACCAGCTCTAAGGATGCTACATTGGCTCAGGGACATCATTTGGGAATTGCAGCTGTGAACCTTGTGGTCTCCCCCGTTATCCCTGAGGTCTCCCTTGCTACCCCTAAAAACATTTTTTTAAAAATACAAATGGAAGCTCTTTGGCTGTGGCCAGTGCCATGTGGCTCTTTGCTTTTGGATTTTTCTTGTTCAGGCCGCTTAAAAAAACAGGGTGTTCCACAAGTGTAAAACTTTGAGCAGCGACCCTAAATCAGAAAGAATAGGAATAACAAATAATTTGTCTTTCTGGAATTCTATACAATAATTGCTAGGCTCAATAAAGCTTTATTTCAGGCTCACTTTACGGGGCGAGTCACTGATTTAGTCTGTTCTTAAAAACCTCAAATTCACAATGCAGATAGAAACTTCAAAAACGTATTTAGAGTAGAATAATCATCAATTGCAGTTATAGCATGTTTTTTTTCTGCCGTTGTCCTTTAAGATCATCACAAGACATTCCATCTCGGTCACTTGACAAAATCCTTGTGCTTAAAAGTTTGTGTACAGTCTAGAAATGTTTGACCATAGCACATAAAGTGGCCCTTGTTTTCATTGTGCCACAATTAATGCTTTGTTGTAATCTGTCTATCCTTCCTGTCTCCCCGGTATGCTTTTCAGGATGTGCCCTGAGCGCGGGATGCGTTGTGAGTGCGCTGTAGTCACTGCGCTAATCTACATTCTTTAATGATGTGTTATGAACCATCCCAATGGTATGTTTTTTGCCAATTCTGAAGCATGAAAAGTAGATCCATGCAGCTTCACAAGTGGCAAATTTGCACCAGACCTGTAGATGAACTGGCCTGCTGTTATATCTCAGTTACCAGTTTAATGGTATCCACTACAGAGCGTAATTTGCTTTCTGACTTAGAACATTCAGACATGTTATTGCTAATTTTACTGTAGCCGGTAAGATAGCTCAGTGGGTTGAACGCTCGCTGCTGTAATATGTGTGTGTGTGTGATCTGCAGGTTGCAGGTTCGAATCCCGGCAAGGCCAACTCATCCTTATGAGGTTTATAAATGAGTACCAATACAGACTGGGTGACATTGTATGTATATTTGTTCTAAATTAAGTGCTATATAATAACACCTCATTATCATTTGGCGTTGGACGTCTGCTTGCATTCACAGTCATTTGGTAAAATGGGCCGATACACTGATATTAAAGGTACATATTGTGATCCATTCTTGTATGAAATGTATATCACATTACAGTGATATCGTTACCATATTTTTCGTAGTGTATTTAGGAACAATGCTATGTAATGCCACTTCCTGTTTTGTCAAGGGGTGAAAGGTTGTGCGCCATCGCTTCCCGTGATGCCACTTCGGGGGGGTGGTCAAATGGCATCACTTCCTGTGATGTCATCAGGTCAATCGCTGTGTGATGTCACTTCTGCTACCCCTGGCATTTTGGCAAAATGACATCCTAGGAATTGGCTCCCAGTTAAAAAACGAATCTCCTTCAAAACAATGTGCATAACACACAGAGCAATCCACGGGCAGGGAGCAAAATGCACACAAAAGAAAATCGCCATCTAAAAACCAGCTTGAACACTTATATCCAGTAATGACATCCGCCTAGAACCTAAACAGTACGTGAGTAATACTTTGGAAGATCAACCTTCTCTTGCATAGCCATAAAAATAGCCATAAATCTCTTCAGCTCTGAACGGTAGGAAAAAGCTTGAGCTACGAATCACGTAATGGGCAAACACATGGAAAGCAACTCCCTACGAAACCAAGGACTAACCGAACATATCCAATATTAGACAGAATCATATGCAGTACCCTTTGGGAACACTACACACAATTAAGACTCCAAGTGTAAGTACAATTTCACCTTTGGTACAGGTCTGTACTACACAGTAAAGTGGTAGCGATGACTGAGCAGCCAAATTGATCTCAAGAGTAAAGTGAGCAGTACAAGAGATTACAGAAAGGACAACAATCACTATTGTTCAAATAAACACTGATTCAAGGTTTCTGAGTAAAAGAACATACATTTTATTTACACCATCATTTATAAAACAGTTCACTATCATAAAGCAGCAGAAAATCACAGTCTTAATATACTACAATAACACCCAATCAATTCTGGACAAGTTAAGCTCAAAATGAAGTGTGAGCAAAATGGCACTCCAGAAATTTAAAAGGGAGCAAAGACAAGGTTATCCAAAATGAATAGTACCAAGCTATAGGCAGGGCAATCTAGAAAAAGCTTCTACAATGAGGATTCAAGTGAATAGGTCTGGGCCAATGGTAATGGTTCAGAGTCTTTGCAGAAGATCACACAGCTCAAAGTAGTTTGAGGTTAAGTCTTTGCCAAGAGTTCAAAACGAAGTGGGTTGAAGGAATAGTTACTTAAAGGAGAATAGAAGGACAAGCCTTCGGATAGGCGAAAGATTTACCACTCTTTCACCGCGGTCGGATGGAAAGAACGACCGAATTTGCACAGTACCTTTAAAGAAGAAGAATGCTGTAGCTGAGGCAGTTGTTCCTGGCAGTTCCTGCAGGCTCACGGTTCCTGAAGCTTCCGTCGTGGTGACAAGAAGGAGGACGGCTGGAGTGTCCTTACTGCCCAGTGAAGAAGCCAGCAGCGGAGCAAAACGACAAAGAAAAGGTGCGCTCCTTAAAACCCAAACTGGTTCTCTTCCCACTGGCTATCCGATCTACTGCAGCGATGCACAGTCAATTCGACCAAGATGAGGACCGGTGTTTAGCGAGCTGGTTGTTCCCACCAAGCTCAACTGAAGAAAATTCCTTGCAGGTCTCCTCTGTCGTCAAAGTTTTAGGTGATTAGGACCTGCAGCAGGGCTTCACCGGGTGTCCAGTAGTTGCAGCGGTCGTCTTCCTTCAGCTTCTCTTTGGTTCTCTCGTTCCAGTGGCGACTCTGCCTTCCAGTCCCAGAGACTGGCTTTTTATGCACCAAATCCACCATTCACACAGCCTGGCTGTCAATCACACAGCAGGGTGGCTGTCCTGGCAGGGCAGCCACCTAGCCAATCAAACAAGAGTGTGACTTGGGTCTCAAGGAGACCCTGTGCAGGGGGCCTGAAACACCTCCCTCACATCCTGTCCACCCAGACACTCAGGCGCCCGCCAAAGGACGGCGAACATAGGAACCAAACCTGGTTTGGCACGCAGAGTAAAACACTAGAAAGACCTTTACAAAAAGATATGGCAAAAGAACTCGACCATAACCAAGTTAAAATAAAGGTGGATTACTGGGTTTGAGTTTGAGGCTACCACCATAGCCTCCAATGGCACCAAAGGCTATTTTCATAGTCTGCGGTAGAATAAAAATGGTATATACCACTGCCAACAGCCAAATCTTTGAGAAAGGGGAACATAATAATGTTCCATGAGAATCGGACAAAAGGGGATAACTATTAACCCCTCCAGTACTCTATTGGAAGATAGGGTGTACTGGGTCTGTAAATTTAAAAAGATTAATAAAGTCAATGGTAACTTTACATGTTCTGGGAGACAGTAGTCAGTCCCAGAAAATGGAGTTTAAAGTGGGAAGTCAGAAAAGACTGTACTCAGGAGACCCCCAGCCAGCCCATATAGCCGACGTTTGCTCCGAGAGTACTTTAAGACGAGATAGCTGCACCTTGAGATGGATGGGGGTGCAGATTTATTACTCCAACATCAATCAATAAGGACAACTCAATGGCTTGGCAAAGGGAGTCCGTTTAATGAAAAGTACAAAAAACGGGGAGTCATGGCAATCAGCAGTGATGCGATAGTCCATCTCGCTTCAACTCCAATGAGCTTCATAAAAAACACATCATTTATACTGAAAATTCATCATAAGTGACATGTAACACTCAAAAGTGAATAAGCATTTCTATTGGTTCGGAAAAGGTAACTTTAATATAGGTGCTATATCTGTATATAGTAGCAGAGGGAGGGGATTGGGTAAATACTGCCAGGTGGGCATCTAAGCCCTTCCTTCAAAATGATTACTGTAGACGTCACTAAAAGCGCGACACCCCATTGGTTCTACTACTATAGGACCCTAGATTGTGTGGTCCATTGTGATTGAGTTGGCACCAACCACATGCATACATTTCTACTTTACTTAGCAGCACTCAGAATGGTCAGCCAAGTGCAGGTTGCCCCCCTCAGCTACCCGGCCTTCCTCCAATTAAGGTTACAATCAATCATTTTTTTTCAAGTTTGTTTATTGGCATTTATCATAAAAACAGTGACACTTGGCAGGTCAATCATGCCATACAATGCAAACTCTTTGGAATAGTATAATAATGAACAAAGGTGAGGGGGGAGAGAAAAGAAAGAGGAAGAGGGAAAGGAAGAGGAAAGAAGGGGAAGAAGAAAAAAAAAGGGGGGAGGAAGGGGGAGAGAGAGGAAGTAAGAGATAGAAGAAGAAAGAACTTCCAAACAGTAAACAGTAACCTGATAACATTAACATAAACTGTCTCCTTATCCAGTCTTCATCGTCCATTTACCGAGTATGCAGTAGGGGGTGCTATAGGGAAGGGGGGATTCTTGAGTGCAGCAATTTCCTTAGGTGTTTAGGGGCCTCCCTCGTGGGTTTCTAAGTTTCTGCAGTTCTGCATGGTCCAGATAGTGTTTGCTCATGGGGGTTTATCGTCTGAGGGGTAGATTATTGTTCTAACTATCTCCCTCCATGCTTCTAGGGTGGAGCTGGACTCATCAGTGGATCTGGCAACGCTATCTTCCCACGCCCTAGTTTCTGCGTTAATCCATCTCATAAGCTTGCTGTGCCAGGCGTTATGTCTGGGCCCCGCTGACTTTTTCCAGGACATGGCGATATGCCTTTTGGCCACGAGGCACAATAGGTCCATTAATTTCACCCGATGTTTAAGTTTGGCCGGTCTGGGGTATGTACCTAAAATGCATTCTTCGGGAGTCCATCTGTAATTGGAGGTTCCTGCCTTCTCGAATGTCAACTTGACTTTTGCCCATAGGGATTGCACTGTGTTGCACTCCCAGAACATATGTATGAGATCAGCCCTGTCCGCTTTGCACCACGGGCAGTTAGGGCTTGCATTCTTGATAAATGTCGCAAGCCTGTGTGGAGTGAGGTATGTCCGATGCAGGACGTTTAGTTGTATAAAGCGGAATCTGTGGTTCTTTGATACAGCCTTAGGAAATGCCAACGCCCTGCTCCATTCTCCCTCCGAGAGTTCTCTGCCAGTGTCTGTTTCCCAAATGCTTTTCAGGGTCTCTCCCTTTGGATTGGGGTTATCATTGTCCGTATATTTGGGAGACCAGTTTCTGTCCCTCACCTAGGTTATATAATAGAGTTGTGAGAGGATCAGGTTCGGGTTCTTCTGACCAGGTGTCCCATTTGTGTCTTGCTATTTCGCGTATCTTCCGATACCACAAGTATTGACTAGTGGGTATCCCGTCTATGTTCTGTAGTGTGCTGAACTCTTTAAAGGAGCCTTCTTCGTATAGATCTCCCCACGTGTAAACTCCCTTCTTCTCCCAGACCCTGAGGTGTAACAAGTCTGTGTCTGACCTGCACAGGTCCTAAATCATTGGTATTTCTGGGGAGTACAGGTGTGTTAGGTTTCTTAGTGATTTCGCTCTTTGCCAAATTTGTTTCCCCAGGGTGGCTATAAAGGGTGTGTCGCTCATTTGGTGTTGTGGCGCCCAAATAAGTTCTTTCAGTTGGTAGTGGAGAGATCAGGCACTGTAGCAGCGGAGGTTCAGATGTGTTCTCGTCGGCTAGCCATTTGGACACAAAGCTGAGCTGGGCTGCTAGATAATATTTTTTGAAATGCAGGAGTTGGATTCCATCCTGAGCGTATTGTAGGATTAGCGTGGAGTGTGCTATTCTATGCCTGCCCTGCCTCCAAATGAATTCTCGAGTTATTGACCCTAATAGGTGGAAAAACAGGCTCTTGATGTAATACTGCACATTTTGGAACCTATAAAGGAGCCTAGGGAGGACAATCATTTTGGTTATCGAAATTCTCCCCATTGCCGACAGTGGGAGTTTTGCCCAGAAGGAAATTGATCTGCGCAGTGCGGGTATTGCTGCATTTGTGTTATGCTCGTGCATCAGTTGGGGACTGTGCATAATCTGAATGCCCAAATAGCGGAACTTGGTGGTCTGCCACTGTATCCCTAGTGTTGAGAGCTCCTCCGAGCATCTGTCTTTAAGGCCTGCTAGTGGGAATAGGTAGGACTTTGCCTTGTTGAATTTTATGCCTGAGACTTTGAAAAATTGTCAAGAACCTTCAGCATAGTTGGGACATTGAAATGCGGGTCTCAGACGTACAGAAGCACATCATCCGCGTAAAGTGAAATTATGTGGTCTATCTCCCCTAGCCTTATTCCGGCATCAAAAAATTGTTTACGAAAATAAATAGCTATGGGTTCTAGCCTAAAGCATGGGGATAGCGGGCAGCCTTGCCGGGTACCTCTGCATATCTCCCAAACTTCTGACACGTGTCTCCCAGTTTTTACCCGTGCCCTTGGTTCAGTGTAAAGTATTCGGATCCACCTGATAAATCGTGGGCCAAACCCAAATTCTTTCAGGACCGCTAATAGCCACTCCCAAAATATGGAATCAAATGCCTTGATGGCGTCTAGTGATAACAGGGCGTAGGGTTCAGTGCTCGCGTCTGTTTGTGTAATGATGTGTTGAAGTCTGCGTAAGTTCATGGTCGTGTTCCGGCCTGGGACAAACCCACAATGATCCGAGTGTACAATATCCCCTATCTGTCTGGACAGTCTCTGGGCTAGGATTGTGGTTAGCAATTTAACATCATGATTGAGCATAGCCAGCGGGCGATATGAATCGCATTGCTCGCCGGCTTGTTTGGCTTAAGGACTGGGATTACTAGGGTTTCCCTTATGCTGTCAGGTAAGATACCAGTTCGTATATTTCCTGGAAGACCTCATGTAAGAGTGGTATTAGGGAGGAACCATACGTTTTATAAAATTCTGAGGGTAACCCATCGCTCCCGGGAGCCTTGGCCGTAGCCTGTGTTTTAATCGCTTTGGCAATGTCTTCTGTGGTAATATCTGCCTCTAGTGCTTCGGCCTGTGTTGGAGAGAGCCTGGGTAGCCCTATCTCTTCTAAGGCATCCGCTATTTGGTCCCCAGATATTTCTATTTTGTGAGAGTATAAGTGCTTGCAATAATTCTTAAAGGTATCATTTATTTCCTGTTGGGTCTGGTATGTATTGCCCTGTTCGTCTTGGATCAGGGCAATGGTGTGTCTGGGATGTTCCTTCCTGCAGAGCCATGCCAGGAGCCTACTAGGTCTGTCTGCTTCTGTGTGTGCCCTGTTTGTTCTGGTAGCAAAATCAAACTTAGCAAGCCTGCCCCAAGCGGTTTAGCATTCTTCACGGAGTGCTCTAAGTCTGTCTTCGTGTCCTTGTGGGTCTGTGAGGTCCGTACTAAGCCTCTCAATCTCTGTCTCGCCCTGCTCTAATTCTTCGCGTAGCGTAGAGTAGCGATCTTCTGATGCCACCTGCTTTTGCCAGGACCTCTCCCCTGGTCACTATCTTTAAGGCCTCCCATACCGTGCTTACATAGTCTACGCTTCCCTTGTTTAGTTCTATGTAGTCGTCTATCGTGTCCTGCAGTTCATCTCTGAATGCTTGGTCCATCAGGGCCGTTGTTGCCATGCGCCACATAGGGATGGGTGGCCTGGGGCCAGTGTGGTTCCAATTTACTATTAGGGGGGAGTGGTCCGAGATTGTCCTTCCCAGGTATTCTGCTCCCTCCATCTGAGATAGGTGTTCTCTACCGACAAAGATGTAATCCAGCCTCGTATGGAGGCCATGTGGGGATGAGAAGTACGAGTAATTTTGTGTGTGGGGATGAAGCTCGCTCCATAAATCAGCCAAGTCTAGTCTGCCTATCAGCGTGTTTAGCGCTGTCGTGGCAGCCATAGTGGTGGTAGGCGGTGGTAACGACCTGAAATCCCCACCCCAGATGAAGAGGCTGTCTCTGTGTGGAGTGGTTATGTCGTACATCGAGGCCAAGTAGGCGGGGATGCTGTTGTTAGGTAGGTAAGTGTTCACTATGCATAGCTCTTGCTGTTCGATGTGACCCCATACAATCACATACCTGCCCTCTGGATCGCTAACAAATTTGGATAGTTGGAAAGGGAGTTGGGGGTGAATCCATGTATATACCCCTCTAGCATATTTCAAGTAAGCAGTTCCAAATCCCTATCCCCCCCAATGTTCCTGGAGTTTGCCCATAGATATCGCTGTGCAGTGCATTTCTTGTAAGAGTGCTATTCCCACCTTTTTCCTGTGTAAGTATGACTTAATTCTCTTCCTTCGGAGGTAGGTGCCGAACCCCCTCACATTCCATGTCATTATTTTTACTTCCCCTGCCATGTTACTTTAGGTTGGAAGTTGCTGGTTATGCTGTCCTGTAGGGAGGTTACCCACATAGTGTCTTCCTCCCCAGCCCCTTCCCCCTCTTCCGTTTCGATGTATTCTGGAGACTTACCAACTGTTATAACTTTCATCCAAATTAAGGAATAACCAAAAACATTTAACTGCAAACTGCCCCCAGCAGTTGATTCTAACTTGCAGCGCTCAGGGGCTCCCGAGCCTTCTGCGCCTCTCCAGGCCTTTCGGTGCAGGTAGTGTGTAGGCATTTGACCTGCACTTTCCGTGAGGGGGTGTGTCAGTGGTGTATTTGCTCGTGGTTCTTTGTGGTCCTGCCCGACGTAGCTATATTCGCAGTGTGGTCCTTTGTAGTATCTGGTTAAGCGTCTCATCTCCAGCGTGGGACCTTCCATAGGTGTTCGTTTCGTTGTCGTTCACTTCTCTTTTATCAGCTTTTCTGTGGGTCCTCTCCGTTCTCTGCTAGATTATTGTGCTCCATCCACATGGTTGCCGCCGCTGGGGTCTCTAGGAAGATTGCCTTCCCTTTGTATAAAACTTTAAGGCGAGATGGGTATAGCAACATATATTTTATGTTAAGTGTTCGTAGCCTGGCTTTCACTGGTATGAAAGAATTTCTGGCTCACTGTACCGTGGGAGTATAGTCAGGTTATATGACTATTCTGGAGTCCTGTCTTCTGATCTCTTCGCCTTCTCTGGAGTGTCGTAGTATCGTTTCCCTATCGCGGAAATTGAGGATTTTCGCTATTAACGGGCACGGGTGTGACCCCGGCGGGGGACGCTTTTGAAGAGATCTGTGGGCGCGCTCCACTGAGAACCTTTGGGAGAGTTTTCCCGCCCCTATTTCTTGTAAGAGCAACGTCTCTATAAGGTCCGAGCCCTCCAGGTCCTCTGGGTCCCCCAAGATCCTGACATTATTGCGCCGAGAGCGCCCCTCCGCATCCTCCGATCTCGCCTCCAGCCTTGTTACTTTCAGTTCCAAGTCTGTTACCTTTGCCTTCAGGTCTGAGGTGTTAGCGACGTTGTCTCGCAGGGTAGCTTCATTCGTATTTACTCTTTCCGTTAGGTTGCGGGCATCTTGGCGCATAAGTTGCATGTCCGCCCTCATTTCCTCTATTTTAGTTTCAATAGAGGTGCGTAGTGCTGCAATAGCTTGGAGGACTAGAGTGTCTTTAGGTTCTGTTTCCAGCTGCGGTGACACTGGATTGGGATCGGGGTCCTGTTGCAGCGGATGCTTGGGCCTGACCGTCGTGTAGGAGTCCATTGTCATTGATAGTTTTGTCTTTGCTTTAGGCGGGGGCATCTCTGCCTTTAGGTCCAGTGTACTGTCCTATTCACGCAGTAGGTGGTTCAGTAGCTGGCGCTAGTTAAGTGGGATACTTTTTAGTCCATAGACTCCTTTATGATCAGTTGGTCTTAGTCCCTGGGTCAGCCCTAGCATCAAGTTATGCGAGTGCCATGGTTCTTGCTTACTTTGTGCCTTGGGTCAGTGTGCAGACCAGGTGTTGTATAGGTTCAGGGGGCCAACAGTGTACCTTGTCTTGTGTGGAAGTAGTGGCCCCCGGGGGGCCTTTCGGGGTATTTGGTAATCTAATGTCTCTGGTTTGGGGAGGTGTCGTCCTCGTGGTTGAGGGCAAATCTAAATCTAGATGAGCCAGGCATCCCTCCATCTGCGTTACGCAGGGGGTCTGTGTGATGTTTCCGAGGCACTGTCCCCAAAAGCCACGGTGTCAGGTTCGCTGTTACCAAGCCGTTGCTGGGCCCTGGTGGAGCGGGCCGACCAGGCATTTCACCCTGTTCTGCTTTTCATGTAAAGTGGAATCGCACTTATAATAATGTGCTTCGTTTTGAGGTAGATCATGTACAATGGCGCTTGACACGCTATTCCTCTACTTAGCATAGCAAGCCACACTGTTTTCTTAGCTTCTTGTGGTTTCACTCATATGTACAGGCATTAGTTGGTTGAATATCTTCATCCTGCTTACAGCTTAACTCTCTTATGTTTTGATAGTTTTCCATCAATTTAAGCTCACAATCTCTTTTCTCATGGCGTTTCGTCTTCTTGTGTCATTCTTGGTTCGTCATTTGTTCTATCTGTGAGTCCGTCCGGGCTCTCTTGATGTCACCATTCATCTTCCATTAAGAACATTTTGGTTTCTTCCGGGACGGTACTTAGGCAATCTTCATTTTGTCTTATTTGTCGGTAGGGTTTTCTCAATGGATACCTTACTGTCCATCGTTGTCTGGTTATTGGTACTTCAATAGGTGTTGCTCTTCTGATGGGTACTGGGCAGAGCCCTACTGCGGCTATCTGCTGGTTTATTTGCTCATCATACGTCACATATTTTGGTGTGAATGTTCCTGGTACTTCAAAATGGGCGATGGTAGTGCAGGCTTTATTTGGGACCTCCTCTACACTCCCCCCTCTGGGTGATTCATTGACCACTTTCACCTCCTCTTTGGGATGCAGTTCACTCGATTCTTCTATATTTATCTTCACTCCATCGCCTGGGTTCATTCCTTCTTCATCTTCTGGATCTATACATGATGGTTTGAAGAAGTGTCTCTTTGGAGTCCATATTTTTATTACTCCTTTCAGGCTTCCTGCTGTCCTTACATGTTCATCTTTATTCCATGTCATTATTTGACATTTGGGCTACAGTAAACCCATCTTCCCACATAAATTCTGTGCTTCCTGGGATAGAGAAACGTTGTGCCTTCTGGCGCGTGCCTGCTGGCTTTCACCAAGTCTCTTATTTCTTCATCAGTCAGGTCTTTAGGCTTCCATTCTGGCTTGACATCAATCATGATCTTCATCCCTATGGCTTCTTCGCAGTTTTCTGGCATTGCGAGATTATTATCTTAATAAGACAAATCCTAGTAATATCATCACTAGCAGGGCTCCTAGAAACTTGAATATGGCTTCCATCCATTGTGGGACCCAAGAGAATAGTGATCCAAACCAGCTGTCATCATCAACTTCGTCAGTTTCGTCGATCATTTGGTTATGTAGCTTTGTCAGCATACCTATGGCTTCTGTTAACGTTCCATTTTCTTCGTCGTGAGAAGGTATAAATGTGCAACACGATTCTCCTATTTTTGCACAAACTCCTCCATCCATGGCTGTGATCATGTCAAGCACATATCTGTTCTGGAGAGTCATCAGTCATCAGTCGGATGGCTCGTAACTCTTCCTTTATTGCATTGAATTATTTTATTGTCGTGTTGATGGTCTGCAGTAACTCCCATCTGGTTATCTGTAACCATTTAGTATTTGCTCCAACTTGGAATCTTGGCATGAAAATTGTTGTGAACACTGATGAGGTGAGGCTGAACAGCCTGTGTTCATATGGGATTGCATGAAAAGCTTCTTCTGATTTAGCAGAGAAGTAATTCTCTCTCTTCATCCTAGTTATCAGTTCCACAGATCGCTTCTTCCTCAGTTGAGCATCTGCTTTTGGGAAACTGTCAATATTCAGGTCACTTTTCGGGATTACCAATGCTGGAACGTGGGCATTCACTATTGTGATTATGCCTCCCCAGTCTCTTGGCAGTCTGATGTATGCTTTGGAGTTTGTACCATTCCTGGAGCGTCGAAATCTCATCCACAGCTCTGATTTTCTCCCATCTTCCTTGTGCCATCATTCCTAAAGCAGAATTGTGGGCTCTCCAGTGGCACTATCTGCAAGGGTCCTCCTCTGTCTTCGACCCATGTGAGAAGTTTTGCAAGTTTTGGCCATAATGGCTTGCATCCGTTTCGCATTATGTTGATGGTTGGCTCGTAGTGACTGAAGACCATCCATGCTCGACATATCACTACTCCTTTCTCCCAACCATCTGGTGAAAGCACTGTTCTCCAAATTTGCATTTGCCTTTATTCTTCCATCTCTGAGCTTCTTCTGGAGTTTTTCCTTTGACATTTAGCTTTTGGTTTGCTTCCTTATGATCTCTGCTCCTTTAACTCCAGGCTTCTCATATCTGATCACAATGTGTTTCGTCTTTGCATTGTTTCTTGTTGTTATGTCCTGGACATAATCATCTTCATTTGGATCAGTTGCTTCAGTTGCCCATTTTAGAGAGGCATCACTACCCATGAACTGGCTTCTGGTCTTGCACATTGCTACGTGTGACATACAGTGTGCTGTCAGGACATCAATTTCTACAGCTAGGAAGATCATGGTCTTCCCCATGCTGTATGGTAGGAGTGTGCAAAGAAAGCATTCCCCTTCTGAACTTCGTCTTCCAACTTCTTTCATGTGCTGGTACCAAATGTTGTTTCCCAGATGTGCTGTGCTGTCCAGGTAGTCGTTTAGTTCATTGTTATCTCCGTGCATACTTCACTTGATTCTTTTCCTGTAGTTGGCTATGACTACATCCCTGAATGCATCAGTATGGCTTTTTCTTGCTGGAGGATTCTCAGGTATCCTGGTCCATGGTGCAGGCCTGCTCATCTGTACCATTTGAGTGGAAAAGAGCCTGGTAGCTCTTTCCCTCTCCTCATACATCTTTCTCTTGCTGATTACAAATGCCCATGCCAACCAGCCTGATACTGGTCCGGTGTATGGTTGTATTGTAGAACTGGTACTTGTTCCTCGCGTTAGAATGTATATGCTTGGTAATACAGTCTCTGTGGGTTTATTCCCTGTCTCTTCAGGAATTCAGTTTTTTCCACTTGTCTTTTCACTTCACTTGTAGTGGAACTTCTCGTAGTTGGCAGTCTCTTCTTCTCTGCTGCTTTGGTTTGTGGTTCTGCATTCATTGACACTAGGCCTTTTTTTTGTGCATTCAGTGTTTGCGTGCTTGTAGTTGTCAGTGATGTTACTTTATTCATTCTTTACCGACCCTGTCTCCGGCTTTTCTTTTCGTTCATTACCACAAGTTTGTGTGTATCATTGCTAATTACATCCATTTCAAGTCCATTCACTCCACTGTCAGATCTTCTAGGGACTGGAATGACTATATAAGGTCTGGGTGCTTTTGTGGGTTTTATGCGTGCATCATTAGGTGGGTGCACTGACATTGGGACGCTTTGTGCACTAATAAAGAATGTAGTTCTGATCATTAATGACGGTAAAATAATAATGAATATGATGCATAGGTACATTATGCCCCTGTAGGTCAGGCGACAGCATTTTCTTCTAGAGAAGTGGGGTTGCCTCTCTTCTTGTGGGAGGACCAGATTGCTGTTATGGACCCCATCTCGATCATTCAACAAATGTCAGTGTTTATTGTTTTTGTTTTTAAGAGTGTCTGCTACTCCACAAGTGTCCCCCCTTTCGCGAGTTTCAAATTGTCTCTTTTGTCAGGATACAGTTCCTTTGCTAGACTATGGGAAACATCTAAAATAAACTAACATTTTTGTGAGTCCCTTTACTGTGCATGTTCAAAATAGGTAAGCTCCCAAACCACTCCTCGGATTTGCTCCAGTCCTGGGGACATAGTGTACGTTGATCAGTATGAAGGATTAGGGACAAAAATAACAACAAATATGACACATGCAGTTCTTGGCACTGCTTCCTTGATCTGTCCCTTGGCGGAAGGCTCTTAGAATCTCCTCAAATAGCTCCTCTGATGGTTAGAAAGTTCCACTTGGAGTATGAGTCTGTGTAAGAGCATTCCCATCTGTGCAATATTATCTGGGTCTCTGATGAAAGTGAGGATGTCAACATCGATCGGTCCACCCCACTAGCTCTGGAAAGTCAGTGACTAGGTGAAAGAGAACATTATGGGCCAATCTGGTGACTTCTGGTGACAGGGACATCCGCCCTGTCTTGCTGAGGTTCAGGAGTATATTTTTTTTCTCCTAAATGTGAACAATGTCTACACTGTCCGGTCGCATGGAGTGCAACTAGAATTATGATTTTATTTAAAAGATGGCTTAAATGTTCTGTATTTGCTAGGTGTCTGAGGAATGTGAGTGTATGTGTTGTCCTCCCAATAAGTGTTGGACAGTCTTCGATTATGTGAAAGAACAGTGAGTTAATCTATTTCTGCCTGTGTTGGGAACATTTGATTCTTTCTCACTGTACTCAGGGAGTAGGATACATTGTTTGGCAATGATGGTGAGGAGTTGTCTGATTGTCTTTTCGTTTTCAGGATATTGTAGAAAGTTAGTGACACTGATGAGCCTCCCTACCAATGACGGGTATGATCTTAGCACTAGATCAAAATAGGTTATTATGTCCTTTGTGATGTCTCTACTGTGGGACACCATAAGTGTTTCAGAATAGTGTCTCAGTAGTAAACGAATCGGGATACTGTATTTGATTCCAATGTAAGTGTCCTTGTTCAAAATTTGGCATATTCTTTTCTCAAAGCTTAAGTGTGCCTTAGTCCAAAGTTCAAAGTCATCAGACTGTGTTGTGGCTTATTCATGCGATTTTATTCTTCACCCTGCAACTAGGATGCACAGAGTGTCTGTTTTTTATGTCCTTATCCCCTGATTTGCTTAGAGGGAGTGTCCAATTTAAGCCACAATTTGCAAAATGTTCTTTGTCTTTGTCTTGCTGGTCATGAGTCCTTCATCCGCGTCATGGATCTCGTCTGCATGTGCTGTGGTTCTTCCCCGTCGCTCGTCGATTCCTCTTGTTGGGGTGCAGGCAGGGGGCCTCCTCTGTTGTAGGGTTTTACATCTCTGAGAAAAATCCAAGCTCTCCTGCCTTGTAGTTTCACTGCGGACGGAGTGCAGTCCTCTACTGTAAAAGGACCGTTGAACCTAGTCTCGTCCCACTTTTTCCTTGTATGATTCTTTACAAGGACGGCGTCTCCAGGGAAGACGGGTGGAACACGTAGACCTTGAACTTGGTCTGTTGTAGAGTCTCCTCCTGTGTTCTGTGCTGCTCTGCACCCTTTCCGTCGTCGGTGCAGCTGGTCTGAATTTAAAGTAAGGCAAGATGTCATGCAGTTCAGATAGTTTTGCATTTCAGACCCTAAAATTTCTCCTGTTGACCGGGCTTCACATCTAGTTCTCTCTCGGGGTGTCAGAGGAGTTCTCATTCTTCTTCCTGTGGCTATCTTGTGTGGCGTAAAATGATGGTCGGACCCGGGTTCGTTCCGAAGTGCATACAGTGCCAGTGGAAGGCAGTGCAACCATCCCTTCTTTAGAGTAAGCTTCAACTTGGCTATCCTTTCCCTTAACAAGCCATGGAGCTTCTCACAGATCCCATTACCTTGTGGATGGTACGCCAATGAGAACTTGTGCTTTATACCAAGCAGCAAGCTAATCTGCTTGAACACTGCATTGACAAAATGAGGGCCATTATCTGACCTCATGACCTCGCACACACCCCACCTGGGGAACATTTCTCTCACAAAAAATTTGGCCGCGCAGGTAGAGTCTGGGTGTGTACATGGACCGGCCTCAATCCATTTAGAGAATGGACACACCACAACAATTAAGTATCTGTACCCGTTACATACTTGAATCATGTCGACGTAATCGACATGCAAGTATTGAAAAGGCCCATTTGGCCTTGGGATGACTCCTCTCATTGCTTTTAATATGTTGCTGCCGTCAATTGCTGACAAATTATATAGTTTACCATAAAGAATGCAACGTGCTCTGCTAAATTCGGTATGAACCTGTCTTCTGCGAGTGTTGCTGCTAGCTTCTCTTTTGTCATGTGCTCTGGGTAATGTAACTGCTCCGGTGCTATTTTTGATAGGGCTACAGGCATTACTGATTTACCAGTGCTGTCATGTTGACATAAGCTGTCAGAGGGGTTTAAAGAACACCCTCTACATTTCCACAGGTTCTTCTCTTCCTGAGGTGCCTCCCGTTGGAGTTCCATATGCTTTGTCTGCCCCAAGTTACTGTAACTTTCAGGTGCCGTTCGTGTAACCATCATTCGCTTGTTGATATGGATAAGTTGCACTTCCATGATTGTTTCACTTTTGGATGCCATACGCTTGGCTTACGTGTCTGCTGCTTGATTCCCACATGAGATAAAATATGTTCCCTTCGTGTGGGCTGCGCATTTTACGACCGCTATGCACACTGGGAGCTGTAATGCCTTGATCAGCTTGTCCAATAAGGTTGCGTGCTGCACTGGCGTGCCGTCTTCTGGGAGGTAGCCCCTCCTTTTCCAGCACGCTAAGCCTGTGTGCACTGTTGACGTCACATAGGCGGAGTCACTGTACACCGTTACTTACTGGACTGCGTGATTCTCAATGGCGGGTATTAACGCCAATAATTCTGCAGCCTGTGCTGAATAATGAGATGGTATTCATGCACTAAGAAGCACTATAAACTCTCCATTTGTTGTGTGTTTCATTACAGCAACGCCTGTGTTTCTTTGCCCATCATTTTGGTCGATCCTCGAAGACCCGTCAATAATAATGATCTCTCCTCCTGCCAAGGCATTTTCTTTCACCCTGGGGATTTCATCATAAAAGTCTTCATAATTTGCACAGTCCTGTATGGGCTCTCCTTCAGTGACTGGCTCCGCTACGAACATAGCTGGGTTCACTATCTTACATTGGACTATTTTCATCAATGGATTTGATATAATCACTTCATAAGCAGAAGCTCTCTGAGATGTCAATGGGCCCTTTGGTTTCTCTAGAATGGCAAATAGCAAGTGCTTGACATACAACGTCATTGAGCATCCCATTACAATGGTTATAGCCTTCTCTATGGGGACAGCTGTGGCAGCTAAACTTTGTTTTCTTACGGGAAATGACCCCTCATAACTGGGTCCAAGTTCCCACTATAGTACGCCAGGGGCTTGTACCCCAACGTGGTTCTCTGTGTGAGTACTGCCATCATAACGCTGCCATTTGTGTGTGAAAACAGGTAAAATTCCTCTGCGTATTTGGGGATCCCTAAAACTGGTGCTGCGCAGATGGCTCTTTTTAGTTAAGCAAACCCTTTCTCCATGGTCTAGACCATTCAATCTTTTCCTTCGTCACTTGGACCTTCTTTAGGGCCTGAAGCAAAGGCTTGGTGTAGGAGCTGTAGTCGAAGACCCATGCCCTGACATAGTTGCATAGGCCTAGAAAGCTCTGCATCTGCTTTATCGTATGTGGCTTAGCCGTGTTAAATATGGCTTCAGCCCTTCAGCCCTTTCTGGGGTCACCTTCTTTCCCTCATGAGAAATCAGCACTTCTTTTTGACAATATTGTAACTTTTCTTTGTCAAGTTTATATCCCTTCTCACCCAGTATAGTCAATAGCTGAACAGAATTGTGCCTGCATTGCTCTTCTGTGGTGCTGCAAATTAAGATGTCATCCACGTATTGCAGGACGACACTTTCCAGTTCAATATTGCTCAAGTCCATCTGCAGGACTTGTTGAAAATAGATGGAGACTCACAGTACCCCTGTGGCAGCCTCGCGCTTTTCAGACACATTTTTCTGAACGTGAATGATGTCAGACCTTGTGAGTCACGGTGCAACGGGATTGAGAAAAATTCATTTTTCAAGTCAATCACCATGCAATATTTTGTCTCAACGGGTATGTTACATAGACTTGTAGATGGGTTTGGGATTAGAGGGAACTCAGCCTCAACAATATTGTTTATTGGCCTCAAATCTTGAATTAGCCTCCACGATCCCCTTAACTTTTTTCCACAGGGGACACTGACGTATTACATGATGACTCTGACGTCACTAAGATGCCTTGCTCTATCACAGCAGAAATTGTCTTAAAAATCCCCTCATCTGCCTCTCTGGACATGGGATATTGTCGGGCTCTTGGTAGAATTGCTTCTGGTTTCAGTTTAATCTTCACTTCTCCAACCCCCTTCAAGAGGCCTACGTCTTAGGGTTCTGTAGTCCATACTGAGACAGGCACCTTGGCTATGTCGTCATCAAAATATTCAGGATAATTTAGTGCCAATATCATTCTCTGAGGTACTTCTCTTTTAATCATCTTTACCCAAAAGGTGAGACCCACTTCCACCATTGTCTCTCCTATATCTGCTTGCTCTTCAAACAGATCATCATCAGTGATGTCAGTCAATCGATATCCTTCTTCAATGTCGATTACTGCGCACCATTGTCGGCTCTCGACATCATAACCGTCAATCAAGGCCACTCTCCCTTTCACTGCAGCCGTGTGTATCATCAAGGGAAATACTTGTCCCTTCTCCTCATGCATCGGTATTCTGGGTCTGAATAAGAACTCATAAGGGGTTCTCATGATCTTGTCTGCAAGGCCCGGCAATCCTGCCATAAGCACACACATACCATATGTGAACATTTCTGGCTCTAATGGTATGGCCCTCATGGCTATGTGTCCTGATTATGCTCTAATCATTTCACATACATTTGAGTAGTGCATTCCTGGAGTGGAACATACTATGCCCTTCTCCGTGAACGAGATTGTCATGTTTAACTCTGTCATTAAATCTCGACCCAAAATATTTACTGGGGTCTGCCGAGAATATAATAAAGGTACATTCATTTCACATTCTCCTATGGAGACTGGAAGTGCATTTGTGAAGGGAACACGACTGGTAGCTCCTGTAAAACTCTGAGTATCTATGGCCTCACCGGATAAGGAAAACTTGCCTTCATATATGCATGAGCATGTTGTACCCGTGTTAACTAAGAAGGAATATTCTTTATCCACTATAACAACATCCACCCTAGGTTCCCTGTGAGGGTCTGGTGTCACTGATAGGATAGAACACATCAGGGTTCCCAGTGAGCTGTCCTAGTTTATATGCAAATTTGGCCCACTGTGTGCTAGTATTTCCCCCATTCCCATTGTTACTCCCCATTCCAGGGTTCCTGGTCTGCCCTGTGCTCATCGTCTGAGATAGTTGCAGCGGTGCCTGTTGGGATTGTCCTTGTGGAAAATTCCCCATGCTTTGCGGCTGCACACCTTGTTGCGCTCCTGGTGCTTATTGCACCGTGTGATTCTGTGCACCACCCCGCTTTAAAATTACAGGTGAATTTGCCATGCCTGCTCCTGTTCCTTGGCCGTTCTGCATCATGCCTTGATTTCTACATGTGCGCGCCAAATGCCCTGTCATTCCACACAGCCAACATACTGGCGGTGGTCGGATCATTTGCCCATTTGACATTTCTTGATTACCATTTTGCATATTTTGAAAACCACCTTGATTATTTTGGAAGCCTCCCTGATTGCTCTGCCATTCTCTTCCCCTGGGATAAAACCCCATATTGCCTTGATTATTTTGCTGTGTACTAAGTACCTGCTGCATGTTTGATCAAGCTGTGCTAGTTATCATGACTCCCTCAAGAGCATATTTTGACAATTTCTTTTGCACCAGTTTCGCTTCCTCAACCTTTTGAGTTGCTTCCTTTTTGCAATTCTTTTCCTGCAGCAATCTACAATAATGTGCAATGGTCAACTATATTTCAGCCCAAGGCGTGGCTTCAATTGCCACCAATTTCTTGAGTTGTTTCTGTATTAGCTCTGGCAGCCCTTGGCACAATATATGGTAAAAGACAGGTATATATTTTGTCCAAGATTCATGAGTCTCGAGGACCCATGCGTCTTGGAAATTCTGTATGTAAATTAACGGATCTTCAGACTCCTTCATCTTTTGCGTCTTTATAGCTCCCATATCAGAAGTGTCTGGGTAAAGCACTCTTAGCGCTTTCCATACTGCAGCTCTACAATTGTTGAATGGGGCTCCGTCATGCGCAGTATTAATTGTGGTTACGCCAGGGTAGCCTGCTCGTGCCCACAGGTCGTCTGCTCTCTCACCAAGTATGGCGATTAGGAGAACTTTGATGTCCCCTATGGCTACCGTGTTTCCTCCTGTCATTTTTTCTAACTCATGTATCCATTTTCCGGCTCCCGATGTCAGTATTGGTAGCTTGTTTTTCAAATTTTCTCGATCCATGTGTGGCCATGGTATATATTGCGGTCTTATTACCTCCTTCTCAAGCAACGGAAATTTCTGAAAACTGTAGGTATTTTGTTTTGCATCTAAATTGTATCTTTGCCCATGTCTGCAGGAACCTAGTAACAAGCGGGTCAAGACTCTATCCAGAGTCACATCGCTAGCAAATCTCATCCCACCTGTGAGGGCCACGCCATTGAAGCGCTTCAGCCAAACTCTGCAGGTAAACTCGAATGCTGTGCTACTGCACCAGTTATTCTCCATTACATTGCAGGCACGTCTCATTGTAGACGTGGAGCTGAATGCAAATATTGTATTTAAAATGACCACGTCAGAATCCTTCCAAGGCTGTACTGCATATCCTATAGGTTGTCACAGCCAATTCCTGCATTTCTAGATTAAAATGAGCATTGTCATAGCCAACAGTTTGGACATTTTTGTAAGCATGGGAAAGGCACTTGCCAGGCACAGCTGTAGCAGAATTAACTACCCGTTGTTGTAGAAGTAGAAACATGGTGCAAGTTCCTGGGCATCTAATAGCAGTGCCTGGCAGAAGCTTAAACCATATGCACAAGGCCAAAATGTTGGCTTTGTCAATTCTTGTGTTTGAACAGGATCTCAGTGGCTTTGCCAATGCTGTTTTTAACAGGACCTCAGCGAAGGACACGCAGAGTGCTTATAAATCGGGTGCCTAAAGGGCTGCAGCAAATTCATTTTGTAACGTGAGCTTCGCAAAGCGTACTTTTAAAGCCCCAGAATGAAAACATTACAAAAATGTATATATTGCAGCATTATACAACTGATGACTGGCACATGGTGGTAGTTGCTGGTACTTTCTTTACACATTGTACTAATGATTATTCTGGTGCAGCTTCAATGTTACAAGCAGTTAACTCTCGTGTGTGAAAACCATTTTAATACTGCTCTGAGCCTATGTTGCCCTTTCCCAGATCAGTCTCTCACTTTCGCTTTCTCTTTATAGACCATCAGCAACACCTTACATGAACAAATCCAATCAGTCCAGGGTAATTGTGAAACTAAAAACATCGGACTTCAACCTCCACAGTGCACCTTCCGGGATTTGGATTTCCCATAGCATGCAAAGGAGTTTATTGCAGTGACCATTCTCCAGAATGAGGTGAACTAGCATGAGTCTTTTGTAGGGTTTGGTGCTCAGGACACTCCAACTCTGTTTGTGTTCATCTGTAGTAAAGAAGGCACACAGCTATCTTGTTTAAATTTTTTTGGGAAAGAAGCTCATGTTTGTGGGGATCAATGAGGTGGGGGAACATCTGATGAACAGTACAGACTACAGAATGGCATCTATGACTAGCTGAGAGGGTGGCATGTGAAAATGGATAGTCATACATATAATACACAAAGGCCTGCTTATGGTTCAACTGAAGCAAACCTGTCCATTTGAAAACTGTTTTTCGAAGGATAGGATTGGGTGGTGGTTCCCACTTACCTCATGATGTCGTGGTATCTTCCAGTTGAATGGTATACAGTAATTTGTTTTACCGCTGAAAAAACCCACAGTCTTTCAAACATCAGAATACCTTCTTTCTAATCTTCACCATTGCTCCACAGTGCGTGCGAGGGGCTGGGGTTGTGTGATGCAGTCAGAAAAATCTCCCTACATTGTAAACAATGTGTTTTTTAGAACAGTATTAACAGAACAAACTTGCTTCATTTCTTCCATAAGTACTCATTTGCCAAACAAGCTGCAATATGTACTGTGTGGCTGGTGTCACACCTGCTAATGGGCATGTGTGTTAACGCATGCATAGATAACGATAACATCGGCAATTATACTCAACTGTACTGGTCGATGATAAGTACAGCAGAGTTGTGTATATTTGCAGATGTTATCTGTGTCTAGTACCGACAAATTATACTTATGTGTTATTAAAGAGCATACCTAACAATGACTACATGATCCCATGATATACATATACATGTACATAATCATTTTGCTTATTAACAGGTGTCACTCTTGCCGAAAATGAATTCAGTGGACCAATTACTCTCAAAACCATTTTCCGGACTCGCACACAGTGAAAAACTGGAGGTGGACAGACTATGGCCTGATCGGCCAGATTTAAAAATTGAACAGTCCGCAAAAGATAGGGGAAAGGCTTACACACGGACATTTTCCATGGTGTGGTATGAAAAGAAGACATGGCTAACTGGTAGCATTGCTAAGCAGTCTTTGTTCTGCTTCCCTTGCCTGCTGTTTGGAGGTAAAACGGCCTGGACAAAAACAGGAGCCACTGACTCAAAGCATTTGTCAGAAAAAAGCAAGAGACATGAATCGTGCAAATCTCATATTGAGAATATAGTACAGCTCTGCATGTTGGGACGTGTAAACATTGCAACACAGTTGGATGATGCCTATTGCGGGAGCGTGATGAGGCATAATGAGGATGTGGATAAAAACCGATAGATCTTGTCGACTGTGTGTATTTTTGTGGTGCGTTTGAATTGGCTTTAGGTGGCCATGATGAAACTGAAGCCTCTTTAAATCCTGGTGTATTTAGAGGCCTGGTGGATTTTGTATCCAGCATAGACAGTACAATGGAACTGCACTTAAAAAATGCAACAGTATCCACGGGCACTTCAACTACAATTCAGAATGAACTGCTGGACTGCATGCTCACGGTTACCAGAGAGATCATTGTAGAGCAGTTAAAATGCACAAATTATGTGGCTATTCAGGCAGACTATGCAATTGATATTTCCACTAAGACTCAGTCTATCGCTATATTGATGAATGATACAGAATTGTTGAAAGCTTTTATGGATTCTCTCATCTGAAAGACTCTATTGCGCAGACCATTGCTACTGTCAAAATGGAAGAATTGGACAAAGTATTTCCTGAAGATTGCCACAAAAAAAGTAATTGTGCAAACATATGATGGTGCAAGTGTAATGAGGGGGGTGTCTGGTGGAGTCCAAAAGAAAGTAGCTGAAGTGTATCCAAATGCACATTATGTACATTGCTATGCACACCAGCCTAACTTCATCATTGAACAGGCTGTTTCAAAAATCTCAGAAGCTCGAGTTTTCTTTTTGGATATCTCTGGCTTCTGTACATTTTTTTCTCGTTCTCCAAAAAGAACCACAGTTCTAGATGAGGTATCCGATCAAAGACTTCCAAAACCATCTCGCACTCGCTGGAGCTACCATATTCGGGTAGCAGAAGCCATATATCGGCACAGGGAAGCACTGCATACATGCTTTGAGATCAGTATTGAAAAACAAACTGATTTTGAGGGGTTTACTGTGCATGAGGCCCAGGGATTCATTCGAACTCTGAAAGAGAAGGAGTTCCTTTTCTTCCTTTTTTTGTTCAATGACATAATGCCCCATGTCGACATTCTATATAACCAGCTTCAGAAGCGAGACATTGACTCTGTGTATGTGCAGAAAGCTACTGCAACTTTTATCAAGTGCATTGCCAGAGTACGTGAAAGCACTGACAATCTGGAAGCTAAACTTCCATCAGAGGCAACTTTTTCAGGTCGCAATGTAAATATGAACACTTTGAATCGTTTGGCTAAAGAAGTATGTGATATTATAGTTACACAAGCCCAAGAACGCTTTGCATTTACTAACCACTTGGAGGGGGCCAAATTGTTGCAGAGTGACCTATTTCAAACACATGGATGGTCTTTTCCCAATGATGCACTGAATGCAACTGTCCAAGCGTACCCCATGTTAAACAAGGAAAGACTGCGCACTGAGCTTTCAATTGTTTATGAGGGACCAGAATTCGGTAGTTCAAGTGAGGCAATTTCTTTATTAAAATTGTTCGTTGAAAACAATCTCGAAGAAGCATTTAATGAGACAATGCGGTTATTAAAAATTCTGATTACTACACCCATGACAACAGCTGAGTCTGAGCGCTGTTTCTCCACCCTGAAGCGAATTAAAACATTCTTGAGAAACACAATGACTGAGGATCGTCTGAATGCTTTGGCCATGCTGTCCATGGAAAAACAACTAATTCAAGAGATCCCTGACTTCAATACATTGACTATTGATAAATTTGCCTCTCTGAAAAATAGACGTGCACAATTTGTGTACAAACTTTCAAAATGATTGACCAGTGAATGTTCTGTTACAAACAAGCTATTTGCAGTTATTTTGTGGGTTACCTTGAATTCTTTGTTTCAATGGCCTTATATATGTTAGGATTTTGTGTAAGGTTGCAGTGATCTATTTGACAGAACAGTGAGAAATGTGAAGTATGTTTTGATGTTATGGTTGTTGGGTGATAATAAAGCACTCAACATAATAAACTTAGTAAACTATTTCTGTTGCATTTTTCTTCATGCAATATGTATGTGCTATTTCTGAGACCTGGGCATTCCACGTTTAGCAACTTTGAGCAACTGAAGCAATGGCAACTCAACGGGGCAGACAGCCATTAGAGTTAGGACAAATGTTGCGTTAATTAAGTGGTTAAAAACTAAAGTAATATTTTAGCTTATTTTCCCCTTTCAGAAAATGCCTAAAATCCCACCTTAGTAAGAGGATGAGTGCCAGGAACAGCATGACAAACATATGTTTCCATCATTACTGACTATATAATGAATTTCGTTATGCATACACCATAGTACCAGCTATTCTCAATTCAAGCTGCTGTAAAATACACCATCACACTTGAACACGTAAGAATAGTGTACCACCATTAATATGTAAAACCGAATGCTTTTTTCATATTTCGGTGGGTTTTTTGCACAGTAAATTGCACATTTTGTAGGCCATTTTTCCAAAAATGTCGCAGGGGGAGAACCCCCGAACCCCCTTTGGGGGAGTGGACTTGCGCGCAGCACGCACTCGCTACTAAATTCGCCCTGGGAAATGTATGCCCCACCAGCTTTCAAACTCACCAGCCACCACTGCCTCAAATCCATTTGTCTTTTGCGAATGCTATATCATCATTTCTATCTGCGCTTCGCTTCCATCTATTCCCTTTTCTCTCTTTGTCGAGAGATGCACTTGTCTGTGCCTGATCTTTTCTTTCGTCATCACGTCTCTCCTTGTCCCTTGGGACTGCGGAGGGAATATTCTTGTCCTTATCTTTCCCTTGATTTTTGTCACTACCATGTGTAGGTGACTCATGTGCGGAGTTGCTATACCCCGTGGCCACTTTGAGTTCTCTCAGTGGGTATAATACCTCGTCCTTACTTCAATTTTCATTTTGGGTGGGGCAGATTGCGCGGTAGGTGTCTCACCCCCCTCTGTGCATACATTAAGTATTCAATCATTTGGCAGCTCTTCCTCCTTTCCCTGTTCATACATTTTCCACAACTTGAGAACAGCAAGGCGTTTTCCTAACTTCTTGCCTGTATATGTGGCATGCAAATATGTCATCATATGTTGTAAGACGGCTTTAGATAAAGACCCATTTTGTGGCCATGGCATAAACATCTTGTGGGTGGTACCTTTAACCCACTTGGTACTATGTTTCTTCAGCTTGGGTGCATGTTTTGGCAATTGCTTGCATAAGTGTGTCAATGGAGTCATGTCTTCCATGCTTAAATCTGTTCCCTTTTCTCTTATATAATACTTGTCAACGTTTCCATGTGGCTTAAACAAGTTCTAACAGTATGAGCGCGCACCAAACATTGCAAGCTCCAATCCAAATTTTCACAAAATGTTATACCTTCTGATTTATTAAAAAAACATCAATTCATATGTGATTTTATCTCAGCTATTACATCGCATACAATTCGAATCAGTTTTCTCTAGGAATTTATTTTTTTACATATGACGTCACAACAAAAACATGTAAGACAGATGCTTGGCAGACTAGACGGACACCAGCTGGACACAGATATATCTGCCTCTAATCATTACCGCTTCATGAAGTGTAAACGTACCCCTTTCACGACGTTGTTAAACATTGTGGTAGTCTATCTGTTCCCCATTATGTGGGACTCTGGTTACACGTTTCTTCTAGCCGCTATATTAAATCGTAGGTATAAGGCGAATCCTCTCACTTCTCGGGTGTCTGCCCCGGTAACCTCTCTCTTCTTGGATGTCTGCCACAGTAAACTTTTGTTTACTTTTATTACTCTCGAGTCATTATCCCCTTATATATATATACAGTCTTCTCTACTTCTAACTATATTTAGTTTTTTCTCCCGCCTCCCTCCGTTACCTTTTCCCGTTACTTCTTCTAGAGCAATCACTTTTGCCAGAACATTAGCCGTTTCACTCACCGTTCCCATGGTTCTTCTCTGGACCCTCGGGATCACTGCCTTTGTTACTGCCTTCTTCGGTTTTTCGCCCGTTCAGCTGACCGTAGGAATGGGAAGGGATGCGTGGGGAACACAGGTCCCTTCCCTTCAGGCACTGACTGCAGTCTCTTTATGCTACCATTGTCTACGGGGAGCTTCACGGTCTACTCAGCTGAATGTCAAAGGACTCATGATATTGCCAAAGACCTAGAGTTACTCTATGTCGACGGTCAATAGGTGTCTTTGTCAAATCAATAATCGATAACCATCAAATCTCTGCTACCAAGTGTACTCAGGAGACCCCCGACCGGCCCGAGAATACTTTAAGATGAGATAGCTGCACCTTGAGATGGATGGGGGTGCAGATTTATTACTCCAACACCAATCAATAAGGACAACTCAATGGTTTGGCAAAGGGAGTCCGTTTAATGACAAGTACAAAAAACGGGGAGTCATGGCAATCACCAGTGATGCGATAGTCTGTCTCGCTTCAACCCCAATGAACTTCATAAAAAACACATCATTTATACTGAAAATTTGTCATAAGTGATGTGTAACACTCAAAAGTTAATAAGCATTTCTATTGGTTCGGAAAAGGTAACTTTAATATAGGTACTATATCTGTATATGGTAACGGAGTGAGGGGATTGGGTAAATACTGTTAGGTGGGCGTCTAAGCCCTTCCTTCAAAATGACTACTGTATATGTCATTAAAAGTACTACGTCCCATTGGTTCTACCATTATAGGACCCTAGATTGTGTGGTCCACTGTGTTTGAGTTGGCACCAACCACATGCATACATTTCCACTTTACTTAGCAGCACTCAGAATGGTCAGCCAAGTGCAGGGTGCCCCCCTCTGATACCCGCCTTCCTCCAATTAAGGTTACAATCAAACATCACTTCAACAACAATGTGTCAATTATGTTAATGTGGTTGGCTTCAAAACTGCATCTTCTGTCTGGGAAAGTTCTGATATCTTCTCCTGGGTGGATGCCACATGTAGGTGTGAACTCATGCTTCTCCTCGCTCGGATGGTCACGTGATGCAGATACCGTGAATTTTCCTAGTTTCTCTCGATTTGTGCATTTAATTCTTATTCGGCTTGCCACCTGCCTACGCTTCCTTATCTTGACCTTTCAGAGACAGGATATTCTGTTCTTAAATTTCAATTAGATGTAGCTACTGTTCGTTCCTTCTATTGGTATGACCTTGGCTCTCTTGGCATGAGTTGCATCTGCTGAGTTTTGATTCAGCCGTCTCTTCTCATTCTGCTAGAATATGAATCTTGTCTTGTTTGGCCTCTAGTAACCTGAGTTGATTCTGCTTTTCGTGTAAAGTGGAATCGCACTTATAATAATGTGCTTTGTTTTGAGGTAGATTATGTAGAATGGCGCTTGCCGTGCTATTCTTCTACTTAGCATAGCACGCCACACTGTTTTCTTAGCTTCTTGCGGTTTCAAGCATATGTATATGCGTTAGCTGGTTGAATATCTTCACCCTGCTTACATCTTAACTCTCTTACGTGTTGATAGCTTTCTATCACTTTAAGCTCACAATCTCTTTTCTCATGCCGTTTTGTCATCTTGTGTCATTCTTGGTTCGTCATTTGTTCTATCTGTGAGTCCGTCCGGGCTCTCTTGACGTCACCATTCGTCTTCCATTAAGACCTTTTTGGTTTCTTCCGGGACGGTACTCAGGCAATCTTCATTTCGTCTTATTTGTTGACAGGGTTTTCTCAATGGATACCTTACTGTCCATCGTTGTCTGGTTATTGGTACTTCAATAGGTGTTGCTCTTTGCTATCTGCTGGTTTATTTGCTCATCATACGTCACATATTTTGGTGTGAATGTTCCTGGTACTTCAAAATGGGTGATGGGAGTGCAGGCTTTATTTGGGATCTCCGCTACAAGACAACCCTATGTCACGGCACTAAAGGTGCTGGGTGACACACAGTAAAAAGATGATGCCTATGGGGTGGGTGAGACTCCATAGTCCATGAGCATAAAAATGCGCAACACAGCAAAACACATGTAAGAGTGGGGAAAAAAGGCTCACACTTTTACCAGGTAAAAATATTAAACCCTAGAAATCCAGCAAAGCTGTTGAGGGACTCAAAAGGTAAGGGAAATTAGCCATTCTGGAGAATTCTCCCTAACACTCGCCCCACCCTCCGCCAGACTAAGGGAGAGGAGGATTAATCCACTCCTGGATGAATACCTTCACTCTAGTCGGTCAAACATCCTAGAGAGACCATCAGCATTTTGGTGGTGACATCCTGACCTCTGCTCAATGGTAAAACCCTTGCAGACAGATTGACTGACTTAGTAGTTTTGGGTTTTCCCCTTTCATTTGCATCAACCATCTTAAGGGTTGGTGGTCTGTCTGAATCCCAAAAGTAGATCCATACAAGTATGGTCTAAACTTCTTCAGAGACCACACAATATCAAAGCACTCACGCTCAATGGTTGCCCACCTTTTTTTCTGGTTCCGTCAGCTTCCTGCTGATGAAGCAAATGGGGTTCTCCCTACCTTTCTCATCCAGTTGACTAAGGACTGCACATATACCTGTATTGGAGGCATATGTCTGCACAATGAAGGGTTGGTGATAATCAGGAGCTCTTAGGACTGGAGCTTGACAAAGGGCTTTCTTCAGGTTTTCAAAGGCTTGAGTGCACTACTCATTCCATCTGACCTTCTCAGGGAATTTTGGAGAGGAGACCACATTCAAGGGAGAAGCTATGGTCCCATAGTTCTCTATGAAGTTCCTGTAGTATCCAGTAAGACCTAGGAAGGCTCTCACCTGGGTTTGAGTAGTAGTGGTGGCCCAGTTTTGTACAGCTTGTACTTTACTAGGCAATGGCCTTATTTCACCTCCTCCTACCTCATGGCCAAGGTAGACCACCTTGCTCTGACCAATTCGACATTTACTTGCCTTTATGGTCAGATGGGCCTGCTCAAGAGCCTGCAATACATATCCTAAGTGGTCAACACGTTATTTCCAAGTAGGGCTGAACACTGCAATGTCATCCAAGTATGCCATGCAGAAGTCCTCCATCCCATTCAGAACTTGATTAACCATCCTTTGGAATGTAGCAGGTGCATTCTTTAACCCAAAAGGCATAACCTTAAACTGGTAGAGGCCTGCTGGGGTCGAAAATGCAGTTTTCTCCTTGGCATGGTCTGTCAGGGCTATTTGCCAATAGCCTGAATTAAGATAAAATGTACTAAGGTACTTAGGTGCACCAAGTTTATCCACCAGTTCATCTGTTCTTGGTAAAGGATGGGCATCAGTCTTTGCGACTGGATTTAGGGCTCTATAGTCCACACAGAATCTCAACTCCTTGGATCCTGCCTTTGGTACTAGAACAACTGGACTAGACCAAAGACTTTCAGAGGGCTCTATAACCCCAAGATCAAGCATCTTGTTGACCTCCTCCTTTATGTGGGTCCTTACATGGTCTGACATTCTGTAACCTCTGCTTTTCACAGGTAAACAGTCACCAGTTAGAATATCATGCTGGCCCCAAAGGGTCAAGCCTGGTGATAGTGAAAACAGGGAGGCAAACTGATTTAACAGGAAATTGCACTCCTCCTGTTGTTCAGATGTCAGTTTAGAAGAGAGATTAACTCCTTCTATTTTCTCATCTAAAGGCTGACCTCTGAGTAGGTCAGGTAGAGGTTCACTCTCCTCCTCCTCTTGATCTGAAGCTAGAAGCAAAGCTCCCACTTCTGGTCTCGAGACATAGGCCTTCAAACGGTTGGTGTGGAAGACTCTGGGAGCCTCCTTAGGATTGCCTATGTCCACCAGATAGTTCACCTCTCCAAGTTTTCCCACAACCTTGAAGGGTGTTATCCACTTGTCCCGCAAGGCCCTCTGCCTTGTTGGCACCATAACTAGCACAAGCTGGTCTTGAGCAAACTCGAGCATGTTGGCCTTCTGGTCATGCCAATGTTTGACAAGAGCCTGACCTGCTTTCAAGTTATCACTAGCTTCTGCCATCATGTGTGACATTCTCCTTCGGAGACTTATCACATAGTTAGTCACTCTGACTGGCTAGGGGGAAGGAGCACTCTCCAACCCCTCCTTAATCAGGGCCAAAGGACCTCTGACTGGATGGCCATCAAGAAGTTCAAAGGGACTATATCAAACTCCCTCCTGAGGGACTTCTCTCTAAGCAAAGAGAAGGCATGGCAGTAGAAGGTCCCACTTTCTTTTAAGGGGTTCTTCTAAAGCACCTATCATGCTCTTGATAGTATAATTAAGCCTTTCAACCAGTCCATTGGTTTGTGGATGGTAGGCTGTAGAGAATTTGTAAGTGACACCACAGTTTTTCCACATGGCTTGCATGTAGTGGGACATCAAAATTGGACCCCCTGTCGGATATCACTTCCTTAGGAAACCCTACTCTGGTAAAAATACAAAGTAGAGCCTTAGCCACAGCCTGAGCCATAACAGTTCTCATAGGTATCGCCTCAGGATATCTAGTAGCATGGTCTACTACAACCAGGATGAACCTGTTTCCTGAAGATGTGGGAGGGTCAAGGGGACCAACAATGTCAATTCCCACCCTCTCAAAAGGAACTCCCACCACTGGCAGAGGCACCAATGGTGCCACATTCTTGGCTCCACTCTTGCCAAAGGTTTGTCAAGTGTGACAGCTCCTACAGAATTTGTCAGCTTCTGAACCCATCTTAAGCCAGTAGAAGTATAAAGAGAGCCTTTCCTTGGTCTTTTTGAAACTCAAGTGACGAGCCAAAGGTATCTCATGGGCCAACTGTAGGAACTGGAGTCTGGTTTCTAGGGGCACTACAAGTCTTTTGCAGTCCCCAGTCCCCTCAGTCGGTTCACTGTAGAAGAGGCCATCTTCCCAATGCAATCCGTGCTTCCCAGGCTGTTGCCCATCAAGCTGAGAAGCTGCCTGTAGGTGAAGACCTTCAAGAGTCGGACACTCTCTTTGTCCTCTGCTGAAGTCTGCCCTGTTGGGTCCACCTTCTGCCAGTAAAGACTGCAGCTCAGGATGGTCAGTAGGATCCAGATCTCCAACTAGAGTAAGGTCCTCTTCCAGTTCTGATTCTTCAGTCGCTGGATCAACCACACAGGGTTGTACCTCACACTCAGCCTCAGCTGGTAGAGGAGTCACAGGTGTGACTTTGGACAATCTTTTGGATGTCCTGGTTGGTAGCCCAGGGGTGCTATCTGCTTTCTTCTGGAAGGTCTTAGGTTTACGCTTTGCCTCTTTCATTTTTGAAATAGAAGTTAGTAGGTCCTGTGGACTGGGGGTGATAGTTTCCTCTATCAAGTCCCCTGGAGAGCCCTTCAAGGTCACCTCCCTGGCAGGCCTAGTGAGCTCCTGTTTCCTTTTACTGGGAGGCCTCGGGGTACTAAACACGACTCCAAGAGTTTTTCAGGTCATTACCCAACAGGACTCTCCCAGGCACTTCACTCTGCACACTAACAGGTATTTTGATAGTCATGTCATTGCACTGGATGAGAGCTGGTAACCGGGGAAGCATTTGCACAGGCACTCCAATTAACTTTGTTAGGTATTTGGGTGCCTTACCAACATCCTCTACCCTGAAAAATGATTCATCAATCACAGGTATGCTGGCTCCCTTGTCTGTGATGGCAGGAGTATCACGGCCATTTACAAGGACACTATCTTTATAATACTCTTTAGTATTATCGGGGGTGGAATTATAGACATCTAAATTCTGTTGTTCCCACAAACCCAAGGACACTAAAGAAACACTAGCTGAGACTCGCATGGGTTCATCAGCCAGTTCATGAAATTTTCCACTTGTCATAGGTACTTCTTCCTCTGGGGAGAAGGCTAAGGAGACAGCGTGTACCCCTGAAGGTTTATCCTTGCATCTGGGATCCCCTTTCACATGGTCAGTTGACCCACAAACACAACATTTACCAAATGTTTTGATGAATGGGAGTTTGTTCTGACCCACCTCTGGTTTTGTGCCAGGGGGTACAGTGGCCTGATTTGGTTTCCCTTGGGGCTTACCCTTGTTATATTTGGGGCCCTCTTTTGGATTGGAGGTATTAAAATTCTCCTTGTTATCTTTCCTTAGCTGCTTTCCCTCATCCTTCTTATGGGTTGCCCCAACATCCTTGTGAGTAGCCCTGTTGGCAACCCACAAGTCAGCAGCCTTAGCTAACTTCTTTGGATCTATATCCCTAGAATCAGCCAAGTGCTGTCTGAGCTCATATATTGTCTCCAACATAACAAGATTTCTCATACCTTCATAAGTGTTAACTCTGTAACCCTTAACTCAACCCTCCAAGTTCTTCAAACATTCACACACCCAGGTAGCCCAAGGGGTACCATCATGCTTTTTGAGGGTCCTAAACCTCTTAAGGTACTGGGAAGGGGTCTTCCCAAATCTAGCAATTAAAGCTAGCTTCACACACTCATAACCCATCCTATCCACCTCCCCCAACTCCATCACAACATCAGATGCAACAGTGGGTAGCCTAGAGAAGAGCCAAGGAAGCAACTGATTCCCTGTAATATCTTGAATCCCATGATTATACTTAAACATTGCCAACCAATCCAAAATATGAAGCTTAGCCTCATACATACCCACAATGTCTTTAGGCATAAAGGGTCTCTTAAGACTGGAAGACCTAGAAGACTCTGGGAGAGACGCATTCTCAATAGACAACTTTTTCATTTCTAGTGCATGATTCAACGCCATTTCTCTGAGCTTAAGTTCTTGATGCTTTTGTTCAGATTGAACATTAATACGTTTGAATTCCAACTCAAGCCTCATCTTTTCTAGAGCAATGAATTCAGGACTGAGTGTAGGCCTGATGTGGTCCCAGTGGACAAAGGTTGAGGTTTCTGAGCAGGTAGAGGAGCAATAGGGCCTACATTGTGAGACTCATCTACCTCATTTTACTCATCCATAAGATTTGAAACATTATCCTCCTCATCACTTTCCACATTTGCTGGAGGGGTAGGTATTTCAGACCCACTCCCCAGACTTTGGTTCTCCAACAACTTTTCAATTAATTCTGACCTTTTGCCTTTAACAGAGAGATTCCTATCTCTACACAGATTTTTCAAATGATCAACAGTGTAAGTAAGGAGGGTCTCCTGACTGTAGCTTTCCATATCAGACATGATTAAAATTGCTTTTAGTGGTGTTTAGTCTTGTGGTTAGTTGAGCCAAGGTAATAGCAGCACTCTAAGTGTGATCACTATAATTTATCCTCACCACTGTGCACCAGTATTAGGCAGAATCATATGCAGTACCCTTTGGGAACACTACACACAATTAACACTACAAGTGTAAGTACAATTTCACCTTTGGTACAAGCCTGTACTACACAGTAAAGTGGTAGTGATGGCTGAGCAGCCAGACGTATCTCAAGAGTGAAGTGAGCAGTACAAGAGATTATACAAAGGACAACAATCACTATGGTTCAAACAAACACTGATTCAAGGTTTCTGAGAAAAATAATATACATTTATTTACACCATCATTTATAAAACAGTTCACTATCATAGAGCAGCAGAAATGCGCAGTCTTAATATACTACAATAACACCCAATCAATTCTGGACAAGTTAAGCTCAAAATGAAGTGTGAGCAAAATGGTACTCCAGCAATTTAAAAGGGAGTAAAAACAAGGTTATCCAAAATCAATAGCACCAACAAGTTATAGGCAGGGCAATCTAGAGAAGGCTACTACAACTAGGATTCAAGTCAATAGGTCTGGGCCAATGTTAATGGTTCAGAGTCTTTGCACAGGATCACACAGTTCAAAATAGTTCGCAGTTAAGTCTTTGCCAAGAGTTCAAAACAAAGTGGGTTGAAGGAAAAGTTACTTAGAGGAGAAGAGAAGGACAAGCCTTCGGAGAGGTGAAAGATTTCCCACGCTTTTACCGCGGTCGGTCAGAAATTATGACCAAATTTACACAGTACCTTTAAAGAAGAAGAATGCTGTAGTTGAAACAGTTGTTCCTGGCAGTTCCTGCAGGCTCACGGTTCCTGAAGCTTCCGTCGTGGTGACAAGAAGGAGAACGGTTGGAGGGTCCTGCACTGCCCAGGGAAGAATCCAGCAACAGAGCAAAACAATGAATAAAATGTGCGCTCCTTAAAACCCAAACTGATTCTCTTCCCACTGGCTATCTGATCTACTGCAGCAATGCACAGTAAATTCAACCAGGATGAGGACCGGTGTCTGGTGTTTAGTGAGCTGGTTGTTCCTACTAAGCTCAAGGGAAGAAGATTCCTTGCAGATCTCCTCTGTCGTCGAAGTTTTAGGCGATTCAGACCTGCAACAGGGCTTCACTGGGTGTCCAGGAGTTGCAGCAGTCGTCTTCCTTCAGCTTCTCTTTGGTTCTCTTGTTCCAGTAGTGACTCTGCCTTCCAGTCCCAGAGACTGCCTTTTTATGCACCAAATCCCGCATTCACACAGCCTGGCTGTCAATCACACATCAGGGTGGCTGTCCTGGAAGTGTAGCCACCTAGCCATTCAAGTAAACTCTGTGCAGGGGGCCTCAAACCCCTCCCTCACATCCTGTCCACTCAGGCGCCTAAGGAGGGCTTCTGTGCGGAAGCCCCCAAAGGACTCCATAGTCCATGAGCATAACAATGTACAACACAGCAAAACGCATGTAAGAGTGGGAAAAAAGGCTCTCACTCTTACCAGGTAAAAAGATTAAACCCTAGAAATCCAGCAAAGCTGCTGAAGGACTCAAAAGGTAAGGGAAATTAGCCATTCTGGAGAATTCTCCCTAACACCCAACGTGAACCGAAACCAACCTAAGAGACCTACCACCATCAACACTACCCAATGCACTAAACCATGAAAAGTTCAGCAAGAGAAACCTACCAGAAATGCTAGGAATTCAGGCACTATTATACACCAGAAAACCCGTCAGTCTAACTACCTGATATCATACACCCAGCAGCACTCAGTGTTACGCTCACCTGGACCCCACAGGGGTGTCGATCGGACCCGGACAGCTGCGGTCTCCGTCAACGTGATACGTAGTGCATAGATAACTGTCTGGACTGGCCCGCCTAGTCTTGTCTGCTGGACCCGAAGAAGTATTTTCCTGCAAGTGGAGACAGGGATTAGCCACCTGTGGGTTTCAGTGATGGCTTCCCAACTGTTCTCGCTCTCCCCCACTAATCACCTCCGATATCCCCTTAGTAACCTCACCTTATGTTTGTAAAAGATGAGCTCTCCATCTGCATGTCTTGCAGGGGCGCGTAGATACCAGTTACTTCACTGGTTTGAAGGCGCTGGGAGAGTTCCGGTAAGCATTGACTCTGAAGTTCCAGGCGGGATTGGTAAGTATCAAGTTCAAAGAGTTCAATGTGCCCGATGTTCACTCTTGTCCCCTTCCTTCCTTAAGTTGCAACTGAGTTTGTGAGAAGAAGGTCTCGTAGCTGCTGCTGGCGTTCAGGTAAGAGTCTGTGTTACTCAACGCTGTCCGGTAACTATTGCATGCGTTAACGTGTTGTTTTTCTCCCTCTTTACAGATGCGGCATATGAAGATATGGAGAATAATACCGCTGGTGGTAAATCAGGTAAGTCTATGGTGGTAAGAGGTATTTGTTGATTCCCTTGGCTCACCTTGTTATTCTTGTGCCCCTAGGTGCCGGAGTACGGCGAAGAAATGATGGAGACAGTGCCGGATCGAAAGATGCTGTGAGAACTGGTGAGTATGGTGCCGTGCTGGAGCTGGCGAAGCGACGCGTGCAGGACTGATGTACTTTCCAGGTCGGGAGATGAAATGGATCCGGAATCAGGTGAGGAATTTGAAATAAGTTCGTTTTCTAACCTTGTCCTTTTCTTCCTCTTTATTCTAGGAGCTCCAGATTCAAGGCGGGCGTGGCATAAGACTGGATGCTGGCTGTAGGCACGCGGGCGTGGCAGAAGACTGGATGCTGGCTGCAGGCACGGTGAGAGTCACGCTGCTGGATGCAGAATAACACAAAGCATGTGCTGCTGTTCGGGTGTGGTATAAATAGCCTCCAAAGTAGTCCCAGGAAAGAAGTTCCCCAGGACCACACCCGAGTAAAAAATAGTCCCTGTAGTAAAATAGTCCCATCCAGGCCTCAAGTTGGCTTGGATTTATTTGCAGCATGGTCTGCATGAGGTAAGTAATGTCTATGAGCCTGGCGCCTCTGGCGCCAGGACTGATTTTTATTATGAGCCTGGTGCCTACGGCGCCAGGACTGAACCCAGACAGTCCCTAGCTGGGGCTGCTGGGGTTTTTGTAAATGTCTGGATGCCTGCTCCCGGGGCTATTGGGCTTGATCCGGATGCCCGGGGGTAGGCATCATGACACTCAGCCTACTAGCATAGGTTAACCATATCTGGCATGCAGCCCAACTGGGAAAACTAGACGGTTTCTAATCTCAACCTGTATGTGTAGGTTACCCACATCATGCATCATGTATAATCATTTAATTAAGACTTAAACTCTCAGCGGCACCCTGAGTAAGGCACTACGTAACATCTGTAGCATGCAGGGTTCGGCTCCCCGAGATGGATTGTTGAGATGGAAAATCCATTGCACTTGGATAAACTGTTGGGGCAGGAAATGTATCACACCTAGATGGATTAGTTTAGTGATGAGAAGTGCGTCATACCAGGATGGATTGTGGAAGGTGGAAGATGTGTCACACTTGGATTGGCAGTTGGGGCTGGGAAATGTACCACACTTGGATAGAATGATATATGATATGATATGGCATTTATAACGCACCTATACACAAGTGTTTCAAGGTGAGACGAGGCAAGGGGGGGAACAAAGGGAGGACAGACAATGATCCTACTAGGCCAGGTCTCATTCAGATCGCGCAAGTGCATGTGAAGGCGGGAAAGGGAGAGGGGAAAGTGCAGTACATGGGAAAGTGGAATAAATAAGATAAATAAGACAAATAAAACAGCCAGCTAGTGGCAAGTGCAAGGAAGTGCAGACATAAGTGCTGGTAGGGGGACTGTAGGGATACAGAAAAACAGTCCCCAGGTGAAGGGGCTGCTAGGGAAGCAGTGAAGGTGGGCAATTGACGGCGCCTGGGCCAGAGATCAGAAAGGGTGGCCGTAACCAGTGCAATTTCAGTCAGGAATTCAGCAGGGGAGGGGAGGAGAGAAAGCAAAAGTAAAGAGGAAGGTTTTGAGGTGTTTCCGAAAAAGGAGATGGTTCTCCTCGAGTTTCAGGGAGGAAGGAAGGCTGTTCCAGAGAGAGGACCCTGTTGAAGAGAGTGATCTGCCACCAACTCGTTGCTTGGAGAAGCCACTGACCCTGTGGGAGTTGGAGGCAGATGAGCGAAGAGCTCGAGAAGGAACATATTTAGGAAGAGAGAGTTGAAGGCATTGCGGCCCCAGACCCCAGAAGGCCTTGTGTATAATGCAGAGGGTTTTGAACTTAATCCTCGCAGCCACTGGGAGCCAATGCAGAGATTTCAGTCCTGGAAAGATACGATCGCTGGGCTTGAGGCCAAGGACAAGTCTCACGGTCCTGTTCTGGATAAATTGCAGAGGTAGAGAGTGGAGGCAGGCACATTTAGATAGAGGCTGTTACAGTAGTCCAGCTTAGAGAGGACCAGGGCTCTGGAGACAGTGAGCTTCTGGGGGAAGGAGAGGAAAGGAAGAATACCTCTAAAGAGGTGCAGCTTGTAGTGTGACTTCTTAGAGACATCAGAGATGTGAGGGGAGAAGGAGAGTGCAGAGTGGAAGATGACCCCGAGGTTTTTACCCTTGCAGGTGGGAGGAGATCAAGATAGGCTGGCCAGAGAGCTGCAGGGAAGGAGGGAGTGGGTGTGCCGATGAGTAGAATCTCAGTCTTACTGGCATTAAGGCAGAGGTCGTTGGTGGCACACCATTCCCGGATGGCAGACAGACAGTCAGAGATGAGGGAAGGAGAGGAGGAGGAGGCCGAGGGTAGCCTGAAAATGAGATGGGTGTCATCCGCATAGCACTGAAAGTTGGGACAGAGAGTGGCGATGCGGTGGTCAAGGAGTGCCAGGTATTGGTTGAACAGCCAGGGAGAGAGGTTAGATACCTGGGGGTCACCACAGGTAGAGAAAAAGATGTCAGAGAGGAAGGACCCAAGTTGGACCTGGGAAGGTCGGTCGGAGAGGAAAGAAGTCAGCCACGCCAGAGCCTGACCAGTGATACCCAGGTTATCATGGAGATGGTCGAGCAGGATGGCATGGTTGACAGTGTCAAAGGCAGAAGAGAGATCAAGCAAGATAAGAACACACAGGGTGTTAGAGTCAAGGTTGGTGGGCAGGTCTCCACGGATTTTCAGGAGCGCAGTTTCCGTGCTTCTGGCAGCTCAGAAGCCAGACTGATGGACATGAAGACAACCCACAGATTCAGTTTGGAGATTGAGCTGGGGGATGGCCAGTTTCTCCAGGAGCTTTCCTAGGAAGGGAGTGATGGAGATTGGGTGATAGTTAGCCGGGCAGGAGGGGTCGGCAGAGGGTTTCAGGGTGCACAAGGAAGCGCTTCAGAGAGGGAAGGGAAGACTCTGGTGGCGAAGGAGTGATTGCAGAAATCAGCCAGGGCAGGAGCCAGGGAGTCGATGTGGTCCTTGATAGTTTTGGAGGAACAGGGGTGAACCTGTTTCGACGAGACTTTCATAGATCGGACTTGTCTAGAAACCTCGTCTGGAGAGAAAAGGGGAAAGGCAGAGAAGGAGGGAGGAGGGGTGCCTGCAGAAGGCCCAGAGGAAGAGCAGGGAATAGTGGGAGGGGGCAAGAGGAGCCATGTTGGTGATGGGAAGGGTGTTTAACTTAGATGGACGGCTAGGAGTGGGAAATGCATCGCACCTAAATGGACTGATGAGGTGAGTAATGCATTGCACTTAGACAGATTGCCTGGGGGCATAGACTGTGCCACACTTGGATGGAATGTTGGGGACAGGGAATGTGTCTCACTTGAATGGACTGTGGGGGGTGGCAAAGGCATCACACTTATATGAACTGTTGAGGGTGAGAATTGTATCACATGTGGAGGGATTGTGGGTGTCAGAAGTGTAATGCCACTAACCAACCATTAAAAAGTCACCTTTCTGCATACACACCCTTAAACTCTGAACTAAACACAACCACTCCTCTAGCGCATCCCAAATCACATGCACTTAACAACACCCAACACGTAAACAAACTGTGCACAATTACTCCTCAACACCACGTGATGGCTACCAACTGAAAACGCTCCAACGCTCAGTGACCGGTTTTTCCGAACTGAAGCTGACAACAACACATCAAAGCTCTCTTGCTCTAATCGCTCTCAATCCCACTAATTAAAGCCAAAATCCTCCTTCCTTTACACCTCGCCAGAGCACCAGTAGACCATGCAAGTTGCAACTGTGCGCTGTACAAGACCCTTTAATATTAACTTTAACATTAACAGGTGAAAAGGCTGCATCCATTTCTACGAATGGTACAAAAGACCGTAAAAGGCCTGTAACATTCGTTCAAATCCGAAAATACTTAACATGAGGGTTGAGGGTTGCGGGGGTGTCCCCCGCTTCCCATGTTTGGCATTTTCTGATTGATTCAGGGGTTGCAGAGGTGTCCCCCGCTTCCTCGAAAGAAAAATGGACCCTGCAGCATCAGAACCGACCTGCGTTAGAGGGACCGAACTGATGCCACAGGCGTACAGGAGGCGGCAGTGGCCAGGTAAAAGGTAAGTAGGTGGGATGGTAGGGGGAATTAGGGTACTTTAAGTACTTTTGGGTTGTTTTACCAAATTCGAAATGCAGCAAAATTGTCTACGGTCAATTCCACCGCAAATGTTTCGACTTCGGTAAAACAACCCAAATTCTCTTATCTGTATTCGTTGATAATGATTAGACAGTGTTCTTCAATTATGGGTCACGTGCGATGGAACCGTGTTTGGCATTTTTTCACCCTGCATTTCTTAGGATTGTAGCTAATATTAATGTGAGTGTTAGAGTTTATCTTACCACTGGGGACACTCCTAAGTTATTCTTCATTGAGTCTTTTGGCTTATGTTCTCCTGCACCTGGCTTACAAAGGCAAGTTGTAATCTTAATTAATCTGAGAATGATATGATATGCCATTTATAACACACCTGTACACAAGTGTTTCTAGGCGCGACACAGCAAAGAGGGCGAAACAGAAGGAGGACAAAACAATGATTTTGCTAGGCATTGCAGGATGTATCAACCCACTCATCCAAGCCCTGCAACATCGCTGTGCATTGCTGGCAGCAGAAACATCAGAATGGCCACTGGAAAGCATGCTGCTCGCTCAAAATCACCAGAAAATGCGCGTGAAAACCTGAAAAACAGGCCGCCATCCACTTTTGCCTATCTTAGTGAGTTCAGGAGACCACTGCCAAAAACCACCATTAGGCTACCCACAAAGTAGCCTAATACCACTTGGAAATAGCAATGCTGATTGCCAAAAGAAACACAGAGCTGTTTGGGAATCCGTTTTCTTGATTGTCAAAAATATGCTAAAATCATGGCTCACAAACCACCTAAAAAGATCCAATCTCCTTGTTGGGTTTTCCACATCATTATACTGCAAGAATCCACATAAATCCAATGTCAGCAAGAAACATATGCTATCAAGCAAAATCCCCTTTTAAAGACACTGATGGAAAGACAGCTGTCAAAAATGGGTGCAGTACCGTTACTCGCCTCTACCAAGAAGCCGGCGTTTTAAAACCATTTTTGTAAAGTTAAACATGGAACCCCAAACTATGCAAAATAAATACTTGCTATCAGAAGCCTAAGGGGTGGAGACAATTTGAAACTACATTCTGAAAAGGCTTGAAGGAAGCAATTGTTTAATGTATGTATTAAAAATGTGGGTTATATTATAAGAAAAAACAATTTGTAGACATTGGTTGCAGAGTTAAAAAGTTTCCCACACTGGGATCAAACAGATTCCACACCTTCCCCCTGGTCAAAAGAAGCTTTCCCCAGCCCTTGGCCAAGAGATTGACAGACTGGTGTGAACAGGAACTAGCCAAGGCACCCTGGCATGTTGCTCTCAGTCAAGACAATGGATTCTTTCGGATGAATAGGAATATGCTGATTTGGGTGTGACTGGTCAACAACTCCTGGCAGTAAAGAGAGACATGTGACCTCTGAGTCAGCCAGCTCTAGGGGCGGACTAGACTGAGATGTGAATTGAAATGAAAGCAAATATATGTTTTATGAAATTGCTTATAACAAAGTGTACCAAGCTGACAAAAATGTACAACTTTGAGACGGTTAAAATGAAAAATGCACTCACAATTTAAGACTTAGCTGGATGCTGTGTGATGTTCTGAGACCAAACCCCGGAATTATTCATAATGCAGCTGCAGTGTTTTTGCTATGAACATAAGAAATTACGGTAATATGCTCAGAGAGGATATGCATGCATGTATCAAATTTGGAGCAGAATGAATATTGGGAAACCCACCAAAAGTGCAAAATGTTGTCATTTCTGAACCCAAGCTCGTAGGAACATGGGACTTGAACAGAGACATGCCTTAATTAATCTGTGATGTGTATATGTATTATGAACAACTTGTGTATCTTGGAAATATGTTTTTTGGGGAAAATTGATTTTCTAGGTAAAAGCAAAGGGGAGGGGTTTCAGTTAAGCCATAAACACAGCATCACTCTGACTCATTCTGACACGCTGATTCTTTCTCTAGTCAGGGGACAGGGAATTCTCTAACCTATCAAATCCTTAGAGGGTTGCACATAGAGAATCAGCCTACCCACCAACTTTGGAAACACATAAATAGAGACTGCTTAGGACAGATAAGGACACACTCTTTTCCACTACTCACCGATTCCTGCGAAGCACCCTGCCGGAAGACTCCAGAATCCAGATAGATCCAGAGACCAGACTCTAGAGCCAAGCTCTAGAACCCTGAAGCAAAGGCCCAATCCCAAAAGCTGAACTTTTTTCAGCAGGCCTCAGAATCTTTCGCAAACCTGATTCTAACCCCTAACCTTCCAAGAGGCATCTCAAAATCCAACAGCCTGGCTGAGCTGTTTTGCTTCTCGCTAAGAACCTTGTGCTAGAACCAAGATCCAGACCCAGAGAGAGCAGTGCTGTATCCAGAACCCGTCAGACCCAGACCAGAGGCCGTGCTGTGAGCAGAACCCAGTGCCTGAGACCATCCGGTGGCGAGTGAAGCCAAACCCTTTACCAGATCTTTGACGAGGCCCACTCCATTCTAAAGCCTAGGAGTGAATATCTAGTCTAGAACTGTCTTTAACCAAGCTCTTAGTTTAAAGTAATCCTCTTCCATCCATTTCAACCTGTCCAGAACTGCATTATAGAATCTTGTGTTCATCCTGTTGATTTCAAATCTGTAATCTGTAATCTGTAAGCGCGATCTGTCATTTTGAAATCTTGACTTTCTTTCTGCAAAATCTACCTTCACAAAAACATCCGTAACTTTTCAACCGCATGTCCTAGAACCAAAATGTAACGGTCATTTTGAAGCTAAGTTCCTAAGCTTTCCAACAAACCCAAAACATTCCAATTCATTATAGTTTTTCCATAATCGTGATTTACGCACGCAGAAAAATTGCTGCGAATTGCAATTTAGATCCATTTCACCACTTATAAAAATAGCTGTTTCTTGTTTGCAACTGCTGAATTTCGTTTCCAGTGTGATAATCATTAATGAATCATTGCTAGTGTTCACCTGAACCAATCGAAAGTAACTACCACTTATCCTGAATCTCTCTTAGTGAATTAAAATCATTTTAGCATATTTTCCCTTTCATGATAATCACATTCAAAGGTATTTTTGCCTGTTTTAAAATCATCCCTGTGTCTCTCTAAGCTTGCTGGGTGAACTGGGATTGAACTGCATTATTGATTGTATTCTTGAAACCTGTGTGCCCGCATTTCCACCTCTTCATATTGCATACTGGGGGGAGTGAGTAGTCACATGGGGAAAAGTGATCATATGGTCTTTTATGGAAATCATATCAAGTTTATTTCGGTGTTGCATTCTTTCCATCTTGCATTTCCTTGAACCATAAAAGTATTCTCTGCTACCTTATCCTTCCTATTCCTACTCCTTACTGATTAAAGAGATTGTTGAGACTGTAATATCATCCATTGCTGATTAACCGTTCATATTCATAAGTGTGTTATACCGATATTATTTTATTCATAAAAGTGTGGTATATATGTATTGTTTAATTCTTCAAATAAACCTTTTTATTTGAAAAACAAACCTACTTCTTGGCTCAGTGAGGTCAGGGGGATTCAAAGAGAGGGGGGCTATATAATGGTTCATCATCCAGATTTAAAGAACTTTGACATCAAAATATATAAATAAGGGCTTCCATTGGGCATCCCATCCTAAGCATTGATTTAGTTTGATTGCTAGGTTGAAGTCACTTACAGATCGGGGGCTCGGCGCGGGACTTCTGGATTAGATCTACCACTTGTGCAGTTTAATTCAGTGTGCTAACTGACAGGATACATAAATCCTGTTGGGCTACCACGCTGTGGTATGCTGTAAAAGCACCCCTCAAAAAGGAACACTCTCAGGAAACGGTCTGGTTTGCAAAATAAAATAATAAACTTCTGTAAGTCAGGAAGGAAATCAATTTCCAGAATGGTGACATTGGTAGATCTCAAGATAGCTAGAGAGCACCTCTTACATAAGCTATTTGTGAGAGGTGAGTGGACTGAGCAGATCACTGCAACATGGTCAGATATATGGAGAGACCGGGTCCCTTACATGTGGCCGTGAGCGAACTATATATGGTTCCTAAGGCCAAGGATGAGCACACCAAGATTGTCAGGATAGCGGCATATTTATATTTATATATGGGAACCATACAGGACAAATGTGCTGAAGGCCAAGATCTGGCAAGTAGGCAACTGATGGCATTAGAGAAGGCACAATCTGATCTGGACTCTTCTGAGCAGAGGCTGCAGAGGAGCCGGGAGTCAGAAAATTATAGTAGGCAGTATCTAGTTAAAATCAAAGAGGAGATGGGTATCCTGCAACAGGAAAGGGCAGACCAGGATACCAGAATTCTGGCCTTGCAGAAGGAGTATCAAGAAGGTTTGGACTCCCTGCTGCAGAGCCAGAAAAAGCTGGGGCAACAGCTGGATTTCAATAGGGCATGCACAGAGCAGGTAGGCACCCTGCAAGACCATCTAGATAGAGTGAAGGCACAGAGCAACAAATTGATTTTGAAAGACCTGGATACCTAGGCAGAGTTTGATGAGGAGCGCCAGAGAGCTGGTGCCCTTCAAAGGCAGAGGGACGAACTGGCAGCACAGAGGTAGGCTCTTATTCAGGAAAGGGACACCTTAGGCCAGGAAGTCTGCCACTTAAAAAGGAAAATAGAAGAAAATCACCTGGCCCTCCAGGGACTGGGTGACCTCCAAAAAGAGCATCAAAACTTGTTAGAGCGCACCAAGAGGGTGGAAGGTACTCTGGCAAGAAAGGAGCAGGCCAGTAGGGACGGGACTCAGGAGGTAACCCTCCTGCAGCAAAGATTGGCCCAGTACTCCATGACCAACCAGGAAGCACAGAGGGAAAATGAGGCTCACTGTCAGCACAATGATGGGCTCCAGCAACAGGTAGCCATGCAGGAGAGACTGATCGAGTCTAGTAAGGCCTTGATTGAGGAACTGAAAGCACATGCTCTTGCATGGCAACGGGGAGCAGGGGCTGATAGAGATGAGGTTCGCTGGGAAAGGGAAATACCTGAGCATAACCTCAGGAGCCCTAGTACAAGAGGCCTTCATCTCTCCCAGTCCCTGGACTCTTCCACCCCCATGTCCCCTGGCACACATGAGCCCAGGGACACGGGGATGGCAGATTACTATCCAGTCAGAAATGTGGGACTCACGGACCAGTACCTCCCAGGCATGGATGGACGGGCATCTGGGTATGGGCACCCAAGTACTGTGAAGTTTAGTGGGGAACCCCAGGAGAGTAGGCCCACTAAGGGCATCCTGAAAACCTCTGCCCATTAGGTCAGTGGGGGGGGTGCCCATCAGATCCTAGGTGCAAGGAGGAATCAGAAGACTCCTCTGAGCATCCCAGGACACAGGAGACTAGGTCCCCACATTCTGCCAGCCATTCCCAGGCTCGCAGAATCTGGGAAAACCTGGAAGATCAGACAGACACCTCTGGGAGCAGGGCTTCTGAGTCAGAGGATGAATGGACCAGGGTTACCCGAACCAAGAAGACCAATAAGGCGAAAAGGGCATTGCTTAAGGACCCCTTAAAACAGATCAAAGTAATAAGGAGCGTCATCACTCTTTATTATAAGAACTCCAAGTATTCTGTTTGGGAACACTTGAAGCTCTTTGAGCAAATGATGGAGACTTTCCATTTGAAAGACAGCAGTAGCTGCATTCAGTACGTAAAATGGACATTCTCCCCAGAATACTCCAGTTTCTTTGCAGCGCTGGAGGACCAAAACCATTCAAGATGGTCCACATGTAGGGCGGCCATCTTAAAGCACTTTTCTGTTCATGGAAATCCCCAAGAGGCTCGCAAGGCAGCCTACAATTTGCAATGTCGGGAGAATCTGGCCCCACAAGAATTTGTGCAGGAGTTGAAGCATGCCTTTGCGCAGACTACCAAAAGGGTGCGCACGGACAGTAAAGAATTTGTAAATACGTTTTTCCATGCCTTACCCAAATACATCATGACCCAGCTTGTGAGAGATTTTCATGAGAAAAGGTCACTAGACTGGGTCATTGAACAGGCCACCCGAATCTATGAGGTGCAGAAGCCCATAGAAATTAAAAATAATGCTCAGAAAAGCCCCAAACCGACCAGCACCCCTGCCGCTGCCAAGGGTGGATGGGTACCCAAATCTTCCCAACCTGGGGTACTACCAAGAAGGGATAGCTACCCTTCCCGGGATCAGCCCAGGGGAGAAAACAGAACCCCGTATCAGCCTGAGCGGGTTTCACAGCTTGAGCGCCAGGTCCAAAACATGGCACAGGATCTGGGTCACATGCCGAGGGCTAAGCGGAACCCTCAGATGGGCATGCCAGCGCAGAATGCCCCAAACTCTGGACCTGGTGCTCCAGAACAATGACGGGGCAGCACCCTGACAACCCACCGGTTCCCAGGGAGGAGGCACAAGGGGAAGGGGGGTGTAAAGGCTTGTAGGAAGCTTCCTTCCCCACTTGTAAACAGCCCCTGGAAACCCAGGAACCGGAAACAAAATCTCCTACCACTGAAAGTCTGCCACCCAAGGAGCAGAGAGGGGGTAGGAGAAACAAAGGACCCAAACAGACCCATTTTGGGGAGGAGATACAGGTCTTCTAATTTGAGGGAGGGGGATCCTCAGAGGATCCTGGAAAAAGGATCTTCTCCTTCAGAGATAGGGGAACTCCTCCCAAAGAATAATGGGTCCCTAGGGATTCAAATCCAGACTGGGTAGATGTGGGGACTGAGCTTGCGCCGCCCATCATCCCATCCCAGAACCACCAGCAAGAAAATCCCCTGGTTCAAACCCATCCTGGTGACTGCCTCCAAAAAGTGGGGGGGGCCCAGAACCGGAACCAGGGGAACCCAAAATTGCTCCTATCTCCAGTTGCCAAATTTTTCTTTGAGATTCCCAAGACTCTCCACAGCACTCTGCCCAAATCTCTTCTCTTTCCATTTCCAAAACTAGAAAATTAACCCACCAGTTGTCCAAAAATGTGCATTATCTATGCCACCTTGCGGAGAAGGAGGGAAGGGACTATGCCCCGTTTCAAGTACAGGGGCAGGGTACAATTTTGGCACTGGTGGACACTGGATCCCAAGCTACCCTTCTGTTCAAAAAGGCCTTTGATTAACTAAATTCAGGGAGGGGGGAGAAATACCAAATTCCTCTCACCTCTCTTTCTGGACAACTTCAGAACTTTGACAGGAAGGAAATTCCCGTCGAGGGGACTGCGGATTTGGACATTAAAATTGGGCAACACAAGGTGAAACACCCGGTCATAGTAGTGACTCCAGAGGGCACCCCTTGTTTACTAGGGAATTACCTCCTGAGAAGGTTGTCACCCCTAATAGATTGCGTAAACAAGGCCCTCTGGACCCAGACTAGCCGACCCATAAAATTGAAACAGAGTGTCAACCATGTTAGTCTAAACGGCACATGCCACATGGTTGAACAAAAATCTGACCAAGTAGAATTTCACTTCCAGAACAACCAAATTCCAGATGTGACGGTAATAGCAGTAGGACAACAGAATGGTGATGGGGGGTCCTCTCTATTTCTGAAAATCAACCTTCCTTCCAGTTTAAGGTGGTATTCCACACTGGAATGAAACACTCTGAAATTCTTTACCAATCCACAATCAGACAATCCCACTCCTATAGTCCAGAAAGATGAGAAATCAGCTCAGAGCCTGGCTGATATTCAGCAAATTGGAGAGCAGTTGTTCATCCCTATTCAGTTAAATGAAGAGAAGGACTCTGTTCTCGCCCGAGTGTTTGTGAACAACGGTAAGAGCTTCATCAGCAAAGCCATGTTCTGCCAACTCCCAAAAGATCCAGCCATTCCCACATTCAAACTGATAGACAAATGGGAAATGGACCTGGAAGCACCCAATTCCAAACATCTCCTGCCAAGCAGGTGTATGCTCAAAATCTCCATTGGCAACAAGAGCATAGTCCATAATTGTTGGGTCGTGCGAGACGTCACTGCCGCCTTTTACTTAGGCATTGACATTCTCAATCGCTTTGCCATTAGTTTGGACCTAATAAACTTCAAAGCTTGGTCCCGATTAGTGGATAATCCCATGGGCTTTGATGACCAAGAGAAAGCATTTAGGTCAGCTCAATTGCTACCTTATGCAGTTGAAATTCAGATTGGAGAGGAAGTCACCATCCCAGAAAGGACCCGACAATTCTCCCTAGAAGTGAAAGTTAAAAGAGGACAGAAATAGAACAACCCTGATGCCTATATTCATCTAAATGCTTCTCTCCAACAGCAAGGGTTGGGGGTAAACCCAACACCATTAGTCAATATAGAACATGACACCATTTCAATAGATGTGGATAACAGCTACTTAAAGAGTATCACTCTAGCCGCAGGCACCATTATTGGAATGGCAGTTGATGACCGACATTTTTCCATTGATCTAGGTAATGAACTGTTAGGACCAATCCCCAAAGATGTTTTGACAGTGGCAGTGATGACAACACAACACCAGACAGGATCTTTACCCGGCATGGGGGGAACCTCCTGGTGTACACTTCCTGCCCTTATGGTAAGGAAGATGTGACTTGTGACTTCAGGAGGGATGAGGTGATTTTCCAGGTCCATGAGGGCTGCCTTTCCCACCTAAAGCCACCCGTCCAAATCAGCACTATGACCAGGGACTTCTCCACCCAGCTGGAGGAGGCCGCTGAGATAGCAAAACCAGAAGTCTTTCCAGGCTTCAGGCCGATGGTTGAAGAGAGAGTCAACCTAGCTGATGCCTGTGTGACTCTGGAGCATAAGCAAAAGCTGAAACAAGTTTTCTTGGATTTTCAAGATCTCTCATATGATTGTGGTCGCACCGACACCCAAACAACAACAATTCCCACAGACCCTGGTCTGACTCCAGTGTTTGTGAAGCAATATTGCATGTCTCTTGTATCAATGGAGTCCCTGACTGAGATCATTAAGAACCTTGAGTCCCGTGGGATAATCTGTCCAGTCCACAGCACCTTCAATAATCCGGTGCTGGGGATATTGAAGCCAAACGGCCAGTGGAGACTCTGCACCGACATTAGGGAGCTCAACAAACGGGTCCATACTTCCCGATGGCCTCTTCCCTACATTGACCAAGGGCTGGCCCAGATCCAGGGGTCACAGGTATTCACTGCAATAGACCTGACCAATGGATACTGGACTGTACCTGTCAGTAGGGAGGACCAATACAAGCTGGCTTTTACCTTTGGGGGCCAGCAGTACACATGGACTAGGACTCCTTTTGGATACATCAACTCCGGCAATGAATTCAACATTTTCCTACACAAGGCCATGCCCGACCTGGGTGCGAGGGGTAACCTGGCTTATGTAGATGTCCTCATCAAAAGCTCAACTGTTGAGGAACACATAGCGGAGATCCGTTATGATCTGACACAGCTGAGGGCCGCCGGAGCAAAACTTTCCTTTTAGAAAGCACAGTGGTGTAGAACCCGTGTTAATTTCTTGGGGCATGAGATTACTCCTCAGGGTCTCTGTCCCCAGGAAAAGAAAGTGGAAGCACTCCAGAAACTGAAGGGCCCCACAACTCTGCGGGAACTAAGGAGCCTCCTTGGACTGACTAATTACAGTAGAACATTCATTGAGGGCTACGCATATATCACCAGACCTCTGATTCATCTTTTGAAGGGGGGACAAGTGGGAATGGGGTCCAGAACAAGCCGAGGCAGTAAAACAGCTCAAAAGAAGCCTCTCACAAGCGACTTGCCTAGCTTACCCTGCCAGAAACAAGGAGTTCTTCTTGGAGACAGGGTTCTCTAATACATGCTTGACTGCAGTTTTATACCAAAAGCATGACAAGGACAATAAGGTAATCTCCTATGAGAGTAAAACTTTATCCTCTGTGGAGGAAAAATTCAACGATTGTGAGAAGGCATTCCTGGCAACGGTTTGGTCATTGAAGAATTACCGCCCGTTTATCCAGGGGGAACACATCATAGTGGAAAATCCACACCAGCCTCTGCAATATCTCCAAATTGACAATATCCGAGCCGGAAATGTGAGTAATTCCTGAATTACTTCCTGGATTCCGTCAATACAAGGCTTTCCTGTGGAGGTCCCCTCGCGCAAGGTCTGGCTGACTTGCATGACTGTGCCAGAAAAAACTGTCTCGAGGAAGAAAGTCTAAAAATCAAGGACAACATGGAGGCATACCTTAATTCCCCACACAAAGTTTTTGAAGAAGACAAGTGTGAGGGAATGCCCACTGTCTATGTGGATGGAAGCTCTTACCATGTTGACAACAACGGGGAAAAATAACTTGTGGCTGGCGTAGGGAATGCATGGGTGAAGGAGTCCCCAGAACCCTGTGCTGGGTACAAGATCGGTCCCCGAAGTAGTCAAGTGGCAGAGTTGATGGCTGTGCATCAAGCCATCCTCACTGCTGTCCAACCTCAACTCCACGAACTGGCCATAATCACAGATTCGGATTATGTACGTAACGGGTTAGTGGAGCACCTGGTTAATTGGAAAACTAGAGGCATGTTATGTGCTAATAACAAACCCTTGAAACATGGGAAGTTAATTCAAAATATTGATGATCTGGTCACCTTGAATGGGTTGAGCATCTACTGGAAAAAGATCAAGGGCCATTCCAAAGTAGAGGGACCAGACAAAACTTGAAATGACTAAGCCGATCAGCTGGCCAAAACTGGGGCCATCCAATGGGATCTAATAGAAATCGAGTCCCTGTTGGCGGAAATCCAGGTTACTGCTATCACTAGGTCCCAGACAAAAGCTCACAATGATCTTTCAACTGCACAATGGAGTAAGGAGACCCAGATGCTCATTTGATCATGGCTCAGAAAGGGGATCCAATAATTTGTAAGTTTTATCGACACATTGAGGACCCTGAGAACTTTCCCTTGACAGACACCGATTGCATAGGGAAAGAGGACCTCAGAATGTTGATGAAATGTCCAAAAATGTTCCGAATCCAAGACCGTTTGTTGGTAAGGAAATCCCAAGCCGGCCATGATCAGTGGGTGTTTCCTACCTCATTCCGAAGCCTGATGTTAAGTCACACCCATGATGCGGCCACAGCCGGTTATAGGGGGTTTCATACAACACTTGAAATCTTAAGGGAGGTTGCATACTGGCCACACTTGGGGCAGGACCTCGACCAATACTTGAAGGGGTGTCTTGTGTGTGCACAATTTCAGCCGACATCCCTCACACACCGTGCGCCTCTCCAAAAGAGGGGGATGACACTGCCATGGTCAGATTTGCATGTAGATTTCATTGGGCCTGTGATTCGCTCATCTAGGGGGAATAAGTACATGTTGACTGTGACATGCTTATTTACTAAATGGGTGGATGCCTCCTGGCCCCAAACTGCAAGGCAGAAACAGCAGCTGCCCTGATGATCAATCACATCTTTTCGCGTTTTGGACTACCCCAAAGGATTGAGTCAGACAGAGGTAGCCACTTCACCAGCGAAGTAATGACAAAGATGTGGGAGATACTTGGGGTTAAAAGGAAGCTACATATTGCTTACCGGCTAGCCTCTAGTGGTGCAGTAGAACATTACAACAAAACCATTGTGAGCATTTAAAAAAAAATTGTGGCAGATTCTGGGCCAAGTTGGGATATTCGATTACCTCTTGTCCTAATGGCCATCAGATCTACCCCTTCATCTGCAACTAAAATGTCACTGTTTGAGTTGATGACTGGACACAGGATGGTGTTTCCCCAGCATCTGCTTTACAGGACCCAAGAGCAGACATTGATCAATGCCTCCACAACTCATGAGTATGTTGAAAATTTAAGAAAACACCTTGAACATGCTTTTGCCTATGCTCAGCGAAATCTAGAAAGATCAGCCGATAGCATGAAGACCCTCTATGACTTGAAGATTACCAGGAAATAATACAATGTAGGAGACCGGGTCTATCTTTACAATTTCCAAAGGAACCAGGCCAAACAGCTAAACTTTCTGCCTACCTGGAAGGGACCTTTTGAAATTGTAGACAAGATCTCACCAGTCGCCTACAAGATCCGCATCCTCAAAGGCAGTTTGGCAGAGGGGGAAGATAAGTGGGTCCATATTAATCAGCTAAAGTGTTGCCATCCCAGGCACACTCTGCGGCAACAGGAGCAGTCTTCTGGAACCCCAAAGGGGGCTACTCCAGACCAATAAATTCCAACTCTAAAACCAGTCCACACAGTCTATAAAATACAATAATGCAAAATGTCTCCTGATTTATAAAATGTATATGCCCGTCCCACTACATTAATAGTGGTGGGGAAATGTCTACGAATATGTTTTGGCCTTTTTGCTTTGTCATCCTAGGAGAGAGAAACCATGGAGACTGACCAAGGAGGACGACCCGGGGACCGGGAGCAAAGATCCGAGGGGCCCGGGGTATCACTCAATACTCCCATCAGGACTGGCGAGGAGAACAAAGCGATCCACCCCTGATGGAGGAAAAGACGATGAACTGTGCCATTTGTGGAATCCGGAGAGATGAGGCTGACATTCCAGTCTTGCGAAGTTCCATCAATGAAAGATCAACGGCCATCGCAAGAGGGGGGCTTGTGGGATGTATCAACCCACTCATCCAAGCCCTGCAACATCACTGTGCATTGCTGGCAGCAGAAACATCAGAATGGCCACTGGAAAGCATGCTGCTCGCTCAAAATCACCAGAAAATGCGCAGTGAAAACCTGAAAAACAGGCCGCCATCCACTTTAGCCTATCTTAGTGAGCAAAGGAGACCACTGCCAAAAACCACCATTGGGCTACCCACAAAGTAGCCTGAAACCACTTTGAAATAGCAATGCTGATTGCCAAAAGAAACACAGAGCTGTTTTGGAATCCGTTTTCTTGATTGTCAAAAATGTGCTAAAATCATGGCTCACAAATCACCTAAAAAGATCCAACCTCCTTGTTGGGTGTTCCACATCATTATACTGCACGAATCCACATAAATCCAATGTCAGCAAGAAACATATGCTATGAAGCAAAATCCCCTTTTAAAGATACTGATGGAAAGACAGCTGTCAAAAATGGGTGCAGTACCGTTACTCGCCTCTACCAAGAAGCCGGCGTTTTAAAACCATTTTTGTAAAGTTAAACATGGAACCCCAAACTATGCAAAAGAAATACTTGCTATCAGAAGCCTAAGGTGTGGAGACAATTTGAAACTATATTCTGAAAAGTCTTGAAGGAAGCAATTGTTTTATGTATGTATTCAATGTGGGTTATATTGTAAGAAAAAACAATTTGTAGACATTGGTTGCAGAGTTAAAAAGTTTCCCACACTGGGATCAAACAGATTCCACACCTTCCCCCTGGACAAAAGAAGCTCTCCCCAGCCCTTGGCCAAGAGATTGACAGACTGGTGGGAACAGGAACTAGCCCAGGCACCCTGGCATGTTGCTCTCAGTCAAGACAATGGATTCTTTGGGATGAATTGGAATATGCTGATTTGGGTGTGACTGGTCAACAACTCCTGGCAGGAAAGAAAGACATGTGACCTCTGAGTCAGCCAGCTCTAGGGGGGGACCAGACTGAGATGTGAAATGAATTGAAAGCAAATATATGTTTTATAAAATTGCTTATAACAAAGTGTACCAAGCTGACAAAAATGTATAACTTTGAGACGGTTAAAATGAAAAATGCACTCACAATTTAAGACTAAGCTGGACGACGTGTGATGTTCTGAGACCAAACCCCGGATTTATTAATATTGCAGCTACAGCGTTTTTGCTATGACTATAAGAAATTACAGTAATGTGCTCACAGAGGATATGCATGCACGTATCAAATTTGGAGCAGAATGAATATTGGTAAACCCACCAAAAGCACGAAATGTTGTCATTTCTGAACCCAAGCCGTAGGAACATGGGACTTGAACAGAGACATGCCTTAATTAATCTGTGATGTGTATATGTATTATGAACAACTTGTGTATCTGGGAAATAGGTTTTTTGGGGAAAATTGATTTTCTAGGTAAAAGCAAAGGGGAGGGATTTCAGTTAACCCATAAACACAGCATCACTCTGACTCATTCTGACACGCTGATCCTTTCTCCAGTCAGGGGACAGGGAATTCTCTAACCTATCAAATCCTTAGAGGGTTGGGCATAGAGAATCAGCCTACCCACCCACTCTGGAAACACATAAATAGAGACTGCTTAGGACAGACAAGGACACATTCTTTTCCACTACTCACCGATTCCTGCGAAGAACCCTGCCGGAAGACTCCAGAATCCAGATATATCCAGAGACCAGACTCTAGAACCAAGCTCTAGAACCCTGAAGCAAAGGCCCAATCCCAAAAGCTGAACTCTTTTCAGCAGGCCTCAGAATCTTTTGCAAACCTGATTCTAACCCCTAACCTTCCAAGGGGCATCTCAAAATCCAACAGCCTGGCTGAGCTGTTTTGCTTCTTGCTAAGAACCTTGTGCTAGAACCAAGATCCAGACCCAGAGAGAGCAGTGCTGTATCCAGAACCGGTCAGACCCAGACCAGAGGCCGTGCTGTGAGCAGAACCCAGTGGCTGAGACCGTCCAGTGGCGAGTGAAGCCAAACCCTTGACCAGATCTTTGACGAGGCCCACTCCATTTTAAAGCCTAGGAGTGAGTATCTAGTCTCGAACTGTCCTTAACCAAGCTCTTAGTTTAAAGTAATCCTCTTCCATCCATTTCAACCTGTCCAGAACTGTATTATAGAATCTTGTGTTCATCCTGTTAATTTCAAATCTGTAAACGCAATCTGTCATTTTGAAATCTTGACTTTCTTTCTGCAAAATCTACCTTCACAAAAACATCCGTAACTTTTGAATCGCACGTCCTAGAACCGAAATTTAACTGTCATTTTAAAGCTAAGATACTAAGCTTTCCAACAAACATTCTAATTCATTATAGTTGTTCCGTAATCGCGATTTACGCACGCAGAAAAATTGAACCAAATTGCAATTTAGCTCCATTTCACCACTTGTAAAAATAGCTGTTTCTTGTTTGCAAATGCTGAATTTCATTTCCAATTTGATAATCATTCATGAATCATTGCTAGTGTTGACCTGAACCAATCCAAAGTAACTACCACTTATCCTGAATCTCTTTTAGTGAATTAAAATCATTTTAGCCTATTCTCCCTTTCATGATAATCACATTCAAAAGTATTTTTGCCTGTTTTAAAATCATTCCTGTGTCTCTCTAAGTTTACTGGGGGAACTGGGATTGAACTGCATTATTGATTGTATTCTTGAAACCTGTGTATCCTCATTTCCACCTCTTCATATTGCATACTGGGGGGAGTGAGTAGTCACAGGGGAAAAAGTGATCATATGGTCTTTTGTGGAAATCATATCAAGTTTATTTCGGTGTTGCATTCTTTCCATCTTGCATTTCCTTGAACCATAAAAGTATTCTCTGCTACCTTATCCTTACTATTCCTACTCCTTACTGATTAAAGAGATTGTTGAGACTGTAATATTATCCATTGCTGATTAACCGTTCATATTCATAAGTGTGTTATACCGATATTATTTTATTCATAAAAGTGTGATATATATATTGTTTAATTCTTCAAATAAACCTTTTAATTTGCAAAACAAACCTACTTCTTGGCTCAGTGAGGTCAGGGTG